>NC_050449.1:13066415-13413871 GCF_903995425.1 Onychomys torridus
CTCTTGGAGTTTTCTGTTTAAACAGTGCCCAGATACATGCTTTTCTTTTACACTCTCACTTTAGTCTTAATTATTAACATATTTCCATGCACAGTAGTTGTTAGGTTTTGACCTACATAGTAACTGTCTGATTATTGTGTATGATTGTGGGTTGTGTTTTCTTTTGCTACCTTTAGAATTTTAATTCTATAAAACAAAAGTTGCTAATTTAAGTATTATTTTCTTCCTTTTCCAAGGGTACTATACAATTTACTCATTTAAGTATATAAGTTAACACAATTTCTTTCATTCCATGAAATCATTGGTGAACTTTTTCTCATTTGAAGTGTCTACCTTTGATATTTTAAATAAAGTAATCCTGCTTAAAGAGTAGAATCCTCAAGGTGGAAAAAATTACTTTAATTCTAGATTACTCAATAATTTCTAAGTATGAAAACCCAAGTGTGTTTAACAACTCATATTCTTGTTAAAAATTTACCTGTATTCCTTTTTTAAAATTTATTTTTATTTTAATTGTGAAAATAACAACTTTCATTATTGCATGAATATAATGAACTTCTATCATATTTATCTCCCCATGCATGGCTCTTTTGCTGCTTCTGGTCTCATCCTCTCCCAAAATAGTATCCTTATATTATAGCTTTAAAAGTAAGTCCAGATGCCTCATATCAGAGAAAACATGTTTGACTTTATGAGCATGGATATTTTGTTTCACATGATGATTTTCAATTCTACCTCTTTTACTTCAAACAAGATAATCTCATTTACATGTAAATATATGTGTTTGTATGTAAACATAGTGACATATATAGCATTATACTTAATTATTCTGCATGTTCTTTAAGAATGCATCTATTTTTGGATGTCTGGCTCATTCAATAACTTGGCTATTATGAATAGTTCACAAAAACTTGTCATGCAGTTATTTCTGTGTTGTGCTGACAGAGTCCTTTGGGTCTGTAGCAGGAGTGTACAGTGAATCATATTAGTTCTAGTTTTAGTTTTGGTAAAAAGCTTCTGCACTTCCACAATAGCTTGACTAATTCACATTAGTACTAATAGCAGATAAGGATTTTCTTTCTGTACATCTTTGTTATTATTTGTTTGTTTTTTTGATGACACTCTCAATATCTAACCTAGTCTTCTTTGAACTCAAAATTTATCTATCCCAAACTCCTGGTGATGCAATTCAAGACATAAATCATTGCAAATGCCTTTTTTATAATTTCTGACAACTTTTTATACAGATAAACTGTTTTACTCTGGATAAAGTCTAACATCAATTATCCCTTCTAAGTACTGTGTCTTTCCGTCAGTGTTTCAAAATTGTGGGATGAGATTGAAAATTAGACCAAGAATGTAGAACATCACTCCATACAAACTTATAGATCTAAGAAAGTTATCCTGAGCCGGATATGATGTAGCATTTAGAAAAAGGAAGAAGGAGACAGCCTGACATGACCATCTACAAGGAAAAGTATGAAACAGTGAATGGAAATTTCTCTGAACTAAGAATCAATTCCAAATAAAGCAACAATAAACATTGAAGCCAAACTTAATATTCTTGAAAAGAAAATGAAAAATGTAGTAAATAATCCTTTAAACTTGGAGATTGGCCAATTTTTAAGTAAGATATTTATAAACTCTCAAAATAAGAATTAAAATTACCATGTAGCTAATAATTACCATTTGTCAAAAGACAAACATGAAGCACTGGGGGCATACAAACTAGGAGATAGAGTTAATATAATTCACAAATAGTGATACCATGAATATATATTAAAGCAATTCTAAAATCAATTTCATTAAAGAATAACACCAAGTAAAAACACTGAACAAAACTATTAATATAATTTCACAGGAAATGAAAGATAATCAATAAAGATATAAATATATTCAATATACTTAGAAGTCACAGAATTGAAACTGTATTTTATTACACAGTCTGCACATTATACAAAATAATCTTGTAATCCCCAACAAGAATATTGAGCAACATGAACACATAGCCTAACCCTGGCAATATATTACAAGTTGTCCATCCATAATTTATGCAAAAAATTAATCTAGAAGTGCTTTGGCTAATAACAGCACTTGAAAATGTGCCCTTATGTGTTCTCTACACTAAAAGTTACAGGAACCAATGCAAGTGTCCACTGGAAAAGAGGTGGTAATTCAGTTGGTCTGCATCATCACATCGGTTAAAGCAACATAGCAAAGCAGCCCTGTATACATTGTTTTTGTTGACTTTGGTCAGTACAGTGATCTGGAGGTGAATTAATGCACAAATTATGATCTGTATGAACTACATGTCACGAGCACTATGTTTCACAAAGTACTTTAGCCACCCACTACACTCAGATTTGTTATCTTTTTTGATTTTTAACTCAATTGCTTTACATAATTTAATGTTGTGCCATAGGGAAAAAAACAAATTATAGATTTGTTTTTAGATTCCTGTTTAATGTAAAAGAATCCCTCCAATTTCTTGAATGTGTAAAAATAAATGTCTTATGGAAGAACTTATATTGTGATCCTGCATATATAAAATTTGAAAACACATACAAGTGCACCCACACAGGCACATATAGAAATATACACATGTACATAAATATGAAGGTACACACATTTAAAAATTATTAAAAAGTAAAACCCAAAACAGCAGAGAAGTAAATATCATTTAGGTTGAATGTTAACTTTGTGACACAAGAACATAAGGTCTTTATATCAGAAACTGTTTCATTGCTCAGGAATTCCTCTCCCACCCTATCTTTCCTTTCCTTTCTGGAACTCTGAGATACACATGGAAGCATTCCATATCTGCCTGTTAAGTGGAAGCTCCTACCAGAATCAGGCCATTTTCCTTTTTTTTTTTCTGTTTATAACTCTCTTACCCTTAAGACCTAACAAAGCATTCTTTGCATGAAACCACAAAGATTTCTAACACTGCCTTGACTATAGAAGCAAGCAAAATGCCAAGGGGTAGCAGAGGACTCTGCAGATATCTTGAGAGGGTTCATCTCTGGGGCACCTGCAGGTTCTCAAGGCTTCTGGGCTGAGCAACAGAGTAAGAGGCATGCACCCTGTCTGAGAAGACAGGAAGTGCTGACTGACTCTGTTTCTCCGGAGCCAGCACCTACCGTCTGCAGATGTAGAACTCCAAAGCCAGACTGCTTGCCTGGAATTACTGAGCTTCTGAGGGGCTCTCCATCCAGACGTCAAGAATGATTGCTGCATTCCTCCCCATAGCAGGATTAGAGGGGAGCAAGTCCCCTAGGGCAAAGCCAACTCCTGTTTGTTTATTCAGATTTTCCATTTCCAGAATTCCCTCAGCTTGTGGGTATTTTTGTTGTTTACTTGGTTGCTTCATTTTTACTTTTATTTCCATTTTCAGGTCTTGAAAAGTTTTGTTCAGCTGTTTGTGTTTTCTTGACTTTCTTTAAGGGATTCATTGAGTTCCTCCTATGTTGTGTTTGTTGTTTCCTCGATTTTTTAAAAGATTTTTAATTTCCTCTTTAAGGACTTTTATTATTTTCATAAAGTTGTTTTTAAGGTCACTATCTTGTGCTTTGGCTTCATTTAATTGTTTAGGTCTTGCTGTTACAGGTTAGCTGGATTCTGGTGGTGCCATATTGCCCTTTCTGTTGATTATGCTTTTATACTGGCATTTAGGTATCTGTGTTAGGGATGATTATAGGTCTAGGTGCTAGTTCCTGAGTTTGTCTTTGTTGGATGGGTGACTTGTTTCTTGGTTTCTGTTTCCTCTCTAGTCATCTGTCCTAAGTAGCCAGCAGTCCTGGTGACTGGCATATCTTCAGGTCTAGTGAGATGTCCCCAGAGGGGTTTTGTAGCCTGCAAGACCTCTGGGGGTTTGGGTACCAATGTTATCTCTGTGATTCCAGGTATCTGTATGGCCTCTGAGGTTCTGGGTACCACTTGGTCTCTGGGATTTCTAGTATGGCATGGCCTCCCATACAGCTGAAGTTTTCTGCCAAAGTTGTGGGCTGGGATACAGAGCTCAAGATAGGTGGTGCAGTGGGAGTTCATTGGGTCAGCTTTAGGGAGTGTTAGTTGGCTGTGGGAAATGTTCTACCGTAGGTCCCTAGTATTAGTCTGGCCTCAAGAAAAGCAGATATCTTCTGCTGACGTTGTGGGCCAGAATCAGGAGCTCAAAGGAATGGGTGCTGTTGGGGGATGTTGGGCAGGCTTTAAGAAGTGTTAGTGACAAAGGGTGTGTGTGTGTCTAATCTTGGGTCCCTAGATCCAGCCTCTCCTCAGGTAAAGCAGAAGTCATCTTATAAAGGATTTAGCAGGAATATGGACCCTGGGCAGGGGGTGCAGTCTGGGGTTGTTGGATAGGTTTTAAGGGCTGTTTTAAGGCAATGGACAATGTCTTACCTGTGATCTCTAAGACCAGCCTGGCTACTAGTAAAGGAGCTGGAGGTGTAGGCAGGGATGTGCAGCCCAGGAGAGGGGTGTTCTTAATTTTATTTTAAATATGGTTTTTAGTGAAATAGTTTTATATCATTTTCCCTCTTCCTTTCCTCCCTCTAACTCCTCCAAGCTACCCTCACTTTAACCCCTCCCATGTAACCCTAACTCTCACTCTTGTAGCCTTTTTAAAAATTATTATATGAACACACACATATATTGTACTGAGTGCATTTTTGTTGGTGGTTTGTATATAATTTAAAGACTGGCCACTCTGCATTGGGCAACCAATAGAAGGGCTCATTCCTTGTAGATGCTAATTATCCTTCTCTCGGGAGTATTACTTGCCGTTAGTGTTTTGTTTGTTTGTTTGTTTGTTTGTTTTTTGTTTTTTGTTTTCTCTAGGTGTAGTACCTTGCAAAATTTCCCATTCCCACCTTGATATTGCTATTTTATGGCTATGTTTATGCAACTATTTCTATAACAGACTGTTTCACAGTAAACTTCCTGGAATACCAACTTTATAACCTTTTTGTTTGTTTGTCTTTTGTTGTTGTGTGTGTGTTTTCTTTATTTTTTCTTTTATTAACAGCAGATTCTTTTTTCATTCAATATATCCTGATTACAGTTTCCCCTCTCTTTACTCCTCCCATTTCCTCCCCACCTCTCCTTCCATCTGGATCTATTCTCTTTCTGTGTCTCATTAGAAAAGAACAGGCTCCTACAAGATCACAACCAAACATGACAAAATAAAATATAATAAGATAAAACAGAACCATCACATAGAAGTTGGGCAAGACAAAGCAACAGAAGAAAAAGAGACCAAGAGAAGGCATAAGAATCAGAGACATGGGGCTGGAGAGATGGTTTAATGGTTAAGAACACTGACTGCTCTTCCAGAGGAGCTGGGTTCAATTCCCAGCAACCACATGGCAGGTCAGAACTGTCTGTGACTCCAGTTCCAGATGATTTGACACCCTGATATAGACATGAATCTAGGCAAAACACCAATGCACATAAAATATCATTTTAAAAAGAATCAGGGACATACTCATTCATGTACTCAGGAGTCCCATGAAAATACTAAACTGAGCTTGGCTCAGTTGGTTTAGAGAGACTTTTCCCCTGGTGTTTTCATTCTTTCTGGCTCTTATACTCTTAGACTTCCTCGTAAGCAGAGCTCTGAGCTCTCAGGGGAGGTATTTGATGGAGACATCCATTCAGAGCTGACACAAAGATATTTTAAACTGCCTAGTTTGTGGAACTTGGTTGAGACCACTATAGGAAACCAGTTTGGACCTTGCTATCTAAATTGAGGCATAAAACTTGGTGAGCAAGTTCAAAACAGCTTTTTTTTTCTTTGAAGGATATTTGCATTGCATCACCTTTAAGCAGCTCCATGGTAGAGAACAATGTTCAGTATCAAGAGAGAAACTTCCAAAGAAAATACATCTAGATATTTTCATATATTTAGAGTGTATTGTGAGGCAAATGCTGAAGATTAAACTTTCATCCAGCTGGTAAATTTCAGAGCCCTAAGGCCGTATAAAGCCTGGAACATGCAGCAGAGTGTGGCTTTGGTTGTCTTCCCTGTGTATTTGTGTGTATGTTTCTGTTGGTCTGTCTGGTTTTAAGGTTTAGAAATAGTATGTGCAAGGCATGGTGGTATACATTAATGTGAGATATTTTAAAAATATAGGTTTCCTTCCTCAGCAGGAAATGACTTCCTGCTTTAAATTATGAGGACGAGAAATAAGGAACTATGATCTCCTCCAGATACTATGATACAATAATAGGAACACTTCAGTCCAAGAAATTGAACACATAAGGATGGCTCTTGGGTTCCTCCTACCCAGGGTCAGCCTCAGCGCATGCCAAACAAAGACAATGTCAAAACACTGCCAGGTTTGATGGGCCTGAGTATTTCAAGCTACTGTGGGTAGGGCAGTGAGTGTGATCTAGAGCAGGAGGGTGGCAAGCACTACTGTGATAGTGTGCACTGCAGAAGATAAAGGAAAAGCTCTCAGTTCAACACTTGTTCTTCCTGGCTGTGTCTTGTACAGAGGCAATCACTAGCTACACAGAAGTCCATCACATTAGGAACTGTCATTCCTAGGGATCCATAGTTGTAAGTTGCTGAGCTGACTTGAGTCAACAGCTTCTCTAAACCCCATTCCTTTTTTTCTTTCAAAGCCTAGAGTTTAAGGATTTTGTTCTGCAAAGTTAATGGATGCTGTTTGAACTTAAGTGGTTAAATATCCAATCTGAGTGCTCTCCTGGGAAATAGTGAATTACTCAGTCTGAATTTATTAAATGGATTTACCCTTGGGCTTTTATACCTCAGGCCCTCTATATATATCGAGCTAGCAAATACTAAGTTCTCATCTTCCTTAATTTCCAAAGCTTGAAAAATAACCTGATACTACCTGGGAAAATGAGTTCACAGAGTAAAATAAAAAGACTTTTAGAAAATAAAGACATTTCCCACTATCATTCTAATATAAGAATATAATACAGGTCATAAAGCAGAATCAAGATATTATGGATAAATAATTTCATATACTGTGTATTTTAGAAGTAGACTGGGAAGCCAGATTAAGACATATAAAGATGCCGGATTCTAACATTATTTTTTAAATGTAGAAATGAACTCTAATTTTAAATAATTAAAAGTGAATAATTTAAAATATGCCATATAACAAAATATAAGACAATATTATCTAAATAAGTGACATATTATAGTATGTGTTTTATACTATATATTATATGTAGACAACCTTACCATTAACAGACAAATTCTAATGCTGTAGAAACAACCAGTTTTGCTCTGCATTGATTACAAAAGACACCTAAAATATAACCAGAGAAAAACAGAGAAAAGAAGGTAGGAGTAGTCTTTTCATGCCATAATTACATAAAGACCTAGCTGCACTTATGTTTTATAATTATAGCTTAAGAGACAAAATAATCAGAGAGTATCTCCAGCTAATGAGACACTTTGAATTTATCGAGAAATTTTAGATAAGAACACAAGGGTAATAAATTAAACTCAATGTAAATGAACCATGTATTAAGAATAATGCAAGGAGAGTTAGATAAATCTACAATGTTCATGTTAGGTTTAGTATAAGCCTTTTACTTACTGATGACTAAGGAGCTTCAATGAACAGTGGTATACACATCATCACAACATTGAAACTTCGAAAACATTGTTAAACAATTTATGTTATAGAAATATAAATGATCCTGAAAATGGGCTATGATGAAACAGAGTATGGTACAGCAAACAATATTGTAAGAAAAATGTGTGAGCTAATTACTTCATTACATAAGTAGAAATGTGTAAATTGAGTAATAATAACAAGTACTTTAAAAAGAAACATGGAGTAGGAATACTCAGGAGATTTAAGATAAAATCCACCTAGTAGACCTTAATTCCCCTTAAATACAGGAACTCATATCTATCTATCTATCTGTCTATCTATCTATCTATCTATCTATCTATCTACACAAATGTTACAAAACCACCATGTTGGCTTTATCTTAGTGTGCAAATATGACCTGATATTAGGAAGTATACATATTTAGTGAAATAAAATTAAATGACTTAAAGTGGAAAATCATGGTAATGTTTCAGTTGAAAGAGATTTTGTTAAATATTAAACCCAATGATTATTAATATTGTATTAGGAATTAAGTGTATTTGTTCAGATTATAAAGAATACAGAAATTAGGCTGGAGAGATGGTGATTGGTTAAGAGGGCTTGGTGTTTTTTCAGGAGAGCAGAGTTCCATTCCCAGTACCATCTCATAATCACCAACTTTAGCACCCAATGATCCTATTCTACACCCTTTTCTGGCCTCTGTGGATACCTGCACATTCATCACACACACACACACACACACACACACACACACACACACACACACAAACACACACAGAAGAATGAAAGAAAAAATATTTTTTAAAATGGAAGACCTTGTTTGACTAAATATTTTCTTAAATGAGGAATATTGTGGTTATCTTTTTTATGATGAATGCTTATAGTCTCAGTACTCCAGAACCTGAGACAGGAGAGTGGTGAGTTTCATCCTGGATGATATGTAGTGAGACCCATAATCACAAATGAAAAACAGGACAGAGACACTCAGTGTACCATTCTCCTAGGGAAGGCTTCCCTTCAGTACCTTCAGTGTTGATTTTAGATGTTATAATGGCTTCCAGCTTCCAGCTTCACTGGAGACTACACCAAGCCTCAGTTCTCACTTACTCTCAACATTTTCGCTGGGGCTGATCTGAGAGATCTGTAAAATATTACTGACATTTATATTCATGATTGCTTAGGAGTCTGAAGGGGTTAATGCTTTATCACTATTTTCAGTTGGGGGTAACACTCAGGGATTCAGATCCATCTCTATTCTCAAGTTACCAACAATGAGGTATGATGTACAACGTGTTTTGTAGACTCTTTCTGGCATAAACCTGCATTTCTCAAAGATATGACCAATCAAAAGTCACGTCACTTTGCATGGGATTTCCCTAGCTGTACAATTTCCATGGATATCTAGTTCCTCTTCTCTCAGATTTTATCCATAATCAAAACCCTTATTTATCTGGCATAACTCTTCCTAAGACAAGTGCTACTACTATCCTATGTACAGTTGTATGGGACAAATTGATTGCAATAAGGACATGAGGAGTGGGAAGGAAAAAATAAATGCTTATAATTTTATAATTTAACTAGAAACCAGAAATAAACTACAAGATATATTAATGAATCTTAGAACATTTAGCAGGCAGGTTGACAGCCTATTAAAGTACATATAAAGACTATATTTTAAATCACATCAGTATATTTTATACACCAATGAATGGGCATTAAAAAGAAACCATTATGAACAAAAGAAACAGCATATTTATTTAAGACCCCTACTAGAAAATTTATAAAATTTTATTAAGTAATATCAAACACTTATAAAGTGGTATATCCAATAATGGGTAACAAAGCCTATCATTACAAAGATTAATTCCTTAAAAATATCAATATATAAGTTTAGGAAAATTCTGATTAAATTTGTAGCAGTCTTTGTTTGGGATACTGATGAAGTGTGTTTAAATTTTATCAAAGATTAGAAGGTCAAGCAGGTTCAAAGCACATTTGAAGAAGAAGTCAGCGTGGGGAAGCTACAGTGATATTAATATTTAGAACTCAATTTGAAGATTAAGGATTACTTCAAGAAGAAATGCAAAGCTAGGAAGCCATAGCAGTTGTGTTGGATGGAGAAGACACCTTCAAGGGAGAATGAGAATTTACATAATTTATTAGTGGTCACATCATGAAATATTTTCATGTCTTTAGCTATGTAGTTTATATTTTCTGTAAATAGTAAAAATGGAGCAATTCTCTTAAAATGGAAATTTAGAACACATTTATTTGGATGCAAGTAAGACTTAAGCAAGCAGGTGTATTGATAACTCTCTACATTTTCTATTACCACAAAAGAAATTGTTATAAGGAGGTGATAGTAGTGGATAATAGACAGAAATTTAATCTAACTTGCTGAGAGAGCCTTGCTGCACACTGTGGCCTGAGTCCTTCACATAAATCAATAATCAAGACAATTTCTCACAGACCTGCAAATATTCTGATCTAGGCAAATCCTTAATTGAGATTCTCATTCCAAATAATTCCAGGTTTTACTAACTTGATGGTTAAAGTTACCCATCAAGCCAAATGTATTAAACCTTGTAAAATTTATTGGGCAGCTTCTTTGTCAGCAGTAAAAGCAATATTCAGATGATATCACTGGTAAAGTTGATACTTCACGTTTGAAAGACATGACACTTTTTTTTTCTTTTGTTTTTGAGACAAGGTTTCTCTGTGCAATTTTGGTGACTATCCTAGATCTCACTCTGTAGACCAAGCTGGCCTTGAACTCACAGAGATCTGCCTGGCTCTGCCTCCAAGTGCTGGGATTAAAGGTGTGTGCCACTGTGGCCAGGCTTGGCACAATATTTTATAGTTATTGATGATCAATGACAACAATGCATAATCAATTTGAATCATCCACAGAAGAGTCTTTTAAAACTAATGATGATGAAATACTTAGAAATGGAGACATAGGGTAGGGGAAATAAAAGTTTACCTTGATGGTCATGTTCTTAAGCAAGTGTATCCATTGGGGATGAATCTTTTCCATTACAGCATTGACTATTTTCTCCAAAGGAAACAAGTGAATTCCCTGCCTTTTACTTATTCCTGTAAGTAGATTGAAGATTACTCAGGCAGCTAAGTGTTTCATACATTCAATCCTATGAACAGCTGAGGCTGTAGTGAATGAAGAGATACCACACATATATATTTAATCTAGTGTATGAAAAGACAAACACACACACACACACACACACACACACACACACACACACACACACACAGGTTGAGGACCTGTATGTTCTAAATGTTAAACTGATGATGGATGAGTAAATCAACAAACAGCTATACTGCAGAGAGCAAACAAAATGGTGACATTGTTACATCATGGCTAATTCAAACACACACACATATGTATATGTAGATATATATGTGCATGTACATATCCATTTATGTATATTTTAGTGTGTTAACATATGCATGCAGGTTTTACATATTGCATATAGGATAGAGAATTACTATTGGTGAGCATTATTGATTTAAGCATTGTTGAGGAAAGGGTTTTTAAGAATTATTTTTATTTTTAATGATGCATATCTATTATGGCAGGCCACAGAAGTTTTGGATCAGGACAGATTTATTAAAGGATGAAATTGATACAACACACTCATGAATACAGACCTAAGTAGCACCGGTGCTTCTTTGCCCACCAGGAAGGGATGTGGAAACTCTGAACAAGATCACCAAAGCCTTCCACCATTCAAAAGGGGAACGTGACTCATGTTGCTCCCGGCATCCCCACCAGCCTACAGGCTGTAGCAGAAACCATCTCCTCCTTTACTGTGCAGTCCACAAAAGCAATACACTGGTGAGGTTAAAGATCAGGTTACAGGAGCATGATGAGTTCGCAGCAGTTCTCCTCCTCCTCCTCCTCCTCCTCCTCCTCCTCCTCCTCCTCCTCCTCTACTTCTTAAAAGGATCTGTATTTTCAGAGAAGACCATTCCCATCAGGCCAACCAACTCCATTCCATTGGATATTAGAACAAATGGCAGAATTCTCACAATGTGTATGACTGCAAATGAACACCAAGTGGATGCCCATGGAGGCCAGAAAAGGGTATTGTATCCCTTGTGCCTAGAGGTACAAGTGATTGTTTGCTGCTTCATATGGGTTTGGGGACCAAATTCCTCTGCAAGAACAGTAAGCATAACTGCTGATCCAGCTCTCCAGCCCTGACATGAGGAAAGTTTTGAGGTAAGTATCTAGAGGCATGCTGCCACAGAAAAGAACTCCAAAAAATGATATTTGATATTCAAATAGAATTTTCACAGAGCATAGAGATTAACACTCATTGGAAATGTTCTTTTGGTCAACAAATAGTTGAGACAGAGCTTCTAAAGGAAGAACATAATTGAATTGAATATCTATATTTGCATAGCCTCTTTGTTTCTTTTCTAGTATCAAAATAGTCCTAATGAATCATTTTGTTTGCTGGTTCTCATAGAGCAATCTGAAGTAAATTTTAAACAACACACAACACACACACACACACACACACACACACACACACACACACACACATACACACTGAATAATTTTGAAGTTTAAATTCAATGGGACTGAATGAACTTAGCTAATATTTTGTCCATTTTCCTGCCCACATGTCCATCATATTTAATGGATATTTTTAAACCAGATAATTACATTTTTCTTCACTCTCTGTGGTTGGAGATCTTTTTGAATGTCCTTGAAGCATTTCATAACTGACATACTGAAATAGCTTTGAGGTGCCAACCTGAGAATATTTTAAATCCAAATGGTCCTCTAGTTTAACATATTGAAATAGAGTGTTATCATTCATGTCTATTGATTACATGATAGATATGTGCATTACTCCAGTGATTAGTTGTGTTTGATTTCAATTTCAGTATGCTAGCTAATAATCATAAAACATTGGGCGACAAGCAAGAGGCAGCTCAGAACTGCATGGTTATAATGGTTTACTATATTGCAGTTATGAGTGCACATCTAATTAACATATTTTAAATTAATCTTAGCACTTCTAAACTGTATGCTAAAGCAAATTTGTGATTTTATTTTCTGATTAATGACTGGCATAAAAATGTTTATGGAACTCATTTAGACTTATGTCCATTATGGGCATTGCACGCAGAATCTTACCACTCCCACAGCTGCTACTGGACTTCACTGCTTCCAAACTGTAATGCTTGAATTCTTCAACATGAAGTCAGAAAAGAAAAGAATGATGTAATTCTATTTAGCAAAATAATTTGTAGTGAGTTATTAAATAAAACCCTTTCAATATCTATTAGGAGTCATCAACAACTTGTACAACATTTGAAAGTTGGATACCTGTTTTTAATTGCTTATTGTGTGTAGCACTAAATTAGAGCCTTTGAAGTTGAATAGACCCCCTTCCCCTGAGAGGATAGTCATCTTTTCTTCTTGGGTAGGCACACCTCTGCTTCTTGCTTCATCATTCACTTTTACACAGCTCACTTATGTTATCTGAAGCAGAAAAAATAAACTCAATTGAATATTTATCATATTTATTTTGACTGGACTCTCCGAACCATGATGTTTTTAAAGTTTCTTTCTTAAGGTTAAAGTGAGCACATTTATTCATAATAAGTCATAGAAAGCTTGGAAATATTTTTTTCTTTTTTCTCTTAATTATCTGTGATTTTTTGCCATAATATTGAAGTGACAAATATGATGAGATATGAACCACTATAATTTTTCTGTATTCAAATATAAAAAATTAAATGTGGAATTACTTACCTGTAGAGATTAATAAATATTCAGAATACTTAGAGGAAAATGACAAGTTATCTTTCACTAGACTGAAGTAAACATTTTATGTATGGAATTATAAGGTTCAATTTCAAATTCTGTCTAGCAAGAATTACCAAAATGGCCATTTATTCCAATCATGTTATAAAATGTTAAATGGGAGAAGACCTGGATCTGTAGTTTTCAGGACTTTTAGTCTCACCAACTATAAAATTAATAACACGTATTAGTAAATTAAAAGGGTTAAAACAGATTACAACTGAGATATGTTTTTGCTAGAGGCAGACATCATTATATTATGTGTGGTGATATTGTGTTCCCCAAAATATTGTGCACCCTAATAAACTTATCTGGTGTCAGAGAACAGAAAAGACACTAGATACAGAGGCCAGAAAATGTTTGCACACACACCTTTAATCCTATCACTTGGGAGGCAGAGATCCATCCGGATCTCTTTCAATTTAAAGAAACACTGGAAAAAAACAGGCATAGTGGTTCATGCCTTTAATCCAAGGAAGTGAGTCTTTAATCCCAGGAAGTGATGGCAGAAAGCAGAAAGGTATATAAGGTGTGAAGACCAGAAACTAGAGCTGGTTAAGCTTTTAGGCTTTTGAGCAGCACAGTTCAGCTGAGATTCATTCTGGATGAGAACTTAGAGGCTTCCAGTCTGAGGAAATAGGATCAACTGAGGAAGTGGCAAGGTGAGGAAGCTGTGGCTTGTTCTGCTTCTCTGATCTTCCAGCATTCACCGCAATACCTAGCTCCAGGTTTGTTTTTATTAATAAAACTCTTTAAGATTCGTGCTACAGTCATGAAATACTATTGTAGGTAATGGGATAGATAGAGACATCAGAGAAGAAAGGTACTGACAGGCAACTTCAAGTTTGGGTACTTTCAGATACACAAATAAAAGGCAGGTTTATGAGGTGTGTGGGAAGGTGAACACTATTCTTATTTAATTTAAGGCAACAGGTAAAATGAGGTTGAGAATACTTTCTGAGATGGTATATTTTATAGCTTCAGTGTCAAATTGAAGATATTCTATATTCTATTGAAAACGTGCCTGGAGTTTATGATTAAAATGACAGTTCTGAACAACTACATCTGATTTTCAGTTAGCAAGGAAAAGAGAATTCCCACAAAGTCACTGCAAGAAGAAATGTTGAGTAAAGATTTAACAAAACAAAACAAAACAGGGTGAAATGGATGATTAAGTGGTATTTGTCACTTTGAATCTGATTCTTTTTACTGTACTTCAGGTTGATTTGAGTCTCATCCCCATTCCAATAACCTGTAAGGTACTTTGATTTTGATTGACAGAAAAGAATGAACATAAGAGAAGGAGGAACAGTGGGGGAAGAGGAGGAAAGAGAAAGAGGGAAAGAGAGACAGTGAGAAAGAAAAGGAGAGAAATGAGGGAGTGGAAAATGGGGGAGGAGAAGGAAAGGATTGTGGTAGAAGGGAAAGAGAGAAGGGGGAAGGGGATACAGAGAGAGAGGAGAAAGACACCAGGTTTTCAACATTTTTTTTTTTTATTTTACACTTACCATTCACAGTTTTCAGATTTGGGTGGAAGTAGCTTTGAAATGGCAAAACATGAGTCTAAACATTCAGTAATGTTAAATATTCTATGTCTCAAACGTGAAAAACACTTTTACACATATATTTTTAGAGTATAGTCTATGAATAAGATAACATAGAAACTGTTTAGGACAAAGGCAACAATAGCAGCAGAATTGATTCCCTCCCACCTGGTGCTGAGCACATCTTTGAGTTCCTTTCCCTCATGGTCTAGCTCCGGGGGCCTGACATCTTGTCTTGGGAAAATGGCTATGGTAATTGACACCTGTGATGCTAAGAACTAAATATTTATACCCCGTTAAGATGCACATTTAAATATAACCTATAACAATGTGGCAGCTAGTGGCAAGGACTTTATTTGGCTAAGAAAGTGGAACCCTTGTATTGGGGAAAAGGAGTGTGTCAGTGTTCATGGGAGAAGGTCACAGAGAGCACTGGAATTCTCTGTCTTGTGGGAATGTGGTAAGTTGGCAGTCTGTCACAAAGAAGGGGACACTTGTCAGAACACAGCAATGTATACATGTCCACACTTTACAACATGGAAATTAAAGATTTCATCATAGCCACCTAGTCCCCATACCCTTTTATGATAGCTCATACCAAGGCAGCTACTGAAATCCTTTACCAAATACATAGTAACAATTCTTTCACAGGCAGACATGTGTGGTCAATAGTAGCTGAAAATCTGAGATGAGAGCAACATAGTGGAAGGAAATTGTGGTGGCAAACCTAAAGGGAAGGTCAATGCAGTTATCAGAAACACAAGGTGCAGCTCTGGTATCTGAAGGGGGAAAGCAAGTGAGAAAACAGCTAACACTTAGCTACATCAGAAGCAAATGAACCACAGACTTAGAGGTATTGGAGTTTTGTTTTGGACTTACATGGATCAGTGTACTTTCAGTTGAAAAAAAATCCCATTTCTAAATTAAACTGGTTTATGGAGTGTAAAATATATTTTGTCTCTCATCCAAGTGTGAACCAGACCCAACAAGCTTAGCTTTAGATGAACTATCTACCAGGAGGGCATAGTCAAATACAGGAGGACACTGTTCAAGTATCCTGAAGAACTTCAATCTCAGCTCTCATGAGTCTAAAGTTTGGTCTACAAAGCAAGTCCAAGAGTAGCATGGGAAGTTTAGCAAGACCCTGACTATATATTTATAAATAAACAAGTGCTAGTCAATCACATGCAAGTTCCTAGGTACAATTGTCAGAATGTAAAGTACAGGGAGAGAGGGAGAGAGGGAGAGAGAGAAAGAGAGAGAGAGAGAGAGAGAGAGAGAGAGAGAGAGAGAGAGAGAGAGAGAGAGAGAAAGGCAGAGACTGGGACAGAGAGAGAAAGAGACAGATACAGAGAAAGAAACAGTATGGGACAATCTAGATGTATGGGACAATCTAGATGTACAGAAGTCACATGGCCTACAGGCAGATGTGGTGCTGGAGCTTAAACTGCTACATCTTGCAGGTAACAGTAAGTCAACTGTTACACTGAGTGAAAATTGAGAAAAGAGGCCTCAGTGACACACTTCCTCCAACAAGGCCACACTTCCTAATGGTGCCACTCCCTTTACGGGCCATTTTCTTTAAAACCACCACATTCCACTCCCTGGCGTCCAAAGGCTTTTAACCATATCATAATACCAAAAAAAAAAAGTGTTCAATCCAGCTTCAAAATCCCTACAGTCTATAACAGTCTCAATACCATTTAAAAGTCCAAAGTTTCTTCTGAGACTCATGGCAATCTCATAATTATCTCATAATTATAACCCCCTATAAAATGAAAATAAAAAAGCAGAGCACATACTTCTATACACTACATTACCATTACAAAAAGGAGAGAAGGAGGCATAGTGAGGAAATACTGAACCAATGCAAAACTAAAAATCAACAGGGTAAACTCCAAATTCTTCATCTTCATGTCTGATGCCAAAGTACTCTTCAGATCTCTAAGTCCTTTCCCACATTTGGAAATCCAGGCTTCACTTTCACAGTTACATGCAATGGCATCTCTGGGACTCCATGCAGGGACACCCCTGACACAAGTCTGGTCTCAGTGCTTTCATTAGCCACAGAGGAGATTCCATAGCCCCTTTCTTGTATCATTGACTCTAAACCCAGAACCACATGGACCAAGTTGCCAAATTCTTCTGCATGTTGAAGCTGGAAATTGGCTTCCTCATTACAATACATCTTCATCATCTTTCTGTTTCCAATCACTGTTTAAGCTTTTCTTTAATTCCTTTTTACAAGTTGGAAGCTTAGCTAGGCAGGATCTTGCCCTGAAGTCACCACTCCCTTCATTCCATTTAGCATCAGGTTTTTCTTTAAACTTTTTATCGCCTTGAGGCATTGAACTTGGCTCCAGTACACTTCCTGATGCTTCTTTTCTCCTCAAATTGTCTGCTTTATATTTTTTCTTTCTTAGCTCTCTCCTTTTCATTATATATATATGAATAAGAGTGACCACCAATAACCACATGGCACAGTAAGTACTAGGCTGTAGGGAAATCTGCTCTGCCAGTGCCATTAATCCAAAACTCTTCCATTTAGCCTCAGACAGATTTATTTTTAGATAAGGGCGAAAAGCACCCATATTCTTTGCCAAAATATCACAATAATGGACTCTAGGCCACTTACTTACTTCTCCTTTGAAACCTCGTGAGCCCAGCAATTATAATCTACATTGCATTCAGCACTACTGTCTTCCATGTTCCTACTAGTATGGCATGTTAAGTGTACTACTTAATGCATCCAACTTCTTTCCTAATCCAAAGTACCTGCTTTAGTTAGAGTTTCTATTGCTGTAAAGAGACATTATGTCTACAGCTGCTCTTATGAAGGTGGTGGCTTACTGTTTCAGAGGTTTAGTCCATTATCATGGTAGGGTGCATGGCAGCATATAGGCAGACATGGTACTGAAGAAGGAGTCTCTACATGTTGATATTAGGTAATAATAAGTAGACTGAATGTCACACTAAGTGAAGGTTGAGCAAAAGAGACCTCAAAGCCCATCCCACAGTGACACACTTCCTCCAACAAGGCCATACCTACTCCAACAAGGCCACACCTCCTAGCAGTGCCACTCCCTGTGGGGGCTATTTTCATTCAAACCACCACAGTTTCAAAGTCCACATTCTGCCAACAAGAAATATTATCAGGCCTGTCACAGCAATACCCTACTCCTGGGCACTAACTTCTGTCTTAATCACTATTCTATGCTTTGAGGAGACATCACAACCATGTCATCATTATAGCAGGGGGCATGGCAGCATGGCAGCATGCAGGCAGGTGCTGGAGCAGTAGCTGAGAAATATGTCACGTTCCTTAAGGAAAGAGAGAGGAAGAGAGAGAGAAAGAGAGAGAGGAGAGAGAGACAGAGAGGCAGATAAGGAGACAGACAGACTCTGAGTGTGACATGGCCTTTTGAAGCCTCAAAGCCTACCCCCAGTGACACGCTTCCTCCAACAACTCCCCTAGTCCCTTTATTCCTTTTAAACAGTGCTAATCCCTGGTGGCTAAGCATTCAAATATATGAACCTATGGGGGACATTCTTATTCAAACCACCACACACAGGTACAATAGGTTTGACTCCACTCCCTTCAGATGTTCTGTGCCTGCTACTAAGTCTGTCCTCCCTTCTAGAGGTTGCAGTATGTCAGTGGCTGCAGCTGAAATGGGATAGCCCCCTCTATCACACCCAGCAGAGTGAGCATTCCTTCTCTAATCAAAACCCAGTCTCTCATTGATTAAAGTCAGCACAAATCTGTCCCTAAATCACTCACAGTTCCCACAGGAATGTTTTAAATTAAGGAGCTTAAGCCTCAGCCAATCACCAGAAAGTGACAGGTTCATCATGGTCAGGAGGAAGTAATCACAATCAGCTTTCCCTGACACTTGGGCAGGCCTGAGCGTGGATTATGGAAGAAAGCTGAAGTTCTTTCCAGGAGGGAAATGTAACAGGCTCACAATTTTAGAATAAATTTCATAAAATAAACTACTTTTTGTTCGAGGAGAAGCTGTTAACATTTCCAAACATCTTGTAGTCAATTGCCTATTAAAGTTGGCTGATGGACGTATCTTCTTTTTCACCACAGTGTGGCATAAAATATAAAGGATGTACCTGCATATATTCAGGTAACTTAGCTATTGAACTTTCTTCTTTTGAAAATACTAAATGGATTCTTACATATACATGAATGAAATAATTTTGTTAATAACATTATAAATATACTGCATTCATATCTGCTTCTTTTTTAATTTAAGGGTTTTTTTGTTTATTTTTTAGGGTTTCATGCATGAATATCACATTTCATCATTTCTATCCCTGCCTGTCCAACTCTACCCTTATTCCTTTTTCCTGTTTCCACTCCTCAAATTCAAGACCCATTCTTTAATTATTATTGTTACACACATACAAACAAACAAACAAACAAACCTACTGGGGTCATTTGTTTAAGGAAAACTGACTCTCTTCCAGCAGCTACCAATCGCCAAAAACCCCATGAAAGGGATTGGGGTTTGACAAGTCCCTCTCCTACCCACTCTGGGGGATGCAATAGCAAGGTGCCACACCTTGGTAACTGAAAGAATTGGACTTCACTAGACACAGTAACTTTGATCATGGACATTTGAGCTTCCAGGATTTTTCCAGAAATAAAGGCTGTTGTTTATAACTTCCAAACTGTCTTATTTTCTTATAACATAATAACATACTAAGAAAATATCTAAGGATTTTAGTAAGTACATAGTAATAATAACCATTCATAATTCTTTGACTTAAGTGTCCTACACTCATTGTATATACAAAAATATTCTTTCTGAAATTAATTAACAAACAAGGTTATGCTGTGAAATGTTCTAAGAATGATGGACTCATGCTGAACTCTCATCTCTCTCTCTCTCTCTCTCTCTCTCTGTCTCTCTCTCTCTCTCTCTCTCTCTCTCTCTCTCTCTCACACACACACACACACACACACACACACACACACATACACATTTCATCTATCTTCTGTTTCTTCACAACATACACATTATTAAAAATATTTAAATACAACTCAAGGCCCAAAATAACTAGAATTTTTCATAAATGGTATAACAAACTTAATAACATGGTACAGAACTTTAATAGTGTACATTTTGCAACTCTAAATTGGTTAGTCAATATAATGTATCAAGTATTAACTGTTAGTGTTACAGTTGACCAAGAAAAAAAGAAGAGATTTGAATTTATGGAAGAAAACATGGATATGGAGAGACAACTCCATGGCTAAGAGAGCTTGCTGCTATTATAACCAAGATATGGGTTCGATTCCCAGCATCCCTAGATAATTCACAACCACCTGCAGCTCCAGTTCCAGAAAATTCAATGCAGAGATTCTTCTGGTCTCTGCAGGAGTCTACATGCACATGGTACACATAAACTCACACAGGTGTGTGTGTGTGTATGTGTGTACAAAAAATTAAAAGAAAAAAAGAAAAAGTTAAAAGAAAATGTAACTTTGAGATATTCTTTTTCATTATTATTATATTTGTGTTTTAATTTTACACATCAGCCATGGGTTTCCCTGTCCTCCCCGCTCCCAGCCCCACCCCCACCTTCCCTCCATCTCTTCCCCTCCATTCCCATCTCCTCCAGGGCCAAGACTCCCCTGGGGATTCATTTAAACCTGGTGGATTCAGTACAGGCAGGTCCACTCCCCTCCTTCCAGGCTGAGCAAAGTGTCCCTGTGTAAGCCCAAGGTTCCATGCATTAAGGATAGGACCTGGTCCCACAGTCTGGATGCCTCCCAAACAGTTCAAGCTATTCAATTGGCTCACTTATCCAGAGTGCCTGATCCAGCTGGGGGCTCCATGGCCTTTGGTTCATAATTCATGTGTTTCCATTCATTTGGCTATTTGTCCCTGTGCTTTTTCCAGTCTTGGGCTCAACAATTCACGCTCTTACAGTCCCTCCTCTTTCTTGACTGTTGGACACCTGGAGCTCCACCTTAGGGCCCGGCCAAGGATCTCTGCATCCACTTTCATCAGTTGTTGGATGAGAGTTCCAGCACGACTGTTAGGGTGTTTGGCCATCTGATCACCAAACTAGGTCAGATCAGGCTTTCTCTTGACCATTGCCAGCAGTCTACAGAGGATGTATCATTGTGGATTTCAAGATACTCTTCAAAAATTAAAGGAATCTAAATAATGTTAACATATAATGGGGTGATAATGACCTAATTATAAATACCAAGTAAAATGACAATGCCAGTAATGGGTTACATCTTGTTGAGATATTAGCCAAAGGAATCTCTTAGACCGCCCCACCATCAAACATCAAAGCCTATTTCAAAATCTGTTGGTGGCTCCCCACAACCTAATAAGGCCCTGTTGCGAGAAGACACAATGTATGTCTTCAGAGAAACTGAGAAGCTGGTGGCCAAGAGGAAGCTTTACCTTTACTGACTAGGGTTCATTGTGATGAAATGTACTTTGCATGTTACTGGAGGGAAACAATACTATAAATGTTACACAGAGACAAAAAATACTGTGACCCACAAACAATGACCTACTTGCAAGATATACTGCAGCAATAGTGGACAGATGTCATGGGAGTAACTAAATATTCTTTATTGGATTTAAGGCCCACCCCATGGGATGGAGCCAGTAATTGACACTGCTAAAGTGGCGAAGTACTTGAAAATAAATAGGTAATCAGCACTAGGGAAAATGGTACTACTATTATTCTCTTAAAATAACATGGTCATAACATGACTCCTAATGACATATTGCTCTACCCACAGATTGGTGCATTGCTCAGTCCTCATCAGGGAAGTTTCTTTTTGCAGTAGATGTTCATTAAAATGGAGAGCCACAACAGGACAAAGCAGAGTGAGAGACTTTGGAACACTCAGTTCTAAATGGGATGGCTTTCTCAAATCCCTCTCCTCAGTGGTCAGGGATCGATGAAAAAGAGAATATGGAGAGATTGTAAGACCCAAAGATGGTTGATGACTCTAAGAAAACAGTGTCTTCCAGATATGGTAGGATTGCTTCACTCACAGAGACCATGAGAGCACACACAAAACCTGCACAGTTTCCAGTGAACAAAAAAAAGTTAGCACAGAAAGGGGAAGTAAGCACAAGATCCAACCTCTAACCAAGAAACTATTTGCAGTTGGTGCCTTCTGGAAAAGGGAAAATCTGTTTTCTCAAATTAAGTGTGTCATTGGGTCTATCCAGCCTTCAGGGCAGGCTCTATGGCCATGAATAGTTGGCCACAATTCAGTCTACATGTTTTTCTGTGTGATTTTTGCTTTGTTTTATTTTTTATTGGTATTTTTTTTCTTTTACTGGTTTTGTTTGTTTGCTTGTTTTTGTTTGATGTGGAGTTTTATATTCTGTATGTTTTTAGAGAGAACTTAAAGTTGAGTGGGTAGAGAGATTGGGGAGATCTAGGAGGAAGAGTAGAAGAAGAACAAATATCATGAAAATCTATTGTAAGAAAAAATAAATAAAAATATAAATGAAGGGTAGAATTTTTACAACCATTTTAAAGGCAATATTACATAGCTGCAGTCCATATGCTATTTTATGAGTGTAAACATGAACTGTATCCATTTTTGCTATTATTAGCATGTTTGGTATATTACAATTAAAATAGTTTCACTGGAAGAAGCCTGACTTCCTATTCTCCTGTCTCTGATCAAAACTTTTCCTGAGGCCATAAAGACCATGTGGGTGGAGGTGGACAGGCGTAACTACCCAGGGCCATTTGCCCTAGGAGCAGAAAAGAAAGTGTGGGCCCATCCTTTGTGGCACCAGGCAGTCAGGAGCCATTATGATAAGACAATATATGGTGGGGTATAGAAGACAGAGGCAGAATGGTTCATGTCCTGTGGAGAGAAGCAAATCTGAAGAAATGAATGGGCTGAGAGGCCTGCTTACCACCAGGGCCACATTGACATCTGATCCTAGGCTGCTGCCAAGGGCCTGTCTGGGTCTGTGGCCCTACTGCAGCCAAAGACTGTATTGGTCCTGTGGCAGTTATTACCACTGAAGGCAGTGAGGATGCCCAAGGTCTGGGCTGCCACATATGACCACATTGGTGACCAAGGGCCATGCTACCACAGAAGCCATCTCAATGTTAGTAGTCTGCACAGCAACCCAGGGCCATGGTGACATCCAGGCCTGGGCTGCTGCCAAAGACTATGTCTGGGTTTGTGGTTCTGCAGCAGCCACTGTCTGTGTTGATGTCCACACTCCATGTTGCACCACAGACCACAAGGATGCCTAGATTCTGGGCCACCCCCTGTGTCCATATTAGGGTACTAGGAATATGGCACTCCCTGGGCCATTTTAAGCTGAGTGTCCCATGCTGCCACCTGTGTCCATGGTGTCCTCTGGCCCAAGCTGCTGTTGAGGGCCATGGCCCTCAGGACAACAGCAGGACATCAGAGAGGAGTCTTGGTGATGGTCCAGTGATGATGGTATATCAGAAGCCAGAGGCCTTGAACCTGACAACACATTATGCAATGAACATTTGCAAGTAAAACTATTTAGGCAAAAGGGTGCACTGAATAATAGATAGCAGCTCCCAATACTGCCAAGACTAATGAAGAGTCCATGGAAAGGAGTGAAAGACAGAGGAGCAGAGTGTCTTTGATTTGTTTTTTTATGTTTTTATTGTTGTTTTAGCTTATTTTTATTATTTCTTTCTTAGTTTTCCATTGGAAGAACATACAGGGGTGAAGGGTAGATACAGAGGGACTGGGAAATGAGTAAGATTTGGATACATGATGTGAGATTCCCAAAGAATCAATTTAAAAGTTGTGTTAAAAAATAGTTTCATTAAACTGGAGCAAATATGCAAATTGATTTTAACTTTCAACATTTTACTTCCCAAAATTTGGCTTCAAATTGTTGATCCCCAAAGATTCTTCTAACAAATTTTGCTGGTTCTATAGACATTTTCAAAGAAGGAAAGAATATCATAACTCTAAAAAAAATAGAAATGTGAGTTTTTTATAGTTTACTTTCAATTTTATTATCAAACTATTATAGAAAGCAGGTTGCTTTCAAAATTTTGCTGAGAACAAGTAAGAATTGCACCCACTCCACCCCAACATCTATCTTCCACTATATGTAATGAATACATTATCTGATAGATACATGTTTCTGAAAGCCTTTTTAAATGAGACATGCACTGTGTTCATTTAAAAAAATTATTAAGCTATATTTTGTTCTGTGCATGTACCAGTTGTTAATGCATGGGACATGCACAGTCCTTCATAGCCACGGCTTCGTCTCAAAGTATTCACCCAACCAGGTGTAGAAAGGAAATATCAATACATTGGTTCCTGTGCCAAACAAGTGGGTTGTGATCATTATTCCTAGAAAAAGAATTTCTATAAATTTACAGTATATTAGATATAAGTATTCTTTTATTTGTTTTGGTATTTTGAAATGCTGAAAACTCACCCAAGACTCATGTTGTAGGTATGTTCTTACCGAATTAGTTGTATCCTTAGCAATACATAGAAGTATACAAGGAATTGTTTCAAACTGTTAGATATGTATAAATTATATGAAATACTATGCTATGCTGTATACAGGACTTTAGAATCCACAGTTTCAGATTCTAAGTGTCTCCTGTAACAAGGTCCCCACAGATATCAAGGGATGAATCCCCAATAAGGATATCTAGACAACATTTTTATAATTATTGAATTTATTAGTTAATTTACTTTTATTTTATGTGTATGAATGTTTTGCCTGCACATACGTTTGTGCACCACATATATGCACTGCCCATGGAAACCAGAAGAGGGTGCTGAATTCATGGAACTAAGTCTCCATGTGGGTGCTAAGAATGGAATTTCAGTCCTCTAAATCAGTCAGTGTTCTTAATTGCTGAGTTATCTCTTTAGCCTATAGCTAGTTCTCTTAAATAATGTAAGATATAAAATGTCCAGTTTAGAATACTATGAGCCCTTAGCATCTGTTGACATTCTGTGTGTCTAACAATAACAATTACAACAAATAGCATATTCCAAGACTTCTCATATGTGTTTTAAGATTTTGTGTAAAGAACATACACGTTACTAGTGTCATTAAATAAGGATCCATAATTTTTCTCATGGCAGCATATTAAAGCTTAAAAAAATAAAAGAGGGGCTGGAGAGATGGCTCAGAGGTTAAGAGCACCAACTGCTCTTCCAAAGGTCCCGAGTTCAATTCCCAGCAATTACGTGATGGCTCACAACCATCTGTAATGAGATCTGGCGCCTTCTTCTGTATACATAATAAATAAATAAATCTTAAAAAAAGAATATTATATAAGTTTGAAAGAAAACAGAGATAGAAATAGAGAAATACACTATTATTAAGAAGACCTAATGTTATTGCAACATCTATTGTCCAATGTAGATGAAACAGTGAGTTTCAAATTCAGTGAGAGGCTTTGTCTCAAAAGACAAGGTAGAGTTTAATAGAAAACACAAGACATCATTTCCTGGTCTCCACACTCATGTGCACTCACTTGCATGTGCATGCATGCACACAAATATATATACAAAAAATAGTCCTTGTGCTTATCTGAAAAGAATTTGCTGTATGCAATGGCTGTATTTCTGAAATCTGGTCACAATTAATTGAATTCAAATTATAGACTTATAAGTCATTTGACAAGAACATTACTTCATGTGTGCTGTGATTTGAATGAGAATGATCCACACTCTCATATAATTCTTGTTTCCCAGTTGGTGGCATTGTTTGGGAAGGGTTAATTGGTGTGTCACTGGGAGCTTGCTTTTAGGTTTCAAAGTCCAAGTCATTTCCACTTAGCCCTCTGTCTGCCTCATGCTTGTAGATCAAGATGTTTGGTGCAGGTTATTATGACAGCACTCATTCAATGCCCTGAATGAATTTGTCTCAAATTACCTTTTCCATTTCATCCATTAAATTTGTTCACTGAACAATCCTCACTTATATTTTGTACAGATCCTATTTTGATATAATTATTATTTCTAGATGTAACAGAAAAATTGCTTCCAGTCTCTATAGAAAGGATATGTTTCATTATTTAAACACTTCTGGTCTTTTGTTATACTGATTTCTAGGCTCAAAACAGAAATTTTAAAGTTTTTGAATGCATCAATGACTTTAAGATATACTTAATCATTTAATTGTAAAATTTTTCAGTTTTCTGATTTTAATTTAATGCATTTAACTTCATTTTTTTTCTGACTGTGCCCACCTTCCAGCCACACTGTATCTCTCTAAAAATAAGTGCTCTGTTGCATGTTCACACGCATTAAGTGAACATGTGCTGATTAATGGAAATAGACAACAAAAGTAACAGTACATCTGAATTCTAAAACATCACTGAGATGAATTTTTCTTGGAAAATCAATGAGACTGATCTTCTTTGAAGTCCTCTTACACTGATTCATTTACTATTTTGGCTATGGCTATGAGAAGGACTACTGGCCCTCAGATTTGATCTTGGAGTAGAACACAATCTCATAAAGCCCTCTGCCATGCTAAGTGTCTCCTGTTATCAGACTCAAGCTATGCTCCTACAGTAATACAAAACCTGTTGGTTCATATTGTGTGTGGGTGCATTCCATTTTGGGGTGCTGATCTACAAGGGTTTTCTTCATTATGTAGCCTACTACCCAAGCTGACAGAAACTCTTCATATTTGGACATCTTATAACAGTTATTGCTGTTCTGAAAAGATTATTAACTTGTTTCCCTAAATACAGTAAGAATAGATACAGCCTAGAGTCACTACAATACTGAAGTGATGAAGTGAGGACCTTCAGTGTCTCCTCCAGCAGATGAGCCTGGTCCTCATCGTCTTACCTCCCACCTCATTTACATTGCTTGACCTGCTAGCAGTTTTTTTCTACTTTGTTCAAATTACTATTTTCCTGAAGTTGGGATCTATGTAAAATAGAAAGTAGGAAAGAAAGAGAGAAGGAAAGAGAAAAAACAAAGAAAGGAAGAGGAAACAAAAAATAAAAAAGCAAGATGGTTCGGGTTAAAGAATAGATTACAAGAGTTTTCAATAGTAAAAATTTATCAGATCACTATAATGCTTTTCTGTAAGATAAGGTTTTTTTTGACATTAAAGGGACTCTAGTTAGTTATTTAAATAAACTAGTTTATTATATTAATTTGAAGGAGTAATCACACATACCAATAAATTAATGTTGTGAAAATCCTTCTAGAAACTTAATTAAAACTGTGAGAGGGATGATTGCTAGGAAAATCATCTAGCTTAGATACTTGTAACCTTTCCATATTTTTCAGTGATTTACAAGTTACAGATACTGATCAATTAATGCTAACACTCTTTAGCAGGACATACTATGCTGATTATTTTTAGAAACAGGAAATTGAGCCGAGTGGTTGTGGCACACACCTGTAATCCCAGCATTCAGGAGGCAGAGGCAGGTGGATCTCTGTGAGTTCGAGGCCAGCCTAGTCTACAAAGTGAGTTCCAAGACAGCCTCCAAAGCTACAGAGAAACCCTGTCTCGAAAACACAAAAAACAACCAAACAAACAAACAAAGAAATAGGAAATTGAAGCTCAGATGACATGATGACAGTAGCACTTGGATTTGATGATAGATGCTTTTATTTTTTTCCAATTCTTAATTTCGGGTTGGCACTTCACATTCTTCCTATGAAACATAACATTTATTTTTGCTTACCATTTTGATCTGCCAATCACAAAATATAGAAACTAAATTAGCCACATTTGTATTACTATAATAGTCCAGAACCTGGAAACAGCCTATATACACCTTAACTGAAGAATGGGTTAAGAAAATGTGGTACATATACACAATGGAGTACTATTCAGCAGGAAAAAAAAAACAATGACATCATGAAATTTTCAGGCAAATGGATGGAACTAGAAAATATTATCCTGAGTGAGGTAACCCAGACTCAGAAGGACAAACATGGTATGTACCCACTCATAAGAGGATACTAGATGTAAAGCAAAGGATAACTAGATAAAAACTTCTAACTCCAGAGAAGCTAGCTAACAAGGAAGACCCAAAGAGGGACACATGGATCACCATGGGAAGGGGGAATTATATGAGATCTCCATGAGCAAACTGGGGGTGAGAAGTGGACAATGGAGGGTAGGGGATAGGGGATGAGAACATAAGGGAATGGGATGATTGAGCTGGAACAGGGATGGAGTGGGAAAGTGATGAAAGAGATACCATGATAGATAGAGGGAGAGATCATGAGGATAGGGAGAAACACGGTGCTAGCGAAGTTGCCAGGAATCCCCAAGGATAACCCCAGCTTGGACTACTAGAAATAGTGGAGAGGGTGCCTGAACTTCACTTGCTTACCCCAGTGATCAGACTGGTGAATACCCTGTCATCACAGAGCTTCTCTCCAGTGACTGATGGAAGCAGATGCAGAGATCCACAGCTAAACACCAGGCCAAGCTCTAGGAGTCCAGTCAAAGAGAGAGAAGAGGGATTCTAAGAGCAAGGAGCATCAAGATCATGGTGGGGAAACCTGTAGAGGTGACCAAACCAAACTAGTGGGAACACATGAAATTTATACCAACACCTATCAAGTCTCCATGGGACTGGACTAAGACCTCTGTGTGGTGTTAGGATCTGAATCCATCTCTGGTGCATGAGCAGGCTTTTTGGAGCCCACTACCTATGATGGGACACCTTATACAGCCTTGAGTCAGGAAGAAGGACTTGGACTTGCCTATACTGGATGTGCCTTCCCATGTGAGGCCTTGCCTTCTTGTGGAAGAGAGTGGGAGTTAGAATGGGAGGGGGAGGCTGAGGGGGTGGGAGGAGGGAAGAGGGTGATCTTTGACTGGTGTATAAAATGAATGAAAATAAATTCTTACAAATAAATAAATATATCTGAGCCAAATAAAAATTCATATTCTGAGTACCAATAAACAGTTCAGAGCATATTTATGAAATGTGAGATACATGGAAAGTCAATTGTTTTACTTTCATTCTTGTATTCTGAAGAAAAATTTTCTATTGAAAATTTAAGTACCAATTGAATTTTAAGTTTGACTATCATCAAAGTAAAAATTGAACTTTCCTGTGTAAAAATGCTTAGGACGTCACCTTTGACCTTATGGTCAGTAATCATAGGGCTGTACCCAAGTAATAAGAACATTTAGGTCAACTTTACTAGAATTTTATTTGTCAGAATAGAACATCAATGAAGCTCATTAGGTTCATAAATAAAATGATTTATCTTGAATACACCCATGCCTTAATAAGTTTTAAAAAGTGAAACCTAATTTAATTTTACATTTAATAAAAATGTGCGACATAAATATTTCTCCCATCATCTCAAACCTTTCCCCAGCCTTCTACTTCAATATCAGGGCATGTTGAGGCTTGTGAGTAAAAGTCCATATATACCAGAGTATGAAAAGAAATACCATAATCAGTGTATGATAATTTGGTTTTCACTGAATAGAACTAATTTTATAATTATAAAATTAATTATAAAAAACTAATTATAATAAAAATGATAGTAACCATAGTAACTTTATTCTGTTAGGATGCAAAGATTATGACCCATGTTTAAGAGGTAAACATAGCTGCTTTCATTTTGTTAGAATGTAGAGGATATGTAGTACATATTCAGAGATAACTCTGAGGATTTCATACTTCTCTCCCCCAGAGGAAAGCAAGGTATTTTTAAGCAACACAGAGCAGTTTCACCCAACAAATCTATAAAGTCCCTATGTAAAAGAATAAGGCATGTTTGCTTTGTTGTCTCTGGAAAGCTCTTGAATACACCTCTGTAAGATTTATAGCAGACATCACACCATATCTATGGTATAAAGTTGATTTTACTGAAGCATTCACTGGTCAATGATTTTTCTGGTGGAAATTTACCTTCAAACAAGAAGATCATGAGAAGTCTGGTGTAATCTACATAATTGTCAAGAACTCTACTACACATTCTATCAAACACGGGTATTTTTCACAGAGAAGTATCCTTGAGTATACCTTATCAGATATCGTATATTGACGCTATGCATTAGGGACAGTCTAAATTGTTAACTACAGTTGTAAATTTATTTTCTGCAGCTGAGTAATGTTTCACCTTGTAATTTTCTTTTGCTTTTGACTATTATTTCAGAATAAATGCAGCAACTACTGTTCAATAAGACTGTAAATATCGATACTTGCTTTGCTCAAACTTGAGGGCTGTCTTGGTGCCACCATCACCTCATATTGGATAAGTTATGATGGACAGATTTCACAAGACCAATGAAATATTTTATTTAGGAGACTTCAGAATCTTTGCATTACTCCACTGTGTCTGTAAAACCAACTATCAAGCCTTCAGCTCTGTTTCTTTCAGCAAATATTTATGGAGATGCTATTGAGCGTCGTTCATTTTGCTATCTCTTTTCACTAATGACTCAATTGAGCCCATTTTAGCTAAGGAGTATGTTATTATTATTATAGCTATCATTTATTATGTTTTCTTCTATTTAATCCCTGTCTCTTGATCATGTAAGAAATATCTTAGGAAGTCTAGAGATATTTCAGGTTCAAAACTCTGAAGGGGAGTTCATCATAATTCTCTTAGCTATTTGTCCAAAAGAAATAATAGAACATGTTATATTCTTCTTATTACAAAGAGTGTTTACTGGTCAATATTTTAATTTGATAAATGCACATGGCCAGGGCATAAATGGTATTGATTAATAAATTACAAAAAAAAAAAAAAGACAAAAAGAAGATCAGGTGCAATCATTCAATGCTTTGCACATGATCAAATGAGAGAGAATTGAAGCAAGGCCAACACTATTTACAATTAGCTGGTGGGGCAGACACTGGTCTGTAAAAGGAAGAGACTCAGATATACACTCTTCAATGCTTAGAATTCATGCTACATTTGGCCCCATGACCCAAAGCACAGCAGTGCCCACATCAGAGACAGGAAGAAACTGGCTCAGGATTGAAGCCACAAATATAGTGCTTAGTAACTCTGTTTGGGAACTTTAAATCTTAGCAAGGTAAGGATAAAATCAAACTGTTCTTTTTCTTGATAGTCGGTATAGAGAGCAGGGCTCCAACTTAATTTGTTCACAGCTGCGAGACCATTGAATGCCCACAAACCCAGCAGTCTGTGATGAAATTGATCACTGAAGCCCTGCGAAGCAGAACTTCTTAACACTAGGTAGGCTTGCTCTTGAAAAGGAATCTTCCTACAACTGGGCCAAATAATACTACCAAGTATACATGCCTAATGATATTGGGATAATCTAATATTCAGAATGTAGGAACTATGTAATTAGCAAGTAGAATAAGCCACTGCCTAGAAGTAATGCTACATTCATGAGATTGATTTGTCTTTTGTATGCCACTTAGAAAACATAGGTGCTTAGCCTTCGCTTTTCCTATCTCTAACTGTAATGTAAATGGATTGTTTGAACAAGAAAAGGAGAAGCTGAAGAATAACAAAAATATCTCCTTCAGATTAAAGCTTTATTGTTAATTTTTCATAATGTGGGAAGACAATCATAATAGTAACTATGTATAAACTTGGCAGTTAAAAATTCTTTAAAATAAATTGTGCATTAACATTTATAACCAGCTTGGGGGTTGGTATATATGAGGAATTTAGTAGTCAGTTTATATGAGATTTGAACCCACAGTCTTGGGGTCTGGACCCTATGTTTTTAAGCACTTTGTTATACTGACATTAAAGGAATAAAAACCTAAATACTAAATGAAAATAGTTTTGAGTGTATTATTGAGGTTGCTTGATGGTAAGCAAGAGAAAGAGACTATCTAAGATAAAGTGTTATGGTGTGATTAACCCAATGTGAGCTGGGAATAAAGTGGGATCTGCTATTAGACAATTTGAAAGCTCAGTAATTGGTTTACAGTTGTAGCAACTGGGTATGTAGCCATTGTTGATGCATCTGATATGATAAACCATCTTTCCATTTTCAAATTTATCCATGCTTTAAGATGAAATGTCCTAAGATTATCAGGTTTACACCATGGACCTTTCCATTGTCTTGAGAACCTGGCACAAAATCATCTGCACTTTCTCTTCCATACTAAGTATAATTTGTTCATACCATCTTATATTCCCCATTCAAAGTTCCTACTGGGGATCCATTGTATTCAGTCACCTCTCTCTTCCAGCCCTCATGGCTGTGGCATGAAGGTTCCTTCACTTTGCCATCCTTTGGTGCCCTGGCTGAAAGACTCCACTTCCTGAAACAGCTGGGTTCTCACACTCTTCAGCTCTAAAATTGTTATAGAAACTCCATCATTATTTTTCTTTTTGTGAAAGATATCTGGCAAAAAAAAAGTATAAAAAAGGAAGGATTTATTCTGTCTCATGATTTGCAATAGGATCCAAAGCATCCATCTGGCAATGAAGGAAGATTAACAATCACACACACTATCTATAATTTCCATTCTCATTGTACTTTATTTCAAGTTTAAATAAATATGATTAGATTTGTTCAAGAATATTGTGTTAGTCCTAGAATTTTTGAGATTACAAAAAGGTTGAAATCCATGAAGATAGACTAATAATAACAAAATAGAATCATCTCACCAGCTTTCCCCATGAAGACCCTTCACCAGGAAGGTCATATCAGGAAGGTATAGTTCAAGTTGAAACTGCATTCCTGGCTTTCTGTCAAGACTCCCCAGTACTGAGATACTCAGTGTAATCTTGTAGAAAACTATTCCACATGGTGCTTGAGCATTCACATCTATCAAACCTAATAAATAATTTCAGGATGTGTGTAATTGGACTAAGATATGTTGCATGTTGGTGTGATGCATATATGTGTGTGTGTGCACGCACATGCATGTGTGCATTCATGCACATATGTGAGCATATGACATGTTACAGTTGTGGAGGTCAAAGGATAACCTTAATGATTGGTTCTCACTTTCAACCTTGTTTATGATGGGGCTTTTCTTGTCCCTTGTTGTACATGCCAGACTGCTTATCCTACAACTTCTAGGAATTCTGCAGCCTGTGCTTCACATCTTAGTGTAGGAGCACTGGTATTACAAGATGTGGGCTATTACACATGGCCTCATGCTTGTGTGACAAGAACTTTACCCATTGTATCATCTCTGTGTGCAATGTTTAATACTGCTCATGAAGGGACACTGTTACTCTTAGAATAAGAAGCAACATCCACACAGGACAGTCCCAGACATAAGCAGGGTGCTTGAATACAAGCCTGTCATAAAACATCAAGGATGTTTTCCTCTGTGTGATGCCAATGGTCTAAGAAACCAATGATTGATCCCTAAGCTGGAGGATGGCCACTGGAAGGGAGGTGAGATTATGCTTCTGACAGATTTCTTTACAGAGTGAGAGATGGCAGGAAGTGGATGAACCATGAGTGATTGTAAGGGAAGTGGTTAAAAGGAAGTGGAATTGCAAAGCTCTTTTGTTTCTGGAACTGAAATGGACAGCCTTCTAACCACATGCTCTTCTCTCTATGCTCTTTGTCAGTGTTATATTCCCCATTCTTTATTAAGCTTAGCTTCATAGAAAACAAATGAATAAAAATTCCCTTATACTTTTCAGAGCTCAAGACTTCACAAAAAGCATTTTTTAAACTGTCACGCTCAAATGGATAAGGCAGGAGAACGTTGCAAGTGCTTTTATAAGATCAGACTCTGACAAGTAGGAATTCTATGTAGGCTTGGAGCCGTATGATATTTCTTTTCCAGAAATTCTGATTGAGAATCAGCCTTTGGCATTATTAGGAAACTCCTGTGGTCAATATATCAACAATCTCTATATAATTAATATTCAAAACAGTCTCCAAGGACCACTCATTGGATTTCCTTATGGAGCAGAGAGGTGGCACAGGGTGAGATCTTTGTGGCTTGTGTTACAGCTTTAGTTTGGAGCCAATGACAGATGGGTCCGTGATCTTTTTATTTTCAGGTTTGGATAATTACATTGGAGAATTCAAGATGGTAAAATATAACTTCACTACATTTTTCTTTTGTCTATCTGCACCAAGAGGCAAGCAATCCTTTTTATAGTAATTATAGTGGTATTAAAGAATACAAAGTTTGTCTGATTCTTATGGAATATGTAAGATATATACTTGATTTTTTCACTTGTATTTATTAGGTATATAGTAGAAGCTGTAGAATCCATGATCCATAATTAATACTCTACTAAAATAATTTGCTGTTCCTTTCTATATTTTTAAGATGAATAATGCCATAAAATGCATGCATCTTAACAATTTTCTTGTCTTTGTGCACTTGATAATTCTTTCTACATCCTGTGCCACAATAATTTAAAGTAACTAAAAATGGATAGACATTATTTAATTTACTGAAATTATCTGTTTAAAATATCACAACTTTAAAAGAATAATATTTCCTTTAGTTAAACATGAATTGTGAATATTTTAAGAATTCTTAATTGTCTTCTAAGTATCATGTTCTAGAGTATTTGATTATTTCAGGTAAATATTTCTGGCTAAGGACTTTGTTCCCATATATAGCTAAATGTAAATATAACCAATAATATGCTTATGAAATATACCAGATCAACTGAAATATAGTAGAACAGGCCTAGCCTTGTGGCAATTCTTGATGGAGAGGATGGATTTAAAGGCCCCAAGTAGGGTTTGAGTTTGCATGTGGGACTTTTGCCATCAGGTCTAACATGGAGAAAATCAGCACTTTTTGAAGGTGCAATCTAAACAAGATGAAGGTGGAGAACTGGCTAATAGATTTAAAATACTGAGAGCTTGCTTAGAATAATTTTGGTGCAAGAATGAAACCAAAGCTTTATTTAAATGTATTTAAGAGAGAAATATAAGATGTAGCTGGAAGAAGGAATAATAATGACCTTCTCAAACTTCGCTACAAGGATGGATTGAAGCTCATGCTCAGGGCTATGGTGTTCACACCCTAGAATGAAAATGTGGATTCATTTGCACATGGATCAGAGTTTAAGTAAATTATTTACTTATTTATTTATCCAAACATGAGAGCAGAATCTTTTGTGAGTAGATGTAAAGGAAGTGACACAGGAATAGTGTCATTCTGCTTTTATTAGTATGGTGCTTTCTGTCCAAACTTGAGGACTTGTTCAATCCCTTTCAACCACATGAATACTGGGCTGTCATGGGCCTGATAGATAGTTTGGATAGACAATCTCATGTCACAGATTAGTAAAAGGAAAGCTTAATGTTGTAAGTGACTTGTGAAGATGAATCACAGGCTAAAGTGATTAGAAGGTACTTGGTGACTGCTCAGTAGCCCACTGTCTTCTGTCTTTATTCAGTGTTAATCAACTGGGAGGCCTTGTCACCATCCAGTCCTGCTCTTAAGTAAGCCTTGTGCCACACAATGAACACAAAGAAACCTGATGCATTGTACACTGAAAACAGATGGAAACTTTTGTTGACACCTGCAAAATAGAATTAGTGCGGTAAACAATCATCCCATTGGCATTGACAGTGGAAAGAATACTCTCACTGACCTTACTTATATACTTAGCAAGTAAAAAAAAAAAAAAAAAAGAACACATGATGAGAAGCAAAAGGGCCTCACAGTTCAGCACAGAGCTGACCTAGCCATTGCTGTAGAACTGGATTGTAGCCATCTCTGGGTAACTTTTGTGTCGGGTGACATCTCTGACATTGTAGTCAATAAATAAGAACTGTGCTGATGGAAAGCTCATGTGGTAGATCATGTAATTTATAAGACAGTGAAATATGTCAGGATCCTGTATCCAGTGCTTAACCAAGAGCCTCAACAACACATAAATCTTCCCAGACTTTGGTGCAATCACATTCTTGTCTCATACTAGGCTTCTCAATTGTAGCAAAGCCCCATGATTGCTCTTGTAATAAGTACCATTTTTCTCCTCCATTTCTCCAAAGAAATAGTATCTGGAAAGTGCTTAAGGGGAAAAAAAAATGGAGTCTCCAGGAAATTGTCCTGAAACTGAAAACCAGCAGGAAATTGGACCAAACACACTACAGACAACATCTAGAGTATTATTTAAAATGTTATTGTGAAATAACCGTTCTTTTAAAAATGATAGCAGTAACATGCTCATTTAAGCTACTGACCTCTGTGAATACGTGTTGGTCAGAAGCACAGTGTAAAGGTCAGGTCATATGAGGGACTGCGTTTTCTGTGGTTTGGAAGATTGTCCTAATGACATGCTTAGGATCCTTGTTCAATACCTTTTACTGTCCTTAAAGGCTGCTCTGCTTCCTGCTGAAGCATTCATTTTGAAATCCTGACTCCTTCAAAAGTCATCAGAAGCTGTTTTAAGGAAGCACTTTCGAATCTATTTATTTTCCTCTCTACTAAGCATTCCCCTAGACAGAAGTTTGCTTTACTAGCCAGCACCATCGGCCAGCACACAAGTCTGTTGTAGAGAGGTGTTAGTGCTCCTTCAGTGCAAACTTTTCATAATCCTCACCCCTCTGCAGAGCAGCATCCTTCCAATTGTCTCTGTACTTACTTTGTGAGGCTCTTCTCTAAGTCACCCATTTGAAATGCTGTAGTGCACAGGGCCGAGTTCCCAGGATTGCCCTTGTTAATCCATTTCCAAGTTTCCACTCTCCAGATGGAATTTTCTCTTCAGTCTTTTACACAGCACATACTATACTTTTTATATAGCTCTCTTCTGCATCTGCAATCTGCTTCCTCCTTTGTTTCTCTTTACTGCAAGCCATAACTCCCAAAGCACTTCATCAGAGTGTGCTGTGGGAATGAGAGGAAGTGTAGATGTTCAGGCACAGGAAGGCAGTGGTGTGTTTACCTCAGGTATAAGGAAGGCATACTTCATATAACCACTGACACTCCTCACAGCAATTGCTAAACCACAAAATTGTACATGACTTTGGCACACAGCAAAGACACCCACGCTTTCCTTCACTTGCTTGAAGTTTTGCATAAATTGCTTCTTGAACAAGTGGCTCACAACAGCCCTTGTTTCCTTATTTTATATCAGTCATCTCAGACAATGTTTATTATGGGTATGTTTTAAAATCTTTTAAAATAATTCTGCTTTTTCAATATTATTTGTCATTTTTTCACACCTCTCTCCTTTTATTTTTCAGATTATAATATAGTTGCATCATTTCTGCTTTCCCTTTTTTCCTTCTAAACCTCTTCTTGTACTCTTCATCATCCTCAAATTCATGTCTTCTTTTTCATTAATTGTTGTTATATGCATATATATGTATATTTTATGTGTTTTTATATATAACATATTCAGTGTGTTCAGTGTGTTATATATATATATATATATATATATACATATATATATATATATATATAACATTAAACTTTAAACAGGGCTGATCACTTGGTATTGGATAACCAGTTGGTGAGCACTTTCTTGAGTAAGACTGTTTTCCCCACTCTTAGCGTTCCTTAGTTGGCTGTAGTTCTCTGTGGAGGGTTGAGACACTGTGATCCCCCATCCACTTGTCTTGGATATTGGTGCCATCTTAGTTTAGTTTATGTTGAGGCAGTCTTGTTGATGAGATTTTATGGATGTAGCTTCTGACCTTACAAGAAGACATACTCTCATAGCATCATACTCCCTGATTCTCTGGTCCTTATAATCTTTCTAACTCTCCTCCAGTGTTTCCTGAGTCTTAGGAGCAGAAGTACTTTATAGGTGTATCTGTTTGGACTATGCTCCACAAGTCTGCATCTTGATTGATTGTGGTTTTCTGTAGTGATTTCTGTCTGTTGCAAAGAGAAGTTTCCTTGATGAGGGATGAGGAGAACACTTATCTATGAACATAAGGACAAATGCCTAGGTTGTAGTTTATAAAATGTAATTCATGTGGGGCTGAGGATGTAGCTCAGTTGGTAGAATGCTTGTGTGCTGGATAGTATTATGTCAACTTAACACAAGCTAGAGTCATCTGAAGAGAAGAAACCTCATTGAGAACACATTGAGAAAAATATGTTCATAAGATTGGTCTATGGGGCATTTTCTTAATGGTGATTGAAGGGGGAGAGACCAGCCCATTGTGGGTGGTACTATCTCTAGACTTGTGGTCCTATGCCATATAAAAAGAGGCTAAGTAACTTATGGTGAGCATACCGGAAAGCAGCACCCCTCTATGCCCTCTGTATCAGCTCTTGTCTCAAGGTTTCTGCCCTGCTTGAGTTCCTGTCCTGATGTCCTTTGGTGATGAAAAGTGGTTTAGAAACATAACTCAAATAAACCCTTTCTTCCATAAGTTGCTTTGGTCATGATTTTTAATCACAGAAATAGTAACCCTAACTAGGACATCTTGCATTATAGATGGAAAGTCCTAAGTTTGATCTTGAGAACCCATGTTTAAAACAGCAAACAACTACCAAACAATAACAATAAGAACAAGAACAAGCATAATGTTATGTGCTGATAATACTAACAATGAGAAGGCAAAGGGCCAGTGGATCCCAAAACTTGTTGGCCAGACAAGTAAGCCTATTTGGCTACTTCCATGCCAGTGAGAGACCCCATTTGAAGAAACAAAAAAAAAAAAAAAAAAAAGAGGAAGAAACAGCAGATAGCACCTGTTGAATGACATGTCAGATAGTCCACTGGCCATCATATGAATGAGCACACAAGTGCATGATCAAGCTCGTACACAGGCAACCTCTAGACAGATACACATACAAGCATAAGCTCACATAGAAAATATTTCGTAAAACAGATGAAAATGAAACACAACAGTACCAAGAGAGAAGCATAAGCAGGGTGTAGTAGTGTATACCTATACTCTCAGAAAAGGTGGAAGCAGGAAGATCAGTTCCATGCAAGCCTCAGCTACATGGTGAGGTCAAGACTAGCCTGGAAAACATACATAAGACTGCCATTAAAAGGAAAAAATAAAATAAAGAGGGGAGTTTAGTGCAATCAACATCTACCTACACAAAAATAAGCAATATATCAATTTATGATCATATTTCAGGGAATCAGTAACTAGGAAAAATAAATTCATATTTAGAAGAAAGGAAAGATAATGAAAAAATAAAGCAGATAAATAAGTGGGTGACTTAAAAATATACATGAAAATGACATAAGTGGTAGATTTTTAAAATGATAAAGTTCTGAATATTTTTAATAGCTAGGAGGAGGGAAGTGTGACAGAAATAAAGTCAGCAAAGGAAAGAAAAGCATGAGGAGTGACATCTTGGAAATGCAAAGCTCAAGGACCATTGTACAACATACACTGCTAACCCAGAGCATACAGAGAAGAGCCCACATGCATGTGTCTAATGAAAATCAAATCGGGAAAAACATACAACATGACTGAATTTGTATAAGAAGTCAAGAAAACATTTCCAAGATATGAATTTTCTCACTGAGTTGCATCAAATATTTAAGGACGAAATAGGAATTCTTCTTAAATTATTCTAATAATTTTGGGGACACAATCATTCCATATTTACTTTATGAAATCAGCCTTATTCTGACTGGAAAACCAGATATAGATTCAATAGTATCAGGAATAAGGAAGCTACACTTTAATAACAGAAGAACAAAGATGCAATATTATCAAATGAAATACTAGACATTGATTCCATCAGAACACTTTACATGGTCAAGTACAATTTATGTCAGGAGGAGAAGTATGGACTTATACTAATCAATTTATGTAATGTATCATATCCTCAGAAGGTAGAGTCAAAAACGTATCATCTGAAAATTTTCAGAAAATGTATTGCTATAATTCAGTACCTTTTCTTAATAAAAGTACTAATTAAAGTTGGCATAGAAGGAACATAGCTTATTATAATAAAAATTATCATGGGGTGTTCACTGGGGAAGACTGCTGAGACAAGTTTAAGCCAAAAGAAAGTCTTTATTAGCCAGCCAGTGACTACACTGTGTGCTCAGGATCCTAGTGGAGCCCCAAGCTTCTCTCAGAGTGAGCTTTTAAGCACACACACACACACACACACACACACACACACACACACACACACACACACGAAAACCATGCCCTGGGCTGACATACTTCAGTTAACAAGAACAGTTAGCCAGAAGCAAAACTACAGAGCTAAAAAGCAAGGTTATTTCATTTAAAGACTTTCCCATAACTATGGACATTGATGGATTAGGTCTTTGTTTTCATTTTAGTAGGTGGTGCTGTCTACACACTAAGTTTTACAGCCTGAATGGTACTTCCACCATGGAGTCAGTTGTGCTAAGGTCTCGGGGCCTATTGAGGTCTGGAGCACTGTTACATTTCCCACTGATGTAAGTGAATGGTCAAATTCTAGACTCATCCTTCTCTAAAGAGATGTAGTTTTTCCTAAGGACCATTGATTTTACTGAATTGACAAATAATTGGCCAAAGAATTTAAGATGCAGGAGCCTGCTGTTAATCTAACCAGAATGAGAATTAAAGGCCCAGCCAGTGCTGATAACAGAGTAGTTATTCAAGTAGACTAAGAGAATAGACACTGGTATCGATGATACAGTTTATGTCTTTGTCTCTTTTTGAGTTTTGTTCAACCATGGCAAATTTTTTTTTTTAAATTGCCCCTGATCAATTAGTGTAGAAACAACATTTGTTTTCCAAAGCCAGGCATAATCTTTTATCTCATGAGAAGTAAGTTTAAATCTTTAATTTTATAATATCATTTCTGCAAAGGAACCTAACTTATTTTAATACCTCCAGATCCTGATCAACTAGTCTGCTTAGTTTGAAAAGCATCAGAAGAGGTATGTTTAATCAAACAATTGATCTTAATTTGGGCTACCCAAAGCACAATGAGTTTTGTCAGTCAATGGGCTGATAGTTTAGCCAGCATTCCTGGATGATTTCTAGCTGAGAATTATTAACTCTATCTACAGGGTCCCTTCTTGTGGCATAACGTCTGATTCTCCATGTTTTCTCTATTTTTCCAAGGAACAGAATATTTCTTAAAGTATTTTCTTTAGGAATCCCCAGTTTTAAAAACCTAATTTTTACAATGGAAACTCCAATGTTTCTGGAAACAAGGGGACCTAGCCACAGGGCATGCATAGAGTTGTAAACGCTGTATTCCTATCTCAAATGATAAACTCCCACATCTTTCCTCTCTCTAATACAACCAGACACTTAAGGTCAAGATGAATATGGATTGCTGGTCTATAGTCACACTACATCTGTATGACTGCATCTGTCTTCCTTAGTTCCTAGTCCAGATTCTGAGGCAGTGGGGTTTGTCTATAACCCTGAATTCATGCCAAACACAAATCTCAGGATGGGGTTTAGAGGCAGAGAGTGGAAGGCCCAATGAAACCTTAATTTTAGTGGATTCATAGTCTAGAGCGAGTCCATTTGTCAGCATCTGTGGTTTCTACTTTCTTGACCTAGGTGACCAGGATCCATGGTGTAATGCCAGCTACCTTCACAGCCATAGAAATGGAGAGAATCGCTGTGTACAGCCATTTACAAGTTGGTTTCAGTGCCCCTTTGGCTACCTGCCTGACCCAGATAGTATCACCAGACTAGAACAAGGGAAAACTGATGGTGGACTTGGAAGTTGGTTGGATCACTCAGATAGACCACTGAATAGCTTTTGAGGAGGACCAGATGGACTGTAGTATCTACAGTGACTTGAGAAATGAGTGATTAGAAAGTTCTGCCAATTGCTGGTCTCTGAGCTTGGAAAGAGTTGGGGAGGTCTTCCAAACATAATTTAATAGGGACTAAATCCTTCCCTATATGGGAAGCAGCAGGCTGAAGCAAAGCAAAGAAAGTGGGCCTATCTAATCTCCATTGCTGAACTTTAACAAGAGTTTTATTAGTTCCTTTTAATGTCCTCTTTACTCTTTTTATTTGGCCAGAACTCTGAGATCTATATATACAATAAAGTTTTCAATCTATGTCTAAAGCTTTACCTATTAACTGAGTTTTTGGCTATGAAAACCAGGCCATTGTTGGACCCCATTGCTAAGGGGAGGCCAAAACACCCCTGGGACCAGTTCCTGGAGGAGTATTTTAACTACTATTTGATTAGTTTCAGTCTGGGTGGGGACTGCATCTACCCACCGAGAAAAGGTATCTGCAAAAACTAGAAAGTACTTTCATCCTCCCCTAGCAGGCCAGATCTTGGTGAAATCAGTTTTCCCAGAGTTTGCTGGGGTGTTGGTCTTCCATTTGTACCCTTCCTGGGCAAGGGCTCTTTCTTTTGGATTCACTTGAGCATAAACCTGGCATCTCACAGAGACAATCCACTCTAGGCCATCCAATCTAGGTATAATATACCTTAGTCTGAGCAACTCAGAAAGTTTGTGGACCCCAGATGAGTGAAGGTTAGTTACCAGAGTCTTGCCAGTTATTTCTGGGAGAATAATCTTTCCCTCTGGTGTTCTCTATCAACCTGTGTGTTTGAGCGGTGCATTTCTTCTTTACCATTGATTCTCAGGAAGCAATGGGCAGTGGTATGCCATCAGAATGTCTACAGGCTCCATTGGTCTTAGGGACATTTGGGTGCTCTAGATTAGCAGCCTTGTAATGGAGGTCAGCAATTTGTAGGGGAAGCCAAATATCCTTGAGGGGGACCTAAATTTTTTAAATGACTTTTCCCTAGGGATGACAAGCCATCAATCGTGATCATACCTTAGGCATGCCTGGTAGTAAAAGCATACTGACTGATGGTCTGTATAAATTGTGGTGGACTTTTTTCCCCATCTGAGAGCCTGGGTCAGATCAATTAGTTCTACTCTCTGGGTACCTAGCATGGGCCCAAATCGTTTTGGCTAAAGTAACTGCTGCAGCTCTCATGTACCTGGCTTTATCTTTCATCTCCGGACAGACTTGGATGAGCACTTGTATCATCAGGCAAGAAGACAGCCAAATGGTTGGAGGTGGATTTATCACACTGGACTAGAAGGAGGGCCTGTAGTAAGGCTTGGTACTGGGTCACACAGTCATTAGACAGCCAGCGTTCTAGTGTTTCTCAGAGGACAGCCTCAATTGAGTCATAGGGTGATGTGAGTATATAATCTTGACCCAAAGTTAACTGTTTTGCTCTTTTTCCAAATTAAACTAGCAGTAGTCAGCACAGCTCTTTGACAACTTGGTCATCCAGTGGCTATAGGAGCCAATTGTTTGGACAAGTGTATCACAGGACATTTCCATGGCCCCAAAATTTAGGTTAAAAATCCTTTTGTAGTGTCTTCTGTTCCTTGGACCAAAAGAAACACAAAGAATGTATAGAAAAGACAACCAGGGGTGGTCACCACACATTCTTACATCTGAGTAGACAGAGGGAATCCAGTGATGTCTTACATGGTTCCCAGACACTGGATTAGCAGCCCCTCATGTCCCTCCTAAGTGTCCGAACAGAAGGCACTTTAACCAAACTTTTCTCTAGAGCTTATAGACCAGGTAAATTTCTAACTTGTTTCTATTTGGTGTGGAGGTAGCTGACCTTCTGAAGCATTAGGCAGTAATTGATGAAAGGGAACCCTGAGGACCTGGAACATTTCAGATTGTGTATCCCCTAGGAGTACCCTAGCCAACACACCTTCCTTGCTCAAAGGGGCTCTGAGATCTTTCAATATCTTGAGGTCTGGTCTCTGGGCACCTTAAGGAGACCTCCAGAAATGTTGTGGGTTGTTCACCAAAGAAGACTGCTCAGACATGGTTTTAAGCCAATAGACAGTCTTTACTAGCCACTGGTGACTACACTGTGTGCTCAGGATCCCACTGTAGCCCTGAGTTTTTCTCAGGGTGAGCTTCTAAGCACAAAAACCATGTTATAGATTGGCATACCTCAGTTAATAAGGACATTCAACCAGAAGCAGAACTACAGAAGCCAAAAAGTAAGATTAGTATATTTAGATCCTTTCCCATAATTACAGACTTTGATAGATTAGGTCTTTGTTTTAGTTTTGGCAGATGGTGCTGTCTACATGCTGAGTCAATTGTGTTGGAGTCTCAGGGCCTACTAAATTCTGGGGCCCTGTTACAAGAAACACTTATATAAGCTAACAATTACCCTATATAGAATTAAAATCTTTTCCTCTACAATAGAAAAAGATAAGATGACAACATCTAGTATTTTGTCATTTTGTTCAAGGTAGAGCTGGAAGTCCTAGATGTTAGTTGAGCATTAGGCAAGAGAAATAATTAGATGGTTTCCAGATTGGAAAGGACATCAGGGAGGCACTGTTTATACATTGCATGAGCAATCTCTCTCTCTCTCTCTCTCTCTCTCTCTCTCTCTCTCTCTCTCTCTTCTCTCTCTCTCTCTCTCACACACACACACACACACACACACACACACACACACACACACACACTGGAAATGGTCCTACCACATTAACTAACAGAACTAACCAACATTCAGCATACAAAAATCAATATACAAGCCATTGACCTGAAAAACAATTAAAGTGATTTTATTTAAAGTATCCACCCCAAATACTGAGAATTCAATACAAGCAAAGATATAAAATAGATACAGAATTAAAATTATGAAATATTGATGAGGGAAAGAAAATGAAAAAATAAGCAATGGAAAGATCTTCCATATTCAAATTTAGAGTAATGATGCCATTTAAATATCTGCACTGTTCCTAAGCTCAAGAGATAATTGTGATCCATGTGGAAATACCAATGTCCTTCACATAACAAAAAGAAAAGATACATGAACATAGAACAATAAAATCTCAGATAAAAATCTCAAAGCTAGATAAAGTAAAAGTAATGTAATAGAAGAAATTGCCTTATTTGAGTTCAAACCATGCTACAAACATATTTTATTAAAACAGCTTGATACTGGCATGAAAACAGGAATAGAAGACAATTGAGTAGTTGACTATTGGGAAGTAAGTTCATATCCACAACCTACAGATATTTACAAAGGTGCTAAAGGCAAATGTTGGGGGCAGGACAGCTTTTGAAAAATGTAGTGCTGAAAAACTATTTTAATGAAGGACAATTAAACTAGACTTAGGTCTTTTGTCACTTATAAAAGCTAACTCAGAGCCAGGGAGTGGTGGCAGGCACCTTTAATCCCAGAACTCCAGAGGCAGAGGCATGCAGATCTCTGAGGTTAAGGCTAGCCTGGTCTACAGAGTGAGTTCCAGGACAGCCAGGACAACATAGAAAAACCCAGTCTTGAAAAGAACAAAACAAACCAAAAATAACAAAAAACAAAAACAAACAAAAAAGTCAACTCAGAATAGATGAGAAGATTTAAATGTTACACCTGAAATTGCTAAACTCCTTGAAGACAACAGTTCAGACAACATTACAATAGGGAAGGATCCTTCAGAGAGAACCCTAAAACATTAGGAACAAAAGGCAGGACACTAATGAAGTGGAACCCATTTGCAATGATTCTATACAGGAGCAGAGACTATCACCAAAGATGAGGAATATTTTCATTGTGTATGAGTGATACATCTGACATAATGCTTATTAATGCATTTAATTTAGTTAAAATTCCAAAAACTCAATAAAATGCAAATGAATGGATTAAAGCATAAGCAGCCAGCATAAATAAACATTTCTAAAAAGAAGACATATGCATTGACCATGGGCTTGCAAAAAGCTGTCCTACTTAAATAATACACAAGAGAACACACACACACACACACACACACACACACACACACACACACACACCACACACCGTGAAAGATCTCTTCATTCCTGTAAAGATGGCATTAATCAAGAAAACAAAGAAGAGCTGGTGAGGGTGCAAAGGCAGTTGAGCTGTTGCTCAGTTGGTGAGGCGTGAATGATTAGTGAAGCACACACAAACTTCTCCTTCTTGAGGATGTAAATGAGAGCTCCTACATGGCCCAGCAACCTGATAAGAATGTCTCCCAAGGCAACAGCAATTATCATAGGTTATGTCTACACTACCATATTTAACGAAATACTATTCACAGGGACCAAAGAGTAGAAATAACTAAAGTATCATCAAATGATCGAGAAAATGTGGTAGAAAAGGGCCAGTCTGCTCTCAACCTTGGACAGGAAAAGCTTCCATTTGCAGTCTGCTGCTGTCAGTACAGAGATTCACATCTGACCAAACTGCAAAGAATAAAAGACTGTAATGCTCAGCCCTAAATAGAATGTATTTATCTATTATCCACCCCTCACCACACCTCAGGAAACATCTTTGAAGAGAAGGCAATATAAGAGCCAGGGGATGGGGAGGGGCGCTGTGAAATACTGTCTCCTGGACATGAAATGGGTTTTGCTGTAATGAACTCACAGCAACTGTGGTTGCCTCTGCAGTACCTACAGTAGATCAAGCAAGCTAAGTGTCCACCATAGATGGGAAAAGATACTATTCAGGTCCCATCACATACTAAGGAGCTTTTGACCTCTGATAACTTCTGGGGAAGGGAAAATTATTCCTTTTTAATGGAAGAATAATGTAGGTTTCCCATACTCCAGTGGATGGCCCACTAATTTTATTTAATGGATTACCAAAAATGAAAGAAAGGAAAGAAGGAAGAAAAAAAGGAAGGAAGGAAGGAAGGAAGGAAGGAAGGAAGGAAGGAAGGAAGGAAGGAGGGAAGGAAGGAAGAAAGGGTGAAAGGAATGAAAGAAGAAGACATGAAATCAGAAGGGGTGTGGGGGACTTGAGGAGTATGTATGTTCATATTTGTTGTATATATGTAAGAAATTCTCAAAGAGTAACATAAAGAAAATGTACAGTCCCAATAAAATCATATTGAAATCCTATCCATTGTGATGGTGTGGATACTGCTGGAGATGGCTGTTAGAAAAATATGCCAGGCACAGTAAAATGAATGCAACATGCTGACAGTTATTGTTGGCCTAACAAAGAGAATGGTAGTTAGTGGGGACAAGTGGGCAGATTAGATTAGGTAGACCAGTGTGTTCTATTTTATAGTTAGTTATAAATAAGTAGCTATGATATGAAAAAACACAGTAGATTTCATTTTAATAAAGCAGGAAAATGTCTTAATTTATTAAAAAGTAAACCCAAATACATAAAGAAGTCTTATTTGTCCAATATTAGTCCTCTCTTTGTGTTTATACAAATAACTGAAGGTCTTACACGTCTATTAATATACAGAGAAAACAGGTCAACAATAGTAAAGCCTTAGAAAGAATTCTGTAAAAATGGACAGAATAAACATTTCCATAACTGGAATTTAACAAAGCCTTACAGCCTTAAGGAAAATGATTACTTGAAGAAAATGCTGAACTTTGTTCAGAACACTGAGCTTCTGGCATTTTAACTGACAAATTCTCCTTCATCTCCAACCTCACTACAGCTTTGGAAACTCACACAGAGAAAAGCAATAAAATAAGGGCTCTACAACAAGAGGGGGCCCAGGCTTCTCTACACTTTCTTTCTCAGGTACCTGCCGTCATCTAAAATGCTTATGGCTCTCTCCCAAGACTCCAATTTAAAGGTCACCTTTCTTTGATCTGATGAGGAGCTTAGCAAGTACAGAAAACCTTTTCACCCAAGGATGTTTTTCAAAAATAATTAGTGAAGATTTTACTGGCTACTGTAGTTTATTACATAGCCAGTCACTGTAGATGGTGTACATGAGCTTGTTGTATAGTCAAGATGCTACAAGGATTGCAGTGCTTTTACCAAACAGAAATCCCAGGTGTTTAAGGAGATAGGTATATTTACCATGATTTGAGAATTTCATAAGATATATATATTCAAAAGACTACAGGGTGACCTATAAATTTATGCATGTTTTATTACTTAATTTAAAATATATATAAAATATGTAAAAACCTCAATTCCAAAACACTTAGAAATGCATTTCACAAAAGGAGGGCAAGATTTTTGTAATGAAAATTACAAAACATTTTTTCTCCTTTTTTATTATATTTGTGTTTTAATTTTACACATCAGCCATGGGTTCCCCTGTCCTCCCCCTCCCACCCCAACCCCCACATACCCCCCATCCCCTCCCCTCCATTCCCATCTCCTCCAAGGCCAAGACACCCCTGGGGATTCAATTCAACCTGGTGGATTCAGTACAGGCAGGTCCACTCCCCTCCTTCCAGGCTGAGCAAAGTGTCCCTGTGTAAGCTCAAGGTTCCAAATAGCCAGCTCATGCACTAAGGACAGGTCCAGGTCCCGCTGCCTGGGTGCCTCCCAAACAGTTCAAGCTATTGTCTCACTTATCCAGAGTGCCTGATCCAGCTGGGGGCTCCATGGCCTTTGGTTCATAATTCATGTGCTTCCATTCGTTTGGCTATTTGTCCCTGTGCTTTTCCAATCTTGGTCTCAACAATTCACACTCTTTCTCTACAATTGGCCTCCTGGAGCTCCAGCTGGGGCCCAGCCAAGGATCTCTGCATCCACTTCCATCAGTTATTGGATGAGAGTTCCAGCATGACAGTTAGGGTGTTTGGCCATCTGATCAACAGACTAGGTCAGATCAGGCTTTCTCTCAACAATTGCCAGCAGTCTACAGAGGATGTATCATTGTGGTTTTCTGGGGACTTCTCCAGCACTCTGCCTCTTCCTGTTCTCGTGGTCATCATTTATCATGGTCTGTTATTCCTTGTTCTCCCTTTCTGTTCTTGATCCAGCTGGGATCTCCTGCTCCCCTAAGCTTTCTTTCCCTCAAACCTTGCCCTTCATTACTCCCACTGTCATCCAGGTTGTTCATGTAGATCTTATCCATTTCTCTGACATTGGGTGATCCCTGGGTCTTTCCTAGGGTCCTGTTTTCTAGGTAGCCTCCTGGAGTTGTGTAGCAGTCTAGTCATCTTTTATTTACATCTAGTATCCTCCTATGAGTGAGTACATACCATGTTTGTCCTTCTGAGTCTGCGTTACCTCACTCAGGATGATTTTTTTTTTTGCATCCATCCATTTGCTTAAAAATCTCATGATGTCATTGTTTTTCTCTGCTGAGTAGTACTCCATTGTGTGTATGTACAATATTTTCTTTATCCATTCTTCAGTTGAAGGGCATCTAGGGTTTTTTCCAGGTTCTGGCTATTACAAACAATGCTGATATGAACATATCTGAGCAAATGCCCTTGTGATATGATTGAGCATTCCTTGGGTATATGCCCAAGAGTGCTACAGCTGGGTCTTGGGGGAGATGGATTCCCAATTTTCTAAGGAAGAGCCATATTGATTTCCAAAGTGGCTATACAAGCTTGCATTCCCTCCACCAGTGGAGGAGAGTTCCCCTTGCTCCACATCCTCTCCAGCATAGGCTGTCTTCTGTGTTTTTTAGCCATTCTGACAGGTGTAAGGTGGTATCTCAGAGTTGTTTTGATTTGCATTTCCCAGATAATTAGGGATGTTGAGCAATTCTTTAAATGTCTTTCAGCCATTACAGAACATTTTTGAAAGAAATAAAAGAAAACATAAATTAAGAATTCTCAATGGATTGACTGCAATCCACAAATCTCTATCAAAACTTCACTTAAAAAATTTATAAACTTTAACTGACATAAAATGAAAGACCCCACTAACCTGGAAACATGTAATTGGCAGATGCCATGCCAGTCTCAGTGCTTACTATGAAACTTCAGCTACCTAGTCACTATGGCACTGTACAACAAATTAATCAGAATCCAGAAATAAGCTGCATGAGTACCATCAACTGACAAGGTGTGACAAGAACCTTTCCACTGGTGGTCAAGTTTACATAATTGTATGTTTAAGGAAGAACACTCAGTCACCCAGTGGTATGAAGGATACATCTTTAAGAGTTGTGTAACTTGGAGTCTACCAGGGGAAAAACAAGGAAAGACCAAAGTAGGAACCAGAGCAATATGGGACTGGGGAGTGAAAGAATTTCTCTTCACCATCCCAGAAGTACAAGCCAGGGTCCTCTTGTGATCAGACAGGGGAAGAAGGTTTCAATAAAAAGATTACAGATTATTGGGGAGTCTTTAAACACAGATATCTCATAGCAATACTCAAAAAGGTAGAGATAAGTGGATGGAGGAAAGAGGACAATGACTCAACCATACACAAAGAACCAACCAAGGGCCACTGAGAGTAGGAGTGATAGTCTTCCCCAGGGCAAAGCACTCAATTGGTTATCCAAGGACAAATGGTCAACCCTAAAGCATATATGAATAAAATTATAGACTGAGCAGTATATGTTTAAAATATATGTATATCTATATTCATGTACATACATGCATGTCTAGCAATTAATAAGGCACCATGAATTTGAAAGCAGGGTGTGGATGGGGATTTGGTAGGCTTCGGGGGAGGAAAAGGGAATGAGAAATTATATTATGATCTAAAAACTAAAAGAAGTAATTTAACAACAACAACAACAACACAAAAAGCCAAATACAGCACTTATAATTCTAACTTGCTTATGTTATCTGAAGTCTATTCATCTTTGAGAGTCTATGCCTCGTCCTCTAGAGCTTTTGTCCCTGCTGCTGAGGCAGGAAGGCCTTTCTGTTCCTGCCTTGTCCTTCACCCACTCACTTTGTTTTACTGTCTTTTACTATGCTAATGTATGCAGGCCTGGGTTAGAACCCTGTCTTCTCTGAACTCTTTTCTGATTTTCCCTTGCAGTTAATTTCTCTTCTATTCTGTGCTCAAAGATTATTTTGTATAGTTTTTTCCTCCTACACACATATCACAGTGAATTACAAACTCCGTGTTTCTTTTTTATTTCTCTCTAGAAATTTATCTTCTTGAGACACAAAATAGGTCTTAATTGCTTCTATATTTTATTGCCTGCACTATCTCTGACATATGGGAAACACTCAAGTTTAATCTGAAAAGGAATGAATAGTATTCTCAATTAATTGATTCATTGGTCATGATTATTAGCCAACTACTACTCAGTGTGCATGTAATAAGAATGCAGAAAGAGAAGTCCAAAGGCTAGGCAAGAATTATCATTTTCCTAGAGTTTCACATCCTTTCTAGCTTCCCCCACCTTCTCTGACTCATATACATGTCAACTCTAAGACTAATTAGTATGGTGCATACCAGCTTTAAATACTTTAAAACAAGGACTAATTTTCTTATATAAGTAAAAACAAAGTATAGACATATGTGATGATATTTTGTTTGTGCTCTAACAAATAAAGCTTTCCTGGAGAGCAGAGTGTGGAGCTAGCTACTAGAGCAGGGCAGTGGTGGCACACACCTTTAATCCTAGCACTTGGGAGGAAGAAACAGGAAGTGATATGACTGGGTAGAGACAGGAAGTGATAAGGTAGGCTGAAGACAGAAGCTCGACCCCTTTCAGTCTGAGGATTCCTAGAGGTAACAAGACTGTAGTGGCTGGCTACTCTGCCTCTCTGATCTTTCAGCTTTCACCCTGATATCTAACTCCATGTTTTTATCATTAAGACCAATTAGAATTTGTGCTATAAATATACACATTGATAATGTATGCATACAAAAATATCTATCCATATATTTTTCAAACTCTTTTGAGCCACAAAACCTGCCAACATTGATTTTCATTGGCAGGTATCATTTACCATATAAAGGATGGAATATGGAAATGACTGAATTAAAGTTAGATAGAAATTTTAAAGCAATTATATTTTCCAGCTACATATTTTAGAGTTACTTATTCTTTGGAAATAATTATGTTCTTTTAAATTATGTACATGGAAGTGAGTATGTACACATTGTAAATAAGAGCATAGTAAAGAAACCATGAACATGACAGTTCCATGGTTATGAGGAAGGTTTTTACTGTAGGTAAGAGAGAGAGAGAGATAACAGCCAATGGCATCTAGAAGAGTCCAGAACACAGAGGAAAAGTAGACTGACCATAGCCAGGGCTATCTCTGGGGACAGCAGAGAGAAACAAAGGAAGAGAATAGAGAGCAAAGCAGAGAGGGGAGTGAGCAGTAATTGCGAACAGCCTGGGAGCTGCCACAGTGGAGAGTGAAGGAGGAGTACAGTGCATGTATGTAGATACACAGACACTCCCACACACATGTGAGCCTTTTCTGTGACAAATCCTACATGGTGACTCATTTTAGAGAATATTATATTGATATTAGTGGAATGATGTTAGTTACCTTACTTTATATATAAATTTTCCTAAAATAGTATGATTATCTCCTAAAAATTAAGTAACACAGGCTAGAAAGACCAGAAGTCATACTCAAATAAATTCTTCAAAGTTCTAAGAGATTGCTGTTTTCATTTATGACATAAAACAGTAGAGATTACTGTTAAGATGCCTCCCTTGCTTTCCCTTATTAAAATTATGTCCCACAGACAAGCATACAAATTATGCAAACTGATTCTGTTCTTTGGGGCTAGATAATATCTCAAATGTAATGAAGGCAGATACTCCTTGGTTAGTTTGTCAACCGTTACACCAAGACAAAATCATCATGGCACAAGAATGTTAGATCAGCTTAGTTAGCACACATGGTCTGTTGATGATGTATTTTAAAAACCCCAACAGTAGCATCACAGTTTGTATAGAAAGAATGGATATGCCATCCTTCTTCCAACAAACTTAACTAGAAGCTAAATAAAATTGCCTGTCATCTAATCAGCCTATATTTTATTAGAAAGAGGCTCTGTCTTCATGAACATGATATTCACTAAAAGAGTGAAGAAGAAGAAAATAACATTAAAAAAATTAGGATTTTCTTTAATTCTTTTTTATTATTACAGCAGAGTTACCTGAATCCTTAATTTGCCACAGCAGGTAAACCTCCAAAGTAAGGTCCAAATTAGATCATATCTTCATCAATAATGAGGTACTGGCTAGCACACTCTAGAATTTTATGGTACTGTAGCTGCTATTATGCTTCAACTATACATTTATTTGGATTTTTGAGGCTGTTTCTCATTCCTTAAAACAATTTTCAAATAACGTTTCCTTAGTTCATTTCTTTTTTTGACTATGAGTTTGAGTTGGTGGAATTCATCTTTTGCTTATTTTAGCTATTTTCCCTGTAACAGTGGACACAGACAGCAAGTGTTCACCATGCACATGCAGCTCAGAAACTATGATAAGTCCTTTTTGTGTTCAAACCTCACTCTTCTTAAACCACTAGAGGCTTATTATATTACTAATCAAACATGCCCTCTTTGGTATGGAATTGTTGGCTGAAAATAGAACATCCAGTTAACAGTTTAAAAAATATTAATACACAACATATACTATGATAAGTACATTTATGTGAAAATATTCAGAAGACCATTTACATGAAATGTCAATTAAACTAGATGCAATATGTTTCTTTGGAAAACTGGTATTCCTGGTCTGACACACATCAATGGTTGTGGTCACTGGTGGTTCTGTTTTGGGTGCTGAGAATCATACCTGGTCCTTTCACATGCTTGGGAAGTGTTCTGTTGAGATATATTTCCAGTGTATAACTACTCAGCATTTTAAACTTAAGGGATCCAAACCAAATCACTAATATTTTATTCTAATAGAGAAAGTGGTACCAGTTACATCCTCCTTTGTTGATTCCTTTTGATAATCAGGTTAGACAATCTCTACCCTGGGAGTTAAGGACATGTAACTGAGAAAAGGTTACAAATTCCAAGCAGTGCTATCCAGGTCCAGCTCCAAGGGCTCCAAAAGTGATTGCATTTGTAGTGTGAAACAAGTTACTAAGGTTAACAAAGGCTTTGTTTGTTTACATGTAGAGGACAGTGGTTGCTTCTGTTTGCAGAGGTTTCATAAAAAACTAAAGTATCAAATGATATAAGACATATAACTAGATGCTTAGGCATTCTTCAGTCTATTTAATAATCTTGACTGATCTTAATGTATTTTAACTCTTTCCCTGTGTTATCCTTTTTGAAAGGGTGTGTAGCAGGAATCTTAAAAGGTCTTATTAACAAGAATAAACCTGGGGCCAGTTATTGGGGTGAATGCTGGAAGATCAGAGAAGCAGAACAAACCACAGCTACCTCACCTTGCCAGTTCCTCAGCTGGTCTTATTTCCTCAGACTGGAAGCTTCTGAGTCCTCATCCACATGAATCTCATCTGAACTGTGCTGCTCCAAAGCCTGAATGCTTAATCAGCCAATTGCTTAACCAGCCAAATGCTGCTAGTTTCTGGTCTTCATGCCTTATATATCTTTCTACTTTCTGCAGTCACTCCCTGTGATTAAAGGCTGGATTTCTGGGATTAAAGGTGTGTGTCACCATGCCTGTCTATTTCTTATGTGGCCTTGAACTAAGAGATCTAGAGGTATTTCTGTCTCTGAAATGCTAAGATTAAAGGTGTGTGCTACCACTGCTTATCCTTATGTTTAATATTGTGGCCATCCTGTTCTCTGACCCCAGATAAGTTTATTTTGGGGAACACACAATATTTCAGGGAACACAATACCCAGCACATTTCCCCTGTTTTTGTCTAAAATTTAAAAAAGCTTAAAACTAATACAAGAAAAATCATATCCAATAATTATATATAATATACATAATCAAGATTACATTAATGATGTCTAGTCCATTAACATTTGACAGATTTAGGTGAAAAACTCCATTATATATAGCAATATCCAGTCCAGTAACATTTGATAAACTCAGACCAAAATTTCCCTTACTTATCCTATGTAAAACAAATAGTTCCTTTCTAAAAGTATTTTTTCTTTTCATAACAGATTCAATAATCTACCTTTTGTCATTTTTATATCTTCTCCCTTTTGTTTTTACAGTAGATTCAGTGATCTACCCATTTATCCTTCATCTTTTTTCTCAGAGAAGATTCATTGATCTACCTCATATCTATATTCTCTTTTTCTTTTTTTTTTAAACAAAACCTCTGAATCTAATCTCCATGTTCAGCTCTTTTCTTGACCATTAACGATTAACAACTTGCAACTTGTAACCAATCATCATAAACAATGACAATATCTAAAACTCATTAAACGACCAAAAATCTCCCATCCCACATCTTGGGAATGTGGGCATCATTTTCTTAAAATTTTTGGGTTAATTGTCAAGTTTTGTATCATTTGTCCATTCTTTGCCTAATGAGAAAGTACAGAGCTTTACAAGATGTATATATATATATATATATATATATATATATATATATATAAACTTTGTTAAGATAATAATGGTCATATAGAGTACTAATTAATTCTAGAGAAAAGGCTTCGATTAGTCTCTTATCAGTTTTCTGCGGGAAATCACAGCCAGACCTAACATCAACTGAAATCTCAAGGAAGAAGATGGGGCCCCACAACAACAATTCCACGTGGACAATAGTAATATCACTAAGCTGACAAACATCATCTACAGATCAGCTTTGGACTACAAAGTGCTTAGAGCAATTCTGAGATGGCTAGCTGAGATGATCCAGTTTCAAAGACTATTTGAATAAGGACTTGAGATAAACACTGAACTTTGACATTATGGATACCAAAGAATATAGTTACCTTTCCTAGAATCTGACAATTAACCCAAAATCTTTATTTTCAGAATAAAGATACCTTCGCCCATACAGAGCAGGAAGCAATTTTAAGAATACGACGCCCACATTCCCAAAGGGGTGGTGGGGGTGGTGGTTTTTTTTAGTCTTTTAATGGGTTTTGGGTCTGGGATAGTTTTCATTGTTTAGGAGGGTTGGTTACAAGTTGTTGTTAAGGGTTAGGAAAAGGGCTAGGCAAAGGAGATTAGATTTAAGGTGCTTGTTTAAAAAAAAAGAGAAAAAAGAAAAAGACAACTAGTTTTCAATACTTTACATTGGAATGGATTGATTTATATTGTATACAAATTATATATATTGAGATTAAGATTGTTAGAATATGTCATACACATATTTCTAATCTTGCTTGAGATATTGTACTTATACCATTCATTTAACAATGTAATGCAATTTGCTAATCCTTGAATGTTATTATTACCACCTACTAGGATATAAAGAAATGAAAGTTAGTGGTTAGACATTACAATTGAACTTGTAATCATATTAGGTGTGTTTTCAAGATCGAACAGATATATTTTAGATAGACAGGTCATCTTCAAACCCTAAAGAGATCTACAGAATATGGCATTTAAAATGTTTTAATAACTTACAAATTTTTCTTTTTTGCTATGACTATGAGACATGTTGGCTCCTGGCAGTACCAATCTACTTCAGAAAAAGTATGGGCATTGAAGAAACTGAATATGGAGTTAACTTTCATTGTGGCAAAAGTTAGCCACTGGACAACAAAGTATCCTTGAATCAACTGCTGACAAACAGGACAGACAGAACAAGAAACAAAGAACTACCCATTCTTACCAAAACAAGTGTGGTTGTGGCTTTAACAAAAGGCATCTTCTGAAGCCAGGACAATATGGCACCATCCCTGAAGTGAGTGGCCTTTGCAATCTGTAAAAGGTACCATGCCCTTTTCTTCAAAGGCAGCTGAACAGGGACTGGGCCAATGGCTTCTGATATGCAATGGAACAGCAGATGAAACAGTTATTCTTGAGGAATAACTAAGCTCACCTCTCTCAATAGTAGACTGGCGTTTAATAGAGGGATGTGGAGAAGAACAGGAAGCCAAGATGAAGCCACATATACACAGCCAAGAAAAATGGACAGCTGAATTTAAAAAAAAAATTAACAATTTCCAGAATTTAAAATCCTGAATCATGACATGATACTAATGGAATTCAGGTGTTTCTGGTACATGGACTGCTCTCACCAAATGTGAGGTCAAACTGTTGACCTTGTATACATCCTAGTTCACAAATGAGTCTGTCAGATAAGCTAAGCCTATAGTCTGAAGATGATGCCCCAACATTGCAGAGAAACCTCAAGTGACTGTCCAGGCAGCTGGCTGTTTCTGTCAACTCACATTTTTTTTTTTTTTTGGAAGCTGCTTGCATGCACTTCCTGTTTTTATTTTTTATTAGGTAGTATTATTTCCTTCTGGGGTCTCTGAGGGAGTTGAAGATCAGTTAGTTATAGTTATAATTTTCTTTGTTAAGGATTTCAGAAAAACTCACTAAGAGCTGTAAGTGTATAAATTTGAAAGACATTATGAGACAGTTCCATTAGTAATATAAGTTAGGATAGAAAGTGAATCAGGTACATTTTAGACTTACCAAAACAGGATAGATAACAGAATTATTTTCTCTGAATTTGTCAAATACAAATGGACTACACATTTTAGTTATAACTTTTTTCCTCTTTTTCTTTCATTAAAATAGAAAAGGGGAAATGTGGTGATACTTTATTTGTAAAATGTGATTTTATTTGTGTATTAATAAAGTTGCCTTGGGGTCAGAACAAGCTATAGCAGAAGCTGGGCGGTGGTTTGCATGCCTTTAATCCCAGCACTTGGGAGGCAGAGCTAGGCGGATCTCTGTGTGTTGAAGGATACAGCCAGCATGGCAACACATGCCTTTAATCTCAATACCAACCATAGAAGACCTGGAGGTCTGTACAGACAGGCAGTGATGAGGAGGTCACGTGGCTGGGTTTACAACCAATGAGAAAGCAGAACAGAAAGTCTATAAAACATACACAGAATACAGAGAGAGAGAGAGAGAGAGAGAGAGAGAGAGAGAGAGAGAGAGAGAGAGAAGTAGCTTTTGGGCGGAGAGGAAAGACAGAGCAGCAGTGAAGGGTAAGGTTTTCAGTTCTCAGCTATTGCTCTGACCTGTTGGCTTTTAACTCTGCAATTATTCTGTGTTTCTTATCTAACAAGACGGTTACATCTACAAGGGTGTCATCTGAAGTCTGAACAGGACTCTCTGACTGCACTCTCTGGGTGGATGTGAGCTACTCTAACATTGATTGTGGTAACACTGACTCAGGTGTCCCTGATTTGGTCTTTTCATGAGAATTCATCTTTCTTCAATCTACTCTGGGGACTGGGAAGATGGCTCATTGGTAAAATTGTCTCCTGACAATATGAGAGCTTATGTTTGGCATCCCAGAATCTATGTAAAAACACAATGTAATAATCTCAAAGATGACCTTGGTTCAACTCAGTAGGTAACAAAAGAAAACATAAAGTTCCATGATTTGAAGAATGGTTCAATATTCCTGATTTTACCCTCACTTCCTCAGTATGGGATTTCTTTTTTTTTTTCTTTGTATATCACCTGTATTGCTTCTCAAATTTCCTTGACTGGATAATTTTTAGCAAGAATGAAATAAGGAAATGTAAATTTTAGGCAAATACTTCAAAAATATATTTTATAAGTTTATCTTTGATAACATGTTAACAAAAGCAAATTATATTGATTTTTCAAGTTTAACTGAAGCTGAAAATGCCATGTCATAGCCTCTGCATGACTCAGTTCCTGTATACATCAATGAGGGATATTACTAAGTTGGGAGTATTGTGGACTGTCCAATAAGAGCTTCACTATGCAGCCAGAGAGAAATCACATATAGTTTTTAAATATCTTTGAAGCATAAGACAATTCTAAGCAATAGACTTCCTACCATATTAATAGACTGTAAGTATGTTAAGTGGTTAAAATAATTCTTGAGTGTCTATATTTCACAGACATCTGAAGATAGCATAGATTTGGCAAGTCCAGTCTGGGTCTAGAGTCAGGCCCTCGAAGGAATTAAAGTTTTGGTTCCTGGGAATTTGGGTTTTCCTCCTGAAGAGAGTTGAGTTGTCAGTCTGAGGGCTGTTGTGTGCTTTGTCTCTGATGCCCTTGAAATATTCTGTGTTTCCCTTGTACAGCATCAGTTGGTTAGTTTTCTGCTGATCCTGTCCCATTCCTTCCCTAAGAATTGTCTATAATATGCTGTACTCTTTAGTAAATTTGCTTGCATGAGCCATCAACCTATAAAGACAGCCTGATCCCAAACTTTCCTATCTTTATATTCTCATCACCTGGCCCTCTCCCTAGGGAGCTGGTCAATGAAGGTCCAGGTCATGACCCAGCTGCTGTGAACTCTGGCTGGCATTCTGACTTTTTCACTTAATAGGAAAATATGATTTAATATCATAAAATCTGTTTTCTGTCTTACACATTTAATATAATAGTACCTGTATCACAATTTATGAGACTGAATTTGATAACCTGTGTGAATTACAAACCATGCTCTCAGTATTATAGAGATTACTCTTTCAGAGCTCCCTCCACTTACCTAGATTTTTCATTTTCCTTCTGATTCTCCTTGCTTTGGTTGTTATGTGATCCTATACAGCCTCAACCTCTTACACAGTGATAACTCATAGTGCATAGATTAGTAAGGTTATAGTAACTCAGAGATGTTGAAGGAATATGGAAAAGTTCCAAGGATGTTAAGTTCTCTGCTTTTCAAAAGTCAATAAGAAGTGGATTACTTTGAAAGCTTTTTAGATTCCAACCACACTATTCATCAAAATTTATTTGTATACATACAAGCATCTATGTGTATATGCACATGAATGTATATATTTCATTATTATAATGTGGGAGAGCAGGAATTTGGGTGCCGTCTAGTGTGTGTTCAGGTCAGAGGACAAGTTGTAGGACTCTGCTCTCTCTTTCAGTCATGTGAGCTCCAGGACCAAACTCAGGCCATCAATGTTGGTAATAAGCAGCTTTACCCATGAAGTCATCTCTGTGCCCTCAGCAGAACTGTATATATTTATTCTCAGATTTATGTCTGTGTAAATCCTATGTTGATCTCCTTGACAAAGTGTATTTTTCCCCATGGAAGAGGAATCTCAGTGCTGATCAGGAGGATGTGGGTAAACTGCAGGTGCTCACAATGGCTGTGTGTTCTGGATACTGGTCAAACACTCTGGTATGGTGAAGATAAAGAAGTTATTGAAATTATTTCTTCCTAAGGAAAGTCTGACTGCATCTCATTAAACATATCTACAGTTCCTGAACTCAGCATACTGTAACTAATTTAATGGTGCAATATATCTAGACTTTTCCTAAGTTTATAACATTAATCATCATTGCTAATGTGCCCAAAAATGTTTAAGAATCTACATGAATCACAGCAGTGGATGCTGGTGGAGATTGCCCATCAAGGACGTACTACAATAGAATCTGTATGCTCAAGTGTGAGTAGATGTGATAGGCAGGTTGGACTGAAGAGATCCGAAACCCTGACAGTAGGTGAGGATTTCTGGAGACCATTCAGGTTATTGTTTAATGGTGAAATTATTTAGGCCACTCCACGTAGTTAAAAGGGAGGTTTATTTTGTGGGGTAACTTACAATGAAGGGGTAGGTTGCAGGGTCTGGCAAAGGTATAGCGCAGTCCGGCGGTGTTCTCTGGAGAACTCTGCTCGGTCTACCAAGCGCACGCTCTCCTCCTGATCCTCCGTCTTCCGTTTCTTCCTCCATCCCGCCTTGTGGGCATGACCATTACCGAAGCCTCAATGGGGGTTGGAAATCCTGGCCAATGCTGGGATGACTATCCACTACAGTTGTTGGCTGAGAAGGGGAAGAATAATGCACACGATAATCTGAACAATTAGTCAGCCAATGGCAGCGCAGAGAAATCTAGTACAGTTAAGTATCCTGGTGTGTTAGAGCAGTGCAAATGCAGAAGACAGGATTCTTTCAAATGCCATATTGTCCAAGGATATAGGATAGCCTTGTTATTTAAAATCACCAATTAAAAAACAGTGACAATTATGGACAAGGAGAGAAAGTTAAAAGATTGGATGAAATACTGGTCTGCTCTGTGACACATCACTCATAACTCCAACAACATGAGTCTGTAAATGAACCAAGCAATGACATAGCATCTGGAAATAGTTCAGGGTGCTCTCTGAAAGGCTTGTTATCTCAGGGCAACAGATTGGGCTCTAAGCTCTGTTAAAGGGCACTTGGCTTATGCTTCTCACCCACTGCCTGGTATTGATAATTAATGTCAGTTGGGGCTTCCAGGGTTATCGTTAAAGCATTTGAGCACTTATATAAATGTTTCTATTTCCCTTTAATACATGCTTATTTCATGCATCAAACTGAAAATGCATTAAATGCTGCCAGTATTCTCATGTGTAAGGCTAGCATTGAACCATTGAACTGAAAGGACTTCAGGAAGAAAAAAGTTATATGCTGTGATAAGGTCTTTCTGTATGCTGTGAACATGTGTTGCTACTATTGGTTAATAAAGAAGCTGTTTTGGCCTATGGTAAAGCAGGATAAGAGCCAGGCAGGAAATCTAAGAGAGATACAGGGAGAAAGAGCAGAGTCCAGGCAGATGCCAATCCACCACCCAAGGAGCAACATGTCAACAAACCAGCGATGCCACGGCCATGTGGCAAAACATAGATAAATAGAAATGGGTTAATTTAAGTTGAAAGAGCCAGCAAGCAAGAAGGCTGAGTCACAGACTAAACAGTTTGTAATTAATATAAGCCTCAGTGTGTTCACTTGGGACTGAGCAGCTGCAGGACACAGGAAAACTTGAGGCTACAGTTACAGGTTGGAAAGGCTTGTTTTTTGTTGTTGTTGCTATTGTTATTGTTTATTTGTTAGATTGTGTGTGTGTTAGTTTGTTTTTTTTTTAATTTTCTTTTTCCTTCCTTTTTTTCCTGTCCTCTGCTACAGGTTTAGAAGTCTCTGTAATAGATTTTGAAATTCATAGATTAATTTGAGGATATACTTCACTGAGACACAAATTGAGCCCCAAACTAAAGCTACTTGACCTCCAGGTACCCAAATGAACAAGGATTACATTGAAAATTCCAGAAGTCAAATAGCTAAGTCTAAGCCTTAGATGAGAAGGAGGCAAAGAATCAATGTCAGAAAAATTATTCTTCAGCAGTCCATGATCATAATATTTGCTGAAAACTACAAGATGTAGACTTCTTCTCAGAGAGACTCATGAGAACTACTTGCACAACAGTATGCCCTATAATAAAGTGTTCTTTTGGTACCATTATTACATTACTTCAAGAGGCTCATGACCAAATAGAGATCACAAGACAGTACAATGTATATGTAACTCCTTAGTTTTCCCATTTTATTGTATCTAGAAGAACAATATTCTGGAGAATATTTTAGTCAATTACCATGTATTTAGCAGCTAATTCTATGAAAGTATTATTTTTTCTTGATCTTCAGAACAATGTTTTACTAACCATTTTTACACCAGTTGATTCTAATTTCTTATTTTTGTACTTGCCCTCATGCTATCTCCACTATTTCCCGGTCTTTCTGGAGAACCTTAGCATCTTCTACTACCTCTTCTTCCTTAATTTTTTTAACCAAACAATTTTTGTGCAAAGTTCTTTCTCTGGGTTCCCTATATGTTAATGCCAACAGGTTTAGTTTCCCCTCTTCAACAGTGATAAGCATTTGAATCATATGTCTGCACTTCCACACATTATCTCTTCCAACATACCAGTGCTTAGGCAAGTGCACATTACCTTACCTAAGTCAATGTAATACTCACATCTAGAAGTGTAAAGTATTCTCCCTATGTTTAATTTTTATAGTCAAGAGTCTTGACTTCAATTTTATCCTAAATAATTGTAAAATCTTGAATAACCACCAGACCAGACTTATCTTAAATAAATAATTAAATTAAAAATATCATACCAGTGCCTAATGATCATTCCACAGAGCATCCTCTTGCCCACAGCAAGTATTTGTGTTTCTATTTGTGAAATCATTAGGCTTGGAGATTTTATTCCCAACTAAGAAAGCCATTTAGATTAGTGATGAATCAAATTTAATCAACTTCACTCTCCAGTCCACAGCCACGGTAAATGAATTATTTGTCATTGTAAGCTTAGTGAAATTAACTAAATTTGTTTCAACGATGAGACAATGACTGAAAGCAATCCTAAAATTTGACATTTCAGAAATAAAAATTATCCAATTGACAGATAGGCAACTCTTCCACCTTTTCTCTTGAGTATATAATTAAAGAAGAAAATACTTTAATGAATGAAAAATGTAATTGACAAAAGCCAGAAATCAGAACAAAGCTACATTAAAACGCATCGTTTCTGTGTTGGCATTTAATGTCAAGTATGTTGCTGAAGTTCAATCCCTGAATGTGAAAAGAACTCAGGGAGGATGGGCAGCAGGCACTTCAGCCCTCAGGAGTAGAGTATGGCTGAACACAAGGCCCCAGGTTTTATCACCTGCATCAAAGGAAAGATTTGCATTCAAAAGAATAATTAGAGCATATTTTGCATATTTCTATGACTGGGCATAATATTTGCCAACCATATAAATTTTTTATTATGTGTTTCTAGCAAGATATTAATAATAAAGCTTCAATTTTGGAAAGTTTAAAAATATGTTATAAATGAATTTCATTAAACTTTATTCAATATAGCAAAATTTAACCCCAAGAAATATTTATATTTTAGGAAAACTTTCTTTTCTGAAGTCTAAAAGATATTTTCATGTTACTGTTGATAAGAACTTATTTGCATTCCAAATATTCTGCTAACCTCTACAAATGTATATAATGCCAATCATTCTCAGAAAATAAAGTATTGAACATAATCCACTAATATGCAGTATAAATATATATTTTGAGTTAAAGAATTGACTCATTCATAGAGTTTGTTTCCTGACTGCAGTTACAAAATGACCAAGAACCCCGAGGTCCTATGAATCATGAATCCCCAGTGATGGACTGGACACACAAACTGTCAGTTAAACCAAACTTTTCTTTTCTTAAAAACATACTCTGATTGAATGTCAACTTCTGAACAAGATTATTTGAAATTATTGTTATAAAAGTCTCATTTTCTTAAAAGATTAATTTTTGTTCTTCACTTGTCTGAAATTTTGGTTTATAGCTCATAAATGCATTTTCTAAAATTGTTTCATCTCTTTTCTCAACATCTATTTTGGATAAGATTATATTCTGATTAACCTGTCCTAAAGAGAGCCATGAAATGCCCTTTTCCCTCACCCACTCTTCACAGAATTGAATCCCTTAGCCACTCTGCTGGGCTCAGATCCAGGTCTCTACTGATCTCAGAAGCTGCTCTATTGAATCTGCCTCCAGAATAGCGTTTCACAGACCCTACCCCATAACTGCACCTTACTTCCTTTACACCATTATGTCTTTGACACCGTTACTGTTTCTGGTGACTAACAGATCTCTCATAATAGGTCTTCTCCTTCCCTTCATTCTGATTTGCACTTTGTTTAAAATTACCTCATCTGAAATACTTAGTTAATCATGTCATGTGCTAATTTAAAACTAATTTTTTTGCTGGATTAGAATACAAATATAACCGTCTGTGTAGGTTAATAGGGCTAACATAAGACAAACCACACATTGGGTAGCTTGAGCAGATCAGTGTTTGTTTCTCACAGGTGTCTAGACTGGGCTTCCTGTGTTAAGGTGACTGCTGATTGATTGCTATTAAAGCACCCCTCATTGTCCCTGTGTCTGCCAATGTCTCCTGTTTACAGAGTCCCCTAGTGTTCTTGTATCACATGAGTCACACTGGATTATAAAACACCCACTTTAGAACTTCTTTTACCTTCAGCAACCTCACACTGGGGTTAGCACTCAGCTGAAGAATTTGGAGGAGGAAATTTTCCATTTGTAACAAGCCTTCTTCGTGATTTTCTCATACCTGTGCTCTGTGCTTCTTCAACCTTTTCCTGTGATACTTATCAGACATCTCGTCTTATTCAAATCCACTGTTTTGTATATCCCTGTAACCTTTCTTCTTCTCCCTGATAATTCTATTTCTGGTTCCTTTTAGTCATTCAAATCTCTCATTGAATATCACTGTCTCAGGGCCGGCTCTTTTCCATTTCTCAAACATGTCACTCTATACCGCCTCCTCTTGTGTTTTCTTCCAACTTTTTGTTCTTGCCTGATTATATGGAATGCTTTCTTCTACATAAATTTCTTCATCTGATTTTATGAAGAATTTATTTCATTTCTTACTAACTTTGGACTTGACCTACTTCATGTTCTACAATTTAGACTTCTTTTATTTACTGCTGTGTCTTCTGAGACCCACACACAGACAAAATGCATGCTTAATAAATATAGAATGAATAATGCATCTGTTTTCATAGAGACAGATACTTTCTAAAGCAAAGTGTTTGAATTCTTCCTTTATAAATATCAATACCTAATTTCTGATTTCATTTTACATATTAAAGGTAGTACATGATACTAACTTTATTCAAAACTTAAACATCTTATCCCTACAAAGTTCTGTTTTCCTGTCTTGAAATCCTCAGTATATGCTGCAATACCCTTCCCCTTCTGTGTGTTTTTCATAATTCCATGTTTTTTATTAACATTTCTGGAGGTCCCTAAGAACTGTAGGACAAATGTTTTAGGAATATATGTAGCATGAATCTTAAAGGTACTTATTAATAAAATCAAACCTGAGGCCAGATATTGGGGTGAATGCTGGAAGATCAGAGAAGCAGAACAAGCCACAGCTCCCTCACCTCGACAGTTCCTCAGTTGATCCTGTTTCCTCAGACTGGAAGCATCTGAGTCCTTATCAAAATGAATCTCAGCTGAACTGCTTCTCAAAAGCCTGAATGCTTAACCAGCCAAAAGCTTCTAGTTTCTAGTCTTCATAACTTATATACCTTTCTGCTTTCTGTCATCACTTCCTGGGATTAAAGGCTCATTTTCTGGGATTAAACACATGTATCACCATGCCTGGCTATTTTCAATGTGGCCTTGAACTCACAGAGATCCAGACGGATTTCTGCCTCTGGAATGCTAGGATTAAAGGCGTGAGTGCCACCATTTTCTAGCCTCTGTATCTAGTGGCTGTTCTGTTCTCTGACCCCAGATAAGTTTATTATGGTACACAATATTTGGGGTAACACAATACCACCACAAAGATACTTATATTTTATTGTGCTCTCCATCTTAGCATGGAGTTAACCTGAGAACGGCAATAAAGAAAAGCTATTATATAATAAATGTCCAGGAAACTCAGTTTGTGTTGCAGGATTTCAGTACCATGAGAGGCTTCTTTGTCTTTCTAGGAGTTATTACTGGAGTTATTCCTGATCACACTTATAAACCTCAGTCTCTAACTCACTGTACTTTTATTCCATTTAAATGTCAAAGTCCCGTGCTCAAATATCTAAAGTATTAGCTGTTAACATGCAACACCTATCAAATGGGCTTTGAAGATCACAGAATGGGAACAGGACTTGAGCATAATTCCCACATAAGTTGGAGAATCCTAGAAAGGTACTGGAATAGACATGTAGGGAAATCCAGACTTCAAAATACAATATTGTAGAGAACAATTATAGAAGACCTCCCCCCAAATCTGTCCAATGTTTAGGCTCAGGGGGCCAGATGTTGTGTTGACTTATTCCTGACTTGGTTTTAGCAGAGCCTGGGTTGAGCTGAGATAGATTGGCTTAAAGACAAGCTTTGGCCTCACTTTCAACCTCCATACTACTTTGTTTTTTAAAGTAATGTTTTGCTTCTGTGAGATTATATGTCATTTCTCTCCCTGTCTTCCTCCCCCCATCTCTTCTATATAATGTCCTCCTTGCTCTCATTCAATTCTGTTTTCATTGTCATTACATACATATATACATATTTATACAATTAGAAATATATATATGAATATATGGTACTATAAAGAACAGCTATTGGAATGACATAATTATATGATAATGTCAAAGAAGGTTATTTTTAAAAAGTAAAGTAGTTTGGAAGTTGAAAATAAAGCTGGAGCTTTGGTTTTAACCTCCAGTCTCAAGTCCTCTCAGGCTCTTTTGAAACCATGTCAGGAATGGAAGTCAAAACATAGCATCTGGCTTCCTGGTCCTAAATATTGGTGAGATTTAGAAGAAGACTCTCCATAGCTGTTCCCTACAATATATAAGAGATCATATATGTGCATATATACCCTAAATATAAAAATGTAATCTGTATGTTCCATGTTTTCAGAGATGACCGTTTGGTATTGGATCACCAATTGGTGTGCCTTTCTCTGTGGAAGACTATTTCTCCCACGCTCAGCAGTCCTTTGCATCTGTAGTTTTTTGTCTCACATTGAGGCCTAGTGGAAGACCTACAACCATCAGTTTACTAAATTAGCATAATACCTAGCAACAATCTAAGTATTTATCCTTATACCTACAAATAAATGTGGTTCTCAGCCTCATCAAGGAGACAGCTCTTTCCAACAGTAAGAGACCATTACAGAAACCATAATTTATCAGAATGCAGAGGTGTAGAGCACAGTCCCAACTGATATACCTACACCACTTTGATTTTCAGTTGGAACATTATAGGCAGCTTTATCAGGCATCTTTTTTTTCTGTCCCTATAGAAATATCTAAGTGTAAGAACCAATTGATTGATTGAAGTCCCTGGAATTATAGGGTAGATATAGAACAACAGAATTCATTTGTCCCTACACACCTTTATTATTATTACATACTAGGCTTTTCAAATGATGAGCTACCTTATAAAATTACCACTGTGTGCATGGAGTTATATAGCACTGGGTACTAGAAATCAGCAGTTGGTGGACAACAATCCCTTACTTCAATCATAGTTGAGAAACTTCCATTTTCTGTAGCCTTGGAATATTCCATATGGTGATGAATAATTTTAAAGTTATGGGATCTGATAGACATCTAACTATATGATGAATATAAGAATATAAAAGTAACTATTTCAGTTTAGATTTTAAAAGCCCTTTCTTAGACATTCACTTTTAATTTCTGTAATGAAGCTTGGAATAGGTACCACTACTCTGGGCATTATGTTGATGAGAAAGGATAACACACAGAACCAAAAACACCAATCCTAATTCTTGTCTTATCTCCGTGGTGGCACAGCTACAAGGGGTATTTTCTATATATAAAACCAACAAGAGTCTTTTCTTTCATCTGCTGAAATCCCATCATCTGTCCATCTTTCCTATCTATCCTTCATGCTTTTTCATATTCACAGACAGAAAATGTTCACACACTTTTCCTTGGGCTATTTCACTACACAGTTCCTCATATACATATATTGAAGTATGGAACTGTAAGCAAACCTTAAATGTTAGAGGATTACTAGTTGTCTCATCCTAAATAACAGCCTATTAAAGCATGAAAGAATGTATTGAAAGAAGCAGAAATTTCCCTACACATAAGAACAAATGTCATACTTGAGTGTGTTGAATTTGACCTGGATATTTGTTCAATTTGGGTTAAGGTCTAGATCATCATTCAAAATGTATATCAATTTAATTTCCATGTTCACATATCAAAACAGAAAGACATAATATGATGGATTTTTTTTTCTTTTCCTACCAGTATAATGAGAAATTATAAAATTCAGAAGTCTTTACTAACACTTTTTAAAATAATTTATTTAGTATCTTAATGCTTAATGAATGTACACATGTATGTGTATACTATTTTCCTTTATCTCTGGGGCGTTTAGTACAGTATTAGTACATGGCAATATTTCACAAATGCAGGTTACATTTTATCTTTCCATAACTTGAAAATATGTTGATCTCAAATCTCCTTGAAAAATGTATGACAAACTATTTTGTTTGATAACTATTTTACTGGATTACCACAAAGGTCTAGAAAAACAGCACACATTCTATCACTAATAAGGACTGGTAGTTCAAACTTTAGGGTAAAATATGTTTCCATTTTTACATGTATGATAGCCATGTGTAATATCTGAACCATATAAGTAAGTTACTAAGGCAAAGTCACACCCCCAACCATCCAGTTTTAGCAGTGACTTCAGATTTGCCATTAGTAGAGTATGGTATTTAGAATATAAGAAAATAAATCTTGAAATTGAATGTTCATACTAAGAACAGTCTAGAAACACTTGGAAAGCATTTCATATAAGCTAAGGCAGCTTTTGGCTTCTCTGTCCGGAGCTCCATAGTCATCACAAGCCTGAAGGGAGAGTTAGTACTGAGCAATACTGCTGCAGCAGGTGACCAACAGCAGACACATTTCCTACAGCCAGTGTTTCTGTCAGTCCTTCTTGTTTCAACTCCTCTTTTCTATTGCAATTTCTAATTCTATATCTGAAAATGGAAAAAGAATATAGGTTTGTGAGATAATGTTCTTTTTAAATGGAGAAAAAGAAAATAGACTCAAAAGCACAAGCTCCACTTATCTTTGACTAATAAATGCAGATTGCAGAATCCCATGATCTAGGTCAGACTATGATTTGCAGACTGAGGACTTGAGGGAAGATGACAGCTGCAGACAGCACAGAGGGAGAGCCACCTTGCAACATGTTTTGTCAAGTTGAAGCCTCTGGCTCTGACCCAGGGCCAATATTCCTGGAGACTTGATGAAGTGTGAGAGGCACTGGCAGGCATTTTAGACTTAAGGAGAAAAAAAGTTATGCAGAAAGGTAAAATGTAGTCCAGGAGAGTTAAATATCTGTGAGCTTTACAACAGAGCAGGCAAAGCAATAGGAAGTAGTGAAATCCCCACAGGGAACATCTTACCACAGCAGAAGATTAGAAACAGGACAGTATGGCTCAGGAAGCTTGTTTTTCCAGCTGTAGTCTCCCTGCAACATGAGGTTGACTTGAGAATAACAGACAAATGCCAAACAAATGTTGAATCCAGAATTAATAATAGAATTTATAGCCAGGAGGAGAGTTACAGGGAGAAAGAGAAGAAAGTCTGGGGCAGAGAGGGGATGGACTAGAAGAAAAGAATATTGTAAACTTAGCCACTTTAAAGAGAGGAAAGAAGGAGCATTTTGCTAGCAAATGTAGATGGTAAAGCTAGTCAGAAGTTAGAAAATACCTGGTTTATTGGAGATATACTCCAATCCCATAGCCACAGAAAGTGAACGTCAGACAGATACACAAGGAAAATGTCACATAAATCTAGTAAAGCCAGTCTGGTTTAAGAAGTAGAGGAAAGCTTTATCTTTATGCACTTGACTCAGCTCAGGCCTGAACAATGCACTGCTTGCACTTATGTAAATCTGACAGTCTTTGAAAACAACTTGGCCAAATCCAGACCTCTTTACTACCACAGGAAACAGTCCAGACTTTCAGGACACTTAGAAGAACCCAGGGATCGCTGGCAAGTCATAAGTCTGCTGCACTGGCTTCTGAACACACAACTCTCGGCGAGTCTGTGATAAAAACTGAGGCACCCAAGCCTTCAGGTAACCTGCTCTGCTCCTTGTTAATGGACAGGACATCTGAGGGGTGAGGTCCACATCTGTTCTCTTGAGCAGAGTGACCCTTTTCTCTTACAAACCACTTTCCATGGGGTGGTGAAGGAAGCACACCGCAGAAAATAACTGTCCCTTGTCTTTGCATTCACCTGCTCTCATGAGGCTGTCTACTACCATTTTTCCCAACAATATTTTCTCAGAATCTCTGGTTTGAGGTGAATTGTTTTATTATTAATACCCATTTACATCCCTCTCCATAGCCGAACTGAATAAAAACCACTCCTGTGGGCATTGGCATTACTGCTGATATTCCCAGTGTTCAGTGACTGCTGGCTGCTGTGAGGAGTTCATGGTGGGTGATTACCACTTAACAATTGGCCTAAAATGTCTCCACCCTGAGAAGACCTCTATTTCATAGAAGCAAATCTGTGAAATGCCTAATCCCAGCCAACATCGTCTGTGACTCGTGCATATTGTGCATTCAAATGTGCATGCAATCTCACTAAGGAATGTGTTTGTTAGTATACAGATACATGCATTGTCACTGCTTCTCATGAGCCATGGCTTTACATTTAATTCTCAATGTGCTGAATGAAACAACAGGGTCACTGTCCTTCTGCTTTCTAGAATTGTGGACTTTAACAAAACCATGAAGCTTAAAATAATTTCTTTGTGCTCATCTCTGCAAATGGAGAGGCATCCTGATGGCATAGAGAGTCGAAATCTCAAAACAAATATGGAAATAATATAGAAACTATAAACTGTTTTGTAAACATGAATCTGTGTAGTCAATCTGACAGACATTGGTTTGCTGCTGTGTCCTGAATGTCTTTTCTGTATGGATCCCACTGCAGCCAAACGCAGTGAGGAAAGGTTCAAACTGAGGAATTCTGTTCACTAATATCTGAACTGTGACAATATCTCCTGACATCTCCCAATCCCTTCTCTCTAACTTTTAGATGCACATATGCAACTATTTTAAATATTGAGTAGCAATAATACCTCCAGGCATTTCATGGTTTCAGAATTGGACACAATCCAAAGCTGTTTTGAAAGTTAGTGGTATAACTGACAGATGTTAATTTAGTGGTTTTGACATTGAGTTGTTTTTCTACAAAGAAATTTGTATTGGTAATTACAGAAAGTTTCACTACCAACTTATTTCTCTTCATGATCATTATACTAGTTAATGCAACTACAGAATGCATAAGGTGTATTTCAGATAAGCAACCAATAATATTTTATTTAAGAATATTCCATGCAACAATCACAGCTCTGTCTGCCACTCCAGATTCTTTTTTGTCTCTCACTACAAACATATCTCTACTTTCCTGACTCATCCCTCATCAATTTACCAGCCAGTAAATTGATACTAGTCCTATCTAAAAATGTTTTAAATTAATCTATTTTATTCTCCTTCTACACTGGTATGTCTTGATTTAAGTCATTGTTGTCTCTGATGTCCATAGCATCAATAGCTTCTAAAATAGGATTCCTGCCCTGTTTAATCTCTAGTCACCCTAGAGCTATGAAAGTGCTGCCTTAAATACATCCATGTGAACTAAAAATGACTCTGTGAGTCTAGCATCCAAGAGTTTTTCAACAATACATTTTTTATTTTTTTTTTTGAAGGCAGAAAACAAAGTATGAAATATTTTCTAGTGAAAAAAAATGGGTTATCTAATTCTTTGTTTTAAGAGTTTCTTTTTCCACTAATACCAAAATATTCATGGGCCTGGTCAAAGTTCAAAAGACACAAGGTGCTAAGATATGCCTTAAGCCAGAATTGAGTGACTCAGTAGGAGAATCCAAAGGAAAAGAGAAAGAAGAAAGGTAAGATTTCAAAGAGTTTGAAAAATTGTTTCTCAAAGATGACATGTGTTTAGTAGAGCGTAAGATGAATTTGGTCTGACTTGGGAATTCAAACATGGGGATTTATAGTACTGCTCATATCCCAGTCCCTCATTTATGGAATATATTACCGCCTCAGAGATTTAGAAGATCAAAACTACAAGTCAACAGAGGTTTGTGAATGAGACTTTTTCAAATCTGTAGAGTTTGAATAAGACACCTGGTAGCCTATGAGAAATAACTTTTATTATTAAAAATCCATTATATATAAAAACAAAGTCTTGGGAAATGTTTTACCTCTTAGCTTATCTGAAGTCAAGCCTACATGGAAGCAATGTTAGTCCTGATCTTAAGGCTTTAGATGTTATTTTGCCCTTATATCAGTTACTAATACAGAGCTTACCATTTTCTAGGAAGGTGATTCCATTGATATAGTAATAAAGTCCTTTTCATTTTAATTCCAGCCATTTTTCTTTTCTTTTATTCCCATTAAAAAATTCCTAATTGAAGATGTATCAGTTAAACATCATAACCATTTATATAAGTGGTAGATGAGAAATTCTCTGTTGTAAATGTCAGTTGCTTTGCTTTGACTTGTTAGCAACAGCCCATTTACCCTGGCTGAGGAACAAGCTTTTACTCCTTACTGCCTGAATGTTTTATTGATTTCTTTTTACCCCCCCTTTTTTTTTGAGGTAACCTAGCAAAGTTTCACCTGGAGCTAATGTCAAAGGTTGCACAAGTATCTCAAGGTTGTCTTCCCTTAGTATGTGAGTCCCACTATAAGCATTAGAAAATTGGATACAACAAATAAGCAAGAAGAAAAACACCCAAACCACCCTATTAAGTGGTGGATGCTGATAACACCTAGTTGCATCTATGCTTTATGTAGGGATTAATTTCCATACCTACAATGTGTCATCTTAGTTGTATGTGCTCAAGAAGATCTGATAGAAGAGAATGGGTGTAAACAGAGCACCCACAGTGCCATGGGTGGTTTGTGATAATTAGAAGACACTGAAATTTCAGGGTAAAATGTAGAACTTTCTTATTAACAGACTGAGTGAAACGCAATTACAATGGTTATGACATGGTACCCACTGCTAACAATGAACAGTGTCTGCAATATCAAAGAGCAAATTACAGAAAAGAAATTGTAGAAGCACTAAAATTTAATAATTATATGTTTGAATACCTGCAGCTAATATAATCATTCACTAATTATGTTTAAAGGGAAGATGTCACTTACTTCTCACCTGCTTCCACAATCACAGTGTGAACACAATGTCCACACAATGTCCAGATATACACTCTTAGGTGTAGGGCCCTGTGTTGGTTAAATCAGCACTGCTTGTGGCTGGCTGCCGTGGGTAGCAGCCATGCTGAAGGAGGAGAGTGCAAGCAGCGCTGGAGAAAAGTCATAAGCCATAGTTACCCTTTTAGAGCTTTACTGAGAGAGAGAGGGAGAGTGGGGAAGAGGGAGGGGGAGAGAGAGATAGAAAGAGAGACTGCACTGAGGGAAGAGAGAAGGGGGGAAACACAGAGGGTCCGCTTGATTTTTAGGCTGGCCCTTGTCCCAGGATGATGATGTAATTAAGGACAAAACCCTTACATCCCAGACTTTCACTTATTATAAAAAAAAAAAGCAGGTAGATGGGAATAGGGGTGTCATTCCTCTCAAAAACTGCTTCCAGCTGATGTTTTAGACATCAGTTGGCTCTTGGGGAAATGGAGAAGGGGAGAGTTCTGAGGTAGACAGGAGTTGTAGGATGCTGTCTGCCATCCGTTTCTTCTGGAGACATGTATCCCTCTAGGCTGTGGCTGGGAACCTTCTGTCTGACAAGATGCTGGTGAAATAGAAAAAAGCTTAGAGAGAAAACAATCATTATTATTTTATGTTGGTAGATCCGGCCTATCGAGATGAATTTTGAAACATGTTAAACTTTATCAGAGACAGATTATTTTAAAGCATCTCATAGAAATAGATGTTTACATTAAAGTCTTTTTATCATGCCCAGACACTTTTGGGTCTAGGGGTATAAATACCTTTTAGCTGTTACACTTTCTTACTTGATGATCTTTGGACTCCTGTTCTGTGGTGGTCATGTATCATTGGCTGAACAGTAACTTAGAAAAGGAAACTGGGAAGAGAAAAGCTTGTGGTACATGAGAATTTATTTATTTATTTATTTATTGAATTAGGGACAAGGCAAAGATCATGGCCTTGTCTGTATGCACATAAGAAACACAGGCAGTAACTTTGAAGTGAGACAATGAACTCTTATCTTAGTTGGAAATCTTTTTTCATTAAGTAACTTTGAAAGTGCAATTAAATCTGGTGAGGTAAATAAGGCTGTCCTCTGTACCTGACAATAGAAAGAAGTGACATACTAAAACTCCCATGACTGAGTCAGTGGCTCTGGTGTCCAGAAGGTAAAAAATGGATTGCTTCCCTGCTACGTTCTGGGTTCCCTGATGTGTCTGTAGCCAAGCCTAGGTCTGCTGGATGCCTTAGCTTGATGTACCCATGCATCTTGGTGCCTAGGGGCAGTCAGCTGACTGGTTGTCTTTCTAGGTGGCACTTTTAACAAGGCTGTTGATGGACTGACAGGGCATTTGCTAGCCTATGGCCTTTTTTTTCCACTTAAAACAGGGACCCAACAGCTTTTGGGAGTCAGTGAGTGCCAGCACTTCGCAATTTTGTTTTTGGGCTTTTATCTCTTCCCTGGCACACCTTAAATGCCACAGATGACTCTTTTGCCTGTGGGGTCAGGAGCCTTGCTCTCCAGATGCTTAAATTTTAGTCCGGGAGGTCTGGGGAACAAGAGACAGATTTTACTCCGTGTCTTAATTTTTTTTCCTGATGATTGGTGGCTTAGGGACAGCTTTTGGAAGATCTGCTAGTAGGCAGACTGTAAACCGATCCTTTTGGAAGACTTGTCTGAGGCTATAAGCTGAGTTTTGGGCTTAGGAGCCATCCTGAATACTGTAAACTTAATTGTATGGATCTTAGCCACTTTCAGACCTGTCTGTGCTTCTCAAGGCAGTTTGAGAATGAGTGCATGGACTTAAAGTGAGTTAGGGTGAGAGTCTTAGAAGCCACCCAAGCCCTCCCATTGATCCGGCCCACTGCTGCCGGAAGCCAGACAGAAAAGGTTGCAAGTGGTCAACGCAGAAGTGGGGAAGGAGAAGGGTTTAGAGCTTTAGCAGAAAGCTTGGAGATAAAGTAACTCTTATTTGCCAGTTCGCTGACAGAAGTTCCCACGACTCTGTTATGCAGCCAGATTTACCTGTACCCGCCCCATCCGCCAATGTAAGTGGGTGGTATCCACCCCTTTGTCCCATGGCTGTAGCCAAAAGAAAAATAGAAAATAATAAAAAAATTAAAATAACAAGCTGGGATCAGACTTCAATGCAGGCATCCCCGAAAATGAAGAGAGATCTAAAAATCAGCTCAAGTTCCCCTCCTCTTCATCAAAGGATGGGAAGGGCTGCAGCTACTCTACCATTGGTCCACCTGGTACACCCCAGACAACATTTTTCTCCTTGTCAAGAACAAAAGTGTGCCTGCTGTTGCCAAAACACTCCTGGCCATGGAGGAGCACTGGAGGGCATACTATACTCTGAAGAACTAGAAACATAATTCAGCTGTTCCTTGGAACTCTAGGGCTATGTAAACACATGTGTAGAACAAAATTGCTTGTGACTGAGAATGTGCACCATAGTTCCCTACTGCTGCCTCCAGTTGTGGCCAGGAGTGTTTTGAGTCCAAGGTAGGATCTAGACATATTCAAGCCTCCATCACCATGGAAACTAAGGATGGGGGCTCATGGTTCCCTTTTCTGTACCTCTACCTACAGGAAGAGGCTTGTAGATCCATACCAATAGCCAGAGGCTTATGTGCTTGCACCACTATTGACACTAGAAGCAGTCCCTTGGTTTCCATCCAACAATGCCCATGAAGACAACTGTTTCAGGCCATGTTATTGTTTAGACTGTGGGTAGTGGCTACAAGTAACATCATCAATAAGGCTACGAGTTCATGCAAAACCATAGACCAGAATCAAAAAGAATGTAGACACACTATTTGGAAAGCAATCCTTATATGAATGAGAGATTCACTAAAATGAATAGATACACTGAAAGAAAATAAAACACAGATAACTCAATAAATTAAATAAAAATAAGCTCAAAGTACTTAACCCAAAGTATTTTAATTGGAGGGAATAGTACCTGGATTTGAAGACTGTTATTTTTAAATATCCTGGTTTAAAAAGGAGAAAGACAGAGACGTAGACAAAAAAAAAAAAAAAAAAAAGAAAGAAAGAAAGAAAGAATGAGGAAATGAAACAGAGATGGAAAGAGGTAGAAACAGAGAGACAGGAAGTAAAGAACAGGATAAAAGAAGGAAGGAAGGAAGACAAGGGAGAGGGAGAGAGATAAAACTCTAATACCTTTAAAATATCATAAAATGTCAAACACTTTTATTCCAGATATCCAAAGGCAATTAACAGGGGAAAGTCATAGAAACCTTTGCATTGAAACAGTCACAGAAAACTATCCCAACCTGGGTATACTTGGGAATCCAAAATGAATAGAGCCAGTCAGAAAAGGTCCTCACCCAAACATGCTGTAGCTCACTTTAAAAAGAAGACATATTCTTCCGATGAAGTTGACATTGCGTCTACTTATTTCAAGGTACTACTTAATTTAAAATAAGCTGACAGGACTAAAAATAAAATATTTTTGCTTGCAACTTAGTATGACACAAGTTGTTACCACATTTGATGCCTATAGCTATAAGAATGATGATTTCTTATAGTTTAAATTGAGTTTCATCATGTTATGAGCAGTGTGACAGAGGGCAAAGGCACTGTTGTCTCCATATCGTAACTTCTCTAAGATTCAGCAAATTGTTTTCTGTTGCATGGTCTCTACTTCTTCATGAAGTTACTTCTTCATAGTGGGTTTCCATTTACATGAGTTGCATCAAACATAGCCAGGGTCAGTATACTAAACCCAATGTTTCTGCAAGTTCCTGTTGACTTCTCAGATTTAAAATATTCAAAAGAAAAGTTTCTGATGTGAGAATGAGTTGTGGTTGAGGAAGAGGTGGTAAGAATACATTTACTCATGACTCTTTTTTGAGTACACTATCCTGAGTATATTCCTGAGTAGTTGCATCCACCATGCAACCATAATAGACTACTGAAAGGAAAGAAAAATGAGGTGCATTCTGAAGGGTGAGATAGACAGATAACCATGTAGTTCCCTATAAATCAGTAAAAAAGAAAAGACAGGGGCATAGACCACAAGGAAGATTAAAAGATGCTCTCCTCCTCATCCCTGCCTCTGCCTCTCTCCCCTCCTTCTTTTGTCATTTTCTGTCTCTATTCTCTGTCTCCATTTCTCAGTCTCATTCCTTCATTCCTTCTTTTCTTTGCCTCTGTCTCTCTGTATGTCAAATATTTAACTACATAGTATATTGGGTTTTCGTTCAGACATGTGCTGTGGATATTGCTCTGTGTAAATAACGTTCTGATTGGCCAGTGGCCAGGCAGGAAGTATAGGCGGGACAAAAGAGAAGAGAACTCTGGGAAGTAGAAGACTGGAGAGAGACACCGCCAGCCGCTGCCGCCATGAGAAGCAACATGTAAAGACACTGGTAAGCCGCAAGCCATGTGGCAAAGTATAGACTAACAGAAATGGGTTAATTTAAGATAGAAAAGGTAGATAACAAGCAGCCTGCCACGGCCATACAGTTTGTAAGCAATATAATCTGTGTGCTTTCTTAGTTGGGTCCGAGCGACTGTGGGTGAGAGAGATTTGTCCTGACTGTGTGCCAGGCAGGAAAACTCCAACTACAGACATGTATTAGTATAAACCAGACAAATTTAATTAGTGTATCAGTTGTTTTTAAATCTATGTATATCTAAGCTTAGATCACTTTATTTTGTCAATAGACTTATTCTTAATTTTAGGTTAGAACTTGACCTATACAACTGCTTGCCTACACATTATACTAAAATATTTAAATGCTTTTGTAAGTCTGCCCACTTATATTTGTCTGGTTGTTCTTGCTGAGACTACATTTCTTTTTGAAAAATGTTCATTGTCAAATTTTAATGGACATCATGCACTTCAGAAACAAGATTCAGAGAGCCTTGTGCTAGAACTTGCCTAAATGCCTCCTTTCTGAGGACTAGCTTTAATGGTACAAAAAGGCACCATGCACACTTCCAAAGGAGGGAGGCAAACAACAATACTACCCAGCTACATAACATGAATGAATCAATCACATCAATTGTTAGTTATTTGGCGGCACTCTTACCCTGCGAGGAACACATCCTGAACACAACAAATCCACAGAAGAGCTGTTTATTAATATAGGATAGGAAGAGACAGATGTGACAGGCCACGTGGGACAAGAAGAAGAGAGGAGAAGAAGAGAAGAAAAGAGAGACCTGTGCAAAGTGGCGCTGGCTTTTTAAAGAGTGGGCCTCACATGTGTACAGGACCGCATGTGGCTACTCCATCCACACATGCGCGTAGATTGCATGGCCACACGAGTCACGCGAGATGTTTTTACCCGGAAATGGTTATTTGAACCGGAAATAACTAGGCGGTCTGCTGGGCAAGCCCAACCATGTGGGCATGTTGTGACTTCATATGACCAGCATGTTATGATAACCCTAAAGGTGCAGCAGTGACACTCATATCTTGGTGATAACCAGCTTCTCTCTATTTGGACTTAGGACCCACTCCACAAGAAAGAAACCACACCTGGTTCTGGAAACATAGCTAACAATTCAGTTTCAGTAAAGTCATGAATATTGGAGGATAACCTACAACCAATACTTTATTAAACCGGCATAATCTTTAATGATAATCGAAACCTATGTCCTTATACTTACTTATGAATTTGGTCTTCATCTCTCATCAAGGAGACGTCATATCCCAGTGGATATGTCTACAAAACAGTCCCACACCTGAGGCTCAGAGAAGATTATAGAAGAGGGGGCAGAGAGAGTATAAAAGTCAGAAAATCAAGGAGTTTTCTGTGAGATTGTGTCTCCTAGTAATGTCAGAAGCTATGTCCATAAATAACAGGATTTTCCCAAGGGCCTGCCCTGACAAAATCCTTCACAGGGTCATGTGGAAGACACTACATCTGGTGGGGGGTTATTTGAAGGAAAAGAATCTATGTACACCATGCTCTTTTATCCAAATGCTTTATTTCTCTATGACAAAATTTCATCTATACAGTTTCATTTCCATCCTAACACTCAATTCCTCTTTGTCCCTCTTTCTCTGGTCTCTCATAGCCTAGTAGTAACTAAGCTCTTATGCCTTCAATCTCCTCTTCATCCTCTGCTTCTACATCCCCCATCTTTCCTCCCTCTTCCCCTCTCCTGACATGATACAAATCGACCTACAGTCTGCAAAACTTTTCCTTGTTCCTTACTCCTGGCTCTGAGAAACTCCGCCTTGTTCTTTTCTCATCAGCCATATGGCTATGCCTGGGTCAGGCAGTCTGCTCTGGTCATTATTGCACTTGGTTATGCAAAAAGCCCTATTGTCTTGAGTCAATAGCTTTGCCATGCAATTAGGCCTGCAGGAAAGGGATGGTCTGAGCTTCATTTGCACAAGAAACAAAGCTATGTATCTATAGCCTGCCTGTCTTCTGGGCCCTGCAAGGGTGTTACCTAGTGGATCAGCAGTAGGTCTGAGAAGCTTAACTATTTACCATAGGGCCTAGTAGTATATGAACACACAAGAATTTCATAGCAGAAGACAGCTGATATATATTAAAAGCTAAATAACACCAAATATTCTTTATTAATGGCTTTCTTCTAGAGAAATTCCTTGACTTTTTTAGGTATAGCTTTAATATACAGCTGAATCTCTATAATATATTCTTGTGGCCTGCTGCAATTCCTCTTGCAGAGTGAAAAAAAAGATGTTCAATTCTCTCTAGGACAATGAATGATGTAGATAAATATTAAATTTGGAAATGACTAGAAAAATGATAAGTAATGGTCAGTTACTATTGATATATGATCAATATTTGTATCAATAATATATTTACAATCTATAAAATATATTTATAATTAATAATCTAAATAGATGGCAAGCTCAGAATTAGTTTAACCATCTAATAGGTATATTTGTGTGTAATTAGAATATCTCTCTTCCAAGGAGGGGGGCAGAGAAATAACATAAAAATCTGTCATTAGCTAGTGTATCATAACATGGTCAAATGTGTCTAAATATTATGGTTTTTGATATGAATTCACAACATGCCCCCACTGTTGGGCATGCCCGGTGGACCTAGACACTTCTGCCTAGTTATTTCTGGTTCAAAATAGCCATTTCTGGGTCAAAACACCTCCTGGGCTGGAGAATTTAGTACAGAAAGAGGGGTAAATGACTAGGACCCCATGGCTTTGCGTGGTTGCTTAAAGTGTGCGCGCAGCCATGTGATCTACGTGCATTAGTGGAGTAGCCACATGAGTTCCTGTACGCATGCGCAGCCCACCCTTTATAAGCCAGCGCCATTTTGCACCGTCCTCTTTTTCCCTCTTGATCACATGTGTTTCCCATAGGCCTGTTCAAGTCTGTCTCTTTCTCTCCTATCTTAATAAAAACTCTTCTGTAGATTTGTCGTGTTTCGGGACGTTTCCTTGCAGGGTAAGAACGCCGCCAAATAACTACCAGTTTGGACTTACCAAAAAGAAATGGTTAGTTTGGAACATTGACTCTACCTATTAGTATCTGCTAGTGTTATAAATTTGGTTAAACTGTATTTTAAAGAGGCATGGTTAGATAAAATTACCTGAATTACTTATGAGCATCTGTGGGACCATGGTTTCAGCTGAAGCTTACCTAATTTAAATTTTTAATCAATACAATATTAAGCCATAATCTATGAGAGCAGTAATAACCTGTATCAGGGTTTACACAGCAAGACTTACAAATAGAACAATTGTGAAAAGTATATGAGGGAACTAACTGATAGTATATACATTTCAGAATCATGGGCAGAATTTATACAATTAATAATAGAATGTTTCTTAAGGGCAATCCAGCTCCTGGGCTGGAGAATTTAGTACAGAAAGAGGGGTAAATGACAAAGGGGCTGTAGAAATCAGTCATGGTTATTTCCTGCTGATATGGGGGTGAAGCTGGGGGTCCTAAAGGCTGGGATGCAGTGGAAACCCAGGAAGAGCAGACTGTTTCAGGCTCTATACAACATGTATAGCAGGATTTTCTTTCTCATGGGCTGGAGGGCAGGGTGCGGGCTTGAGCTGGACAGCACTTCTGTGTGGGCTGGAGGATGAGATGCAGACCTGCAGCTGGACAGAGTGTCTATGGTCCAGAGGACCTGTAACTATTTAAATTAGAATTTCTGCTGGAAACAAATAAATGTGTTAATGGTAGAACATGCACTTGAGGAGTTTTAAAAGGGAAACTTTTTCTCTTAGGTGTACCTATGGAATATTAAACATATGGTTTTAGCAATGAGAGAAGAGGATACCAGGCTAGGGAGAAGGAAAGCTTCCCCCTATCCCCTCCAGAGAAAAAGGATAGTTTGTAAGTGGGAGACATAAATTGTATGCAGGTTACATTCCTCCCAGTCCTTCTTGGCTTGTGAGTGTTGGTGAATTTTGATCTCCTGGAGCTTAAAAGAACTTTTTTAAAAGATAAAATCTTTAGAAATATTAGCAACATAAAAGTGGTAAATTTTGTCAGAGCAAAATTATGAATCCTTGGAACCTCAACAAAACAGTAGGATATATAGAGAATGAAATCTGAAATGTTTCATTTATATATATCTCAAATCTTGTTTAGCATTTGATCAAAATTAATAAAAATATATTTAGGACAGGATTTTTTAATCATATTTCTACAAAATTTGATATCATTGATGAACAAAGTCCCTCAAAAGCACTTATAATTGTATCAATTTATTCATAAAGACAAAGCTCAATAATTAAGGATCTATGAGTGATTAACAGCCTATAATCAGACTCGCAGTTATAGAGCACCTTCATCCTGTAGTGGCCTATTATATGGTACGATCAGGCAATCCAGGATCCATAAAGGTGGGTCAGTGTCTTGTGAAAACATGTAAGCATATCCTCTTCCTGATGTTATAAAATACATCAGGACCTTTCCAAATACCAGTGAGAAGGTCCTAGAGACCTAGGTATAACTTTGTGTCTTAGCTTGGGGGTATTAAAGAATGCCTATAGTGGGAGATATGAAAAGTTATGCACCAGTTCTTAAGAGCTATTGAAGTATATGTAAGGCCTTTGTCCAATTATGAGCTCTAGACATTCCTAAAATTCAAAGGCAGTGAAATATATATTGTATTACCTCTTATAACATAGCCATAAATCATAAGGACATAGGCCTTGTAGGTAAGCTCCCACAGGGAGAGAATTTGTAGTTGTTGGACAGACACATGAAAAGATGCCAGTATACTCTGTAAAACTGACAAAATATAGATTTATAAGTTTTATAGTTTGATATAAATATAATATCGCCTGTGCAATAAATGTATTACAATACATATGTATTATTGGGTTGGAGGATTGTGAGGAGACTATAATTGACAGTTCTTATTGTTAATCTGTGTATATAACGAGGAACTCTGCCCTATAAAGTGAGTCCTGGATAAACAGAATTTGTGTCTCTTGTTCTGCATGTCAGCTCATGGCAGGGTGAGAAGGCATGGTAATGAAGCAAGCTTGTAAATCTATGACAATTATCATTTTGATTTCTAGGGATGGCCATAGAAGTTAAAAAGCCAGGTTGTGAAATACCCTTGGCTCTAATAAATTTTATTTAATTTTTTAAGGTTTTGTAACAGCCTATTAGCCAATCTTTTCTAAATAACAAATATTGGGGTGATTTAAGGACTTGTAGGGGGCCTTATATGCCCCATATTTAAGGTTGTTTTTTTTTTCCCACTGGACAGGTAACAGCTACAATTCTCTCAGCATTTAAAGGCCATTGGTTAGCTCAGATAGGAGCATCAGATTCACAAGTAATGGGATCAGCAGTGGACAGTGGCCCCTAGGATAAATTTTGATACCTAGGCCATGTCTGTCATTTATGATTTCTGGAATAATGGGCTCAATTATGCCTTCAGCTTGTTTACCCATGTTCTTTTAAGTTGAAACCCATCTGTAGCATTTGAGCTGATGTCAGTCCACAGCAGGGATTAATGACACACCCATTAGTTGCAGCACATCTCTTCCCCGCAGAGGGTTGGGTATAAAGGGGATGACATATGGGCAGAATAGGCCATAATTTTATCTATTTGACCATCTTAATATTACTTGGCTAATCTTTTCTTGAAATATAAGAAATGTCCGTGATTATGTCTAGCAAGCCAATTATTTTCTTTCCCTGTATTTTAAGTCTTTAGTTGGTCTGGAATATTGAATTTCCTGAACCCAGAAAACATGGGAGAAAGTACACAAGGCCTCAACTCTTTATAAAGAACTACAGACAACTAAGGAATACTGAGAATGGGAGAAACTGCCTTACAGAGAGAAAAGCACAACCATTGATTAAATTGACTATCCACTACCAAATGGTCAGTCCTAAATATAATATAATATATATTGGATATTAAAATACATTATATTTGTATGTATGCATGAAATAAAATTAATTTTAAAAGGCTGCAAATGTGAAAGAGAGCAAGGAGGGTAGAAAAAGGAAGGAAGAAGCATTATAATTATATTATAATCGCAAAAATAAAAAATGCAAAAAGTTTTAATGGAACAGTTTCCTGTGAATATACATTAGAAGCTCCTGCTTCTAGGAGGAAATGAGGACAGGAGCTAAATTAATTTAAAACTAACAAAAGCATCAAGTCCATCAGGTGACCATAATGTCAAGTGCAGTCTTCTTATAGATGCAAAGGTGACATTTACGGAGTAGAAAATATCAATGTCAGAGCACGGCTACATATGAAAGTATTTTGCCTCACAAAACCTTAAGTTTGAAAGTTAGAAAATGAAAATGACATGAATGAGGAATTCTGGACTGGTTTCCTCCCCATCTGCTGCCCAATTGTATCACCTGCTAGCCAGGCACCTGGCCATCTGTAATTCTGTCTTTCATACTCATTTCATCCCCATTAATAAACTTTCATTTCCTGTTTTTCTTCATTTGTTTATTAGAGCAGGTTTTAAAATCACAAATTGTTGATAGATAAAATGGTTGATTTAATTCTATGATTTGGGACTGGGAATTACAGGAAACTAATTTTGCCACCATCAAGTGGAAAAGTATGTATTCCGTAGTGATTCTCATTCTCTCTCTCTCTCTCTCTCTCTCTCTCTCTCTCTCTCTCTCTCTCTCTCTCTCTCTCACTCACACACACACACACACACACACACACACACACACACAAACACACACACAAAAGATGTCTTTCATTACAAAATTTACAAACAGAAAAACTGGATGCCACTGACACATTTGCTCATTTGAGAAATGAAGGAAAGAAGCAAAGGCATTTTGGCTGCTGGTGTGTTTGTGTTTTGAAAAGGGAACACATTTAAAGCAATGATTGGTATGTGAAATTTTTAATTTTCTAGCCTGATAATGGCTTTTAGATAAAATACAACTAACTGATATAGGTAAATATTTACAAATGGTGGATTGAACCACATGTTTTGAATTTTAAAATGTTCAATAACAAAATTCATATTAAAATATTCTCCCTTTGATCCCCATTGTAGAAATGATGATGGGAGAAGTTTATTGCTCTGATTGTCTGTCTCTACTGAGTTTTATTTCCTCTGTCAGTGGGACTTTCTTTGAGGAATACAAATGTGTCCACTGACATCACGAGGCAGGTGGGACAGCCCTGTGTAAACAGGGTAGGGCTGAGTCCCAGAGTTAGTACTGAACATGTTTCCTCTTAAGTAACTGTCACTTGAGGGGCAACTAGATTTTTGATGTCTTACCCATGCTTTGAGACCATTCTCCAGCTTATTAAAATGTGCATATGATTATGTAGGAAGTGATTAGATGTCAGTCATTCCAACTTCATTGATCATGTCTTGTAGACTTGTCCTGGCATAAATTGTCAGGGACAGACACTCCAGGTTAGGAACAGAAGCAGATGAACTGGTCTGTCAACTTCCCAATGATGGAGCTGCTTGCTTCCTTACATTCTACGCATGTTCCCGCTCCTCGTAATTCCTGAACTGGTTCTTTGCTTAGCAATCTCCAGAACTTTTACTACAGCTTTGAATGAAAAGGCCAAGCAAGATACATTTTGTACCATCATATAATAACAACTAAGTTATGTACTAACTTTCTTAAATTCTGTTAGTCTGAGTCAGACTGGTGATTTATAAATAGATAGGTCCATCCTTACCACTAGGAACTGTAATTATAACTGTATTTCTACTTGATAACTATTTTTGTTATATGTAGTTTTACTATGTTAAAGTTAAAAAAAAAAAAAACCTTCCTTTTTGATTAGACAGAAAAGGGTAAATGCTGTGAGATAATGCTGTTGTACACTGATTTAATAAAACACTGTCCAGTAGCGAGGCAGGAAGTATAGGTAGGGTGAGCAGACTAAAGGAATGCTGGGAAGAGGAAGGGCAGAGTCAGGAGTCGCCAGCCAGACACAGAGGAGACAAGATAACAAGGCAGAACTGAGAAAAATTACCAAGCCACATGGCTAAATATAGATAAGAATTATTGGTTAATTTAAGTGTAAGAGCTAGTCAGTAATAAGCCTGAGCTAATGGCCAAGCAGTTATAATTAATATAAGCTTCTGAGTGATTATTTTATAAAGGCTGTGGGACTGTGGGTGAGAGATTTGTCCTGACTGCGGGCCAGGCAGGACACAGAAAAACTTCCCTCTACACAGGATTCATAACCTTTTTTTTTGAAAGACTGTACTTACAGACAGAAAGTCAGATCAGAAAACAAAATGAGGTAGAACACAAGGCTCAGTACCTTAAAATGATCAAGGCTGGGATAACATTGGAGTCCGTTCTATCCAGCCCCTAAAATGTGGCTTTTCTTGATTTTTCTGGTGACTTTTGTGGAGAAGGGTGGTTGTTTTTTCTAATCTGCTGGCAGGGCCAAAGATGAAGGATTCTGCCATGAGCAGTAGCTATTTTAGAACACTGAATCAGTAAGCTTTAGGAATCTCCTAGACCTGTGATTCAGAGGCTGTGCTGGGCTCTGCTGGTTACAAGGGAAACCTCTCTAATGGAGGGTGAGGTCCCTAGCTGCTCAGCTTGAAAGCAGGGCCAGTGACACTTTGATTTTAAAGAGGCTTAAAAGGGAGCACCAAGGTGCCTTCAAAATAACTACTGATCCCAATTAAATCTGCAGGATACCGAGTGAGCTTTGTGCCCAGCTCCAAATAAGCACTGATGTTCAAACGTATTAACTGTTGAGAGCTGGGAGGAACAAGCTCATGCTCTGGCGTCTCTGAGGGGATCTAAGCAGATACACTTCAAGACTTGGGTGAGGGTTTCAACAAACCAGAGCAGGTGTTTTATATATATATATAAAACAACTGATGAAAAAAGATCCCCTGAATTTGAAAGAGAGCAAGAAAAGATCTATGGGAGGATTTGGAGGGAGAAAGGGGAAAGGGAAATAGTATAATTGTAATTATATTATAACCTCAAAAAAATAAAGAAGCAATAAAAAAAATCCAGAATTTGCAGTTGCGGGAGCCCATTTTCAGATTTCCTAGTGGCTTTACCCAGCAGGTCTACATAGAGAGAATGATAGGACCACAGGCCTGAGTGCAGGTATCTGAGATGGTCTGCACTTGGCTGTGCTGGGGGAGGTCTTTTCCTTCACCTCATAGCGTTTCAATAAATACTCTAGGGCAGAGACAGTCAGGGCCCAATAGAATAGGTTCTAGGCCCTCTGAAAATATCCTGTATTTTCTATCTGTTCATCTCCACACTCTAAATTTTTCTATCTAATATTTCCTGCTGCTCCTACTCAAGAGCATTCTAGGGAATGTGGGAGTGGTGGGTAGCCTCCCTGAATTCAATCATCAATTTTAGTTTGGAAGTGAATTTACTTTAATCTTTAGCCCACTTTGATACTACAATGATCTCTTAATATTATTTTGTAAATAACCTAATAAAACTAATTAGATATAATTTTAAGTGCATTTTTCATACTCTAGTGTTATTATTTTCTTAGGAAAAATATCTGAAAGCAAAATTGTTCAAAAATATATTAATTCATTTTAAGGCTTTTGAAATGAATTAATCTCCAGAGACATAGCTCTTTTCTCATTAGGTTTAGTTTTAAGGTAAAATTGCTTCTTGTTTAAATATATTGCTATTTTCATTTTTTTCTCTTCTAAGCCTCATAATCTGGCATCTATTCTTTTTACACAAATGTTCCTTTCATCATTCCACCATTCCCTGATCTCATCCAGTGTCTCACAGCTCACAACAACATGGAGTAAGAAGGGCATGAAGAAGCCAGGTTGCCCATGTTTCTAGAATGAGTGGTCTTCAATCAGTGTAGGACATCAACTAGAAAACCCAGAAGCCCTTGACTTCTGAACTAACTTCTGCATCATGGTTGTGCCACTGGACCTTTTGCATATTAGGATCAATTGTTTTAAATGTTAAAGATACAGTCACCACTTAAGCAGAAAATCGCTGATGCAAGCACTTTAGAACTCAAAACAGTATTTAGAAGCTGTGATTAGACTTCTCTTGGCCAATGAAAGATGGAGTTCTATCAACCTGTTCCGAACTAATAACTCAAAGGACAAGCTGAATGGGACTTCAGCCTTTCCCCCTAATTTAGGAAAGAAACTATGACAGATTGGCCTGTTCCCCTTCCTTCTGGCTCTCATTTATTCATTTTTATTTCTTTCATTTTTATTCTTTTTCATAATTTGAATTTTAATGGTATATTTACCTAGCAGATAAACAGTCACTTGCTTTAGAAAGCTCAGTATAAATGTGAGCATATACTCTGAAAACCATGTCTCCCCACAGTGTGCTTACCGCTTGGTCTTTGTCCAAAAGGTTTCTAGTTTCCTTCTGTCTCACATGTTCACACAGAGATAATTTACTACATATTATCTTTCTCCCCTTCAACACTGGTTTAAATCTTCCTAATGCTAAGACCCTTTAATACACTTCCTCGCGTTACAGTGACCCCCAATCATAAAATTGTTTTCATTGTTATTTCATAACCATAACTTTGCTACTGTTATGAATTAAAATTAAATACCTGTGTTTTCTGATGGACTTTGATGACCCCTTTAAAAGGGTCATTTGATTCCCCCCAAGGGGTCATGACCTAGAGTGTGAGACCCACTGCCTTACATGTACATAAAGAAATGTATTCCACTTTTTAAAATGATCCTGGTTTATGATCACCATTATGCACTTTTGCTTATTCATTTAAAATTATTTTTAAATGCATTTTGAACACTGATCCATGTGAGTTCACACATTTGATTTCAGAGCTGTGCTACAGTTCTTTCTAGAAGCACCGTAAATTTAACAGTTAGGCACTGATGGCAATTTCAATGGCTGCCATTATTTTTTTCTTTTGAGAGCAATGCTCCACATCATGTCACACATGTGATCCCTGAAGGAAGCATTTCTACCACTGGAATGGGCACTTCAAAGGGTGAATGTATTTGAAATGTATCAGTTTTGTCAAAGTTCTCATGATAGATGTTGGAACATTTGGTATTTGAATGAGAATCACACAACAGTACCTATTTCTTCACAATATTCCTACTCAGTATTTTCATGCATCTCTTCAATAATTGTCAAACATGTTCTTAACATATCAGAACTCTAGTTTGCATTCTTTTTCAAAAGTGATTGAATACTTTTGCAGTTTTTAAAGAAACATTTTTCCCCATTGTTTATTACCTTCCTATATTTTGCCTCATTTTGATTGAGTTACTTTATTTTTGTAATATTCTTTGATTATTCACTTATTTATGAATGTACATATATACCTATTGCCATGTAACAAATTGCACATATGTCATAATGCTTCTTTTTTGATTTTTTTAGTTTTGGCTGTTTTTTTGAGATTGGATCTTGTTACACTTGCTAGGCTGCTCTCAAAATCACAATCATCCTGTGTTAGCCTGTCAGTGATGAGAGTACAGGTGATTTAAGATGCTTTTTATTTCATATTGTAACTTACAGGCTTTACAACCTAACATATTGCTTAGGATCATATCATAATAAAGATCTCAGAGTGACACACTTATACCATTCTGCATAATTATTCTAACAAGATTGTTACAGATTCTATACTGAGTATCAGCATGTAGTCTTTCACAAATTTCCTAGAGTTTTCTTACAGAGCAACATGTTATCTTTTTTAATATTATAATTTATTTTTAGTTTTGCGTTTATTGGTATTTTGCCTTTGTGTACATCTGTGTGAGGGTGTCAGAAGTCCTGTCATTGGAATTACAAAAAGGTGTGAACTGCCATGTGAGTGCTGGGAATTGAACTCAGGTGCTCTGGAAGGGCAGACATTGTTTGCAACCTTTGAACCAGCCCCTTGGCATGTATTTTAAAATCAATTGTTTAATTATTTTTTCTTGCTGTTTCAATTTTATCTTTTACACATATCTTTCAGATTATAAAATAATTTTTACCATATTGTAAGATATTCTAATATCCATAACAGCTCAATTTTATGACATACTTTGGTCTTTCTCTTCAAAATCGTTTACCCATGTTCCATGTCTTCATTTTTAACTAATAACCTTCATAATGATATTTAAATATTTATTATAGAGTTCCACTTCATCATTGCTCTATTTCAAATGCATTCTAGCTTTTTTTTTTTCTTTTTTCTTTTCGAGGCAGGGTTTCTCTATGTAGCTTTTCTTATATATTAATACTATCTATTGAGCTGCAGCAGCAGCTAAGACAACATGTCTGTGTTTGCAGCTATATTGATAAAGAAGACCTGTAATTTAGATTCAGTGGGGTTTTTGTTAGTTTGTGATGTATGTTATGTGTATTGTTACAAATTATCATTTTCTTTAAAAATCTAAATACATATCATTTAATGATCTATAAAATATTTTAAATATTGAAATCAAATGTTAAACAACCTCCATGTTAGTCAAAGACTATTTACAATACTAACATTTTTTATAACTTCCTTGTTTCAGGAGGGGCTTAAATGTTTTCTAGAAATTACAGTGTTGTAGTAAACATTCAGATATCAACCAGGTGTGCTGGTGTATGTCTGTAATCCAAGCACTGGTGAGGCTGAAGCAAGAAAACTGTCATGGTTTCAGAATCAACCTGAACTACATGGTGAGAATGCTTGAAAAACAAACAAAATTGTGACAGTAAAGATAACAGTGAGTTCAACTGATACTGACTCAGATTCTCCCAGAATTTATTGGAGAATTTCTGAGGTCTAAAAGTAGTCACCAAAAACCTAATGTCTACATTCTCTAACATCCCTATAAATCAACTAGAAAACCAAGACCTCCAAAAACATTCCACTTCTTTTGAAGAAAAAGAAAAGAATTACTTTTAAGGCATGAACTATGAATAAAAGTAGGCAGTGGTCCCAGGGGATGTAGACTTAGAAAAGGAGTGTGTTTCCAGTATGGCTTGTTAGTTTGTTTTCCCAAGTGGAATTGGGGAACCACAGAACTGTTTACGCTCCTAAATTCTCATGAAAAAATCTTGTCCTTCAGAACAGAAGACAACAAAAGTAGGACCATCCATAGTGGCTAAAAATGAGGATATTAGTAACAGCCAGTGACTCCTGGACTATAGCTTTAACACAATTTAGAAACTCCAAAACCATCACACATTATATATGTGTAGGGCATACTAAGAACACCAAGGTGAAAAATAAAGAAATAAACTGGGAATTGAACAAATATCTGAATTAGAATTTTAATTCAATTTAAGCAATTAATTTGCCTTCGAAAACAAAAAAAGGATAAGCTTAAACTCTGTTATAAAGTAGGGGGCTATTTCAACACTGTATATTACAATGATTGTGATGGATTAAAAATACTCAAATTAAGAACAACAGTTTTTCCCAGAGTAATTCAAGAGCTAAAATAATGTGTTATCATGTGTGATAGACCCTTAAGGTTTTAAAGAAGATTATGCACAAAATAAAGCACTCAGAAGGACATATTGGCATGTTTTCTCTCATTTACAAAATCTACAGAATGAGAAGTGGGAGTTAGAGGGACAGAGTAGGGAGCAAGAGAGGGAACTGGAAGTTCACTGAATTACATCTTTCATGTGTACATAGTTTTCTGTACATGGTTTATGAAATAATAGTTAAGAATACCAGTTATTCCCGGTGTGGCTCGAACCTGTGATTCCAGCACTTAGAAGGTTGAGGCAGAAGATCCCTGCAAGTTCCATGCCAATCAGTCTCCACTGAAAAACCCTGAATCACAAAACAAACCATAATAAACAATACCTGTTTAGGTACATTTTTTAACTCTTTTTTTTATTTTTTATTTTTATTTTTTTATACTTGCATTCGTTTACATGCTTTACTTTTTAGGGGAAAGGAAATGAAAGAAGATAAATAAAGAGAAAACACTTGATCACCTTGCTGTATATTGTTCTTTTGACTAAACTGGAATATGTCCACAATGTGAATTGAAAATGAAAACACATCAGTTTGTCTAACTGAGCTCTTGTCTCCAGGGTCTTCCCCGAAATGCTCTCCCCAGTTCCCTCTCCCAGGTTTCACCTTACAAGTACTTCACACATTTTCCTAAACAATACATTTCACAATACAATTCTGTCCCTAGACAAAGTGTATGGCTCTGTATTGCCTATAGAATAAAATATCCAGTGACAAGCCATTCTTTATTCTATCAAATCACATGGCCCTGTCTATATCCCGTTTCTTTTTTTTCTTTTTTCTTTTTTTTTTTTTTTGCCTTTGTATCATGGTACACTATGTTGATACAAAAAATGACCAAGCCTTTTGCTGAACTATTGTTGTCTTGCTACAGTCGAATATTATTATTTAAATTTCACTAAAGTCAAATTATTCACTTTTAGGGCAATTCAGTATTTATAGAAAATAGTTTGTATACTACTTAAGATTTATGTATTCCAGGCCACAGAAGCAACTAATCAGAGCTCATAGGAGCTCACAGGGACCAAAGCAGCAAAAACGGACCCTGTACGTTTCTGAGGAAGGTCTTCTGCATATACTTTATGGTTGTGTAGCATGGTGTTCTTGTGGGACTCCCAACAATGGGGGTAGGGGGGTGTCCATGACTCTTTTGTCTGTCCTTGGAACCCTCTTCATCCTACTTGGTTGTCTCATCCAGCCTTGATATGAGGGTCACTGCTCAGTCTTATTGTATCCTGTGAGGCCATGTTTGGTGGATGTCTCTGGGATTCCTGCTCTTTGTTTTTTGTTTTGGATTTGTTTTGTTTTGAAGGGACAAGGAGGAGGAATGGATCTGGGGAAGAGGGAAGTTGGAGTGAGTCTGAGTGGAGTGGAAGGAGTGAAAACTGCAGTTGGGATGTAATTTATGCGAGAATAATAAAATTTAAAAATAAAGAAATAAAATTAGTTTTCCTCTTTAAAAAATACTCATGTGTTCAGTGCAAATGTCCCTTGAAAGTGTCAGCTTTAGGAGGTAGTACAGTAACAAACATCAACTAGAAATGCAGGGTTAATCAGAATAGGAGAAGAGGTAAATAAGGAAAATGGAAAATAGGAAACATTTTTAAAGGGTGAGTCCAAATTTACTTTATATCAGAAATCATAGAGTGTCTTAAGAAATAAACCCTCAGATAAAAACATTAAAAATTGCATGTTCATAATTATTTGATGTAAAATTCCCCACAACAGGTATAAACAGTTTTAGAGGTTCACTTTTGAATTTCATCTCTCTCCCCTGTGGATTTCTTAGACTTCCTACTCATGTACATAAAAATTTTAAGCCACTAAAAGGAAATAGATTTTCCTTTCTTGTGTTCAAGCTATGTAGTTATTATTTAGAACAACTCTGGCTGTGGCCAATTAGTAAACATGAAAGAAATATTTAAAAGAGCTACATTTCAATCAAATGTATCCTACTGGGGGACTTCAGATGCCCTCGGAATGTGAATCTGGGTCATTCAGGAATGCAAAGAGTATATCTGCTCTTGATGTCAAAACTAAAATGTTACTGCTTGAAATCTGAAAAAAAAAAAAAAAAAAAAAAAAAAAAGATATAAGAAAAAGACCAGTCCCAGCCAGCAAGTCACAGCTGAAGAGGGCAAGCCTGGCATGGGAGGGTCATCAAGGAAAGAGAAAGCATGGCTGTAGAAAGGCATAGATCTAAAGAAAGGCTTGCTCCCTGGGACCATGTGAACACCGCTTCACTCCCTTCCCTGGAATGCCCACCCCCTTCTTACTCATTATCTTACATTAGGATCTGCAGAATGGCCCAGTGGAAAAGATGTGCAAACAGTAATTTGACATATGGTAATTTTGTGGAATTTCCTAAGTTATTTTTTAAGCCTCAGTTTATTGAACTTGTGAGTGGGAACTAAGAATTATCTTCAGTGTGTGAGGCTGTCATAATATATGCTAATTTACAGCATATGCATAATTAATTAAAACGGCCCAGGCTTACTCTTATGCCCATAACCAGTCCAGTAAACCCACTTCTTAAATTATGACATGTTATTTAAATTATGTCATTAACTTCTTAGGATATATATGAATATCCAAATATCAATAATGTTGAAAATCAGTCTTTGTTCAAGACAGCTACCGGAAGAAATGTGTTATCATTCTCGTCACCCTAAAAGAGTAAAGGAAACTTCATGGCCCTATAGAAGCCAGGGTGTGTGTGTTGATGTTCATGGCTCCTTTTACCACCAAAGGCAATACAGATGCCTGGAGTCTCTATCACCACCTGAGACCATTTTAGTGCCCAGGGGCTTGCTGCTGCTGGGGCCATGCCAATCTGAGTGGCCTGTGCTGCCACCTGGTGCCATGGTGACATCCAGGACCAGGCTGCTGCAGAGGATTATGTCTGGGTCCTTGGTCCTACCACAGCTGGAGTCTGTGTTGGTGTCTGTGTCCCATATTGCCACAAAATATCAGATGCATGTCTAGGGGCAGGGCATCATCTCTGTCCATGTTAGCATCCAAGGGCTATGCCATCACCAAGGCCATACAGATCTGAGTGGCTTGTGCAGCCACCCAGGGCCATGGTGTCCTCCAAGCCTGAATAGCCGTGGACCATGTCTGGGTCTACGATCCTACAGCAGCCAGGGTCTAATGCTAACACCTGTAGTTCCTATTATCACTGAAGGTAAAGTAGACGCCCAAGGAGTAAGTCAGCACCTGAGGCTATGCTGGTGTCCAAGGGCCATGCTGCTGCTTGGGCCATACTCATCTGAGTGACCTGTGCTACTACCAAGGACCATGGAACATCTGGACCTGAGCTGCTACAAAGGACCATGTCTGGGTCTATGGTCTTGCTGAAGAAGAGGTCTGTGTTGATGTCCATGGCCTATGTTACCACCTGGGGCATGCATGTTGAAATCTGAGGGCCAAGAAGAATTGGCCTTACCCTTTGCTGGCCCTGGGAGGTCTGGACCTCGCCCTCAATGGCTGCTATAGTAAGAGAGCTGGTCCCACCCCTCATCATGGGCCTGGGAGAGCAGACCCCAATGGCATGGGTGCAGGAGAGCTGGCTCTGCCCCTTGTCTGAGGGGGATGGTCCCAGCTTGAGGCCTGAACTGACCATCTTGGATGCCACCAAAGCTTACATTCAATGCTTTGAGTTGACTCACTCCAACACCTACACTATCTATGACTTATTAGAGCATATGAAAGAACTGGTCCTGCTTGTAGGATCTTTGTTACTTGGGGAAACAGCAAGATACCTGAGAGGAATTTTGATGAGCATCAAGTAATGATGGTGTACCAAAAGCCAGAGGCCTGGAGCCAGACCAAGAATTCATTACAATAAACAAATGCAAGTAAAGCTATTTGGACAACAGGGCATGCTGTGTGACACACCGCAGCTCCCAATACCACTAACACAAATGAAGAGGTGATGGACAAGTGGGAAAGATGGAGGAATGAAGTGTTTTTAATTAATATTTTTATTTCTTTTATTTTCTTTGGGGGGGGGGCAGGTGCATCAAGGTTGAAGGGCAGATATGAAGGGACTTGGAAATCAGTGGGATTGAGAGAAATGATGTAAAATTCCCAAAGAATCAATAAAAATTATTTCAAAAACCAAAAAGGAAGCCAAAAGCATATCTGGTTATGTTTTATATTGATTATCAGTTTGAAATGTAGACACTGAGATGTTGAAGATGTGTGACCATGGGATGTTCAAGTAAGAAAACTTCAAGCATAGAATAGAACAATCTAAAGTGGCTACATGTACTACAGGTTGCATAACTGTAATGATCAAGATACTTCCAGCTGTTAGATCTTAGATAATACCAGTTGAGATGTCCAGATTATAGGCATGGATCTTCTGGATTTAGTGTTTTCCCTAATGTTGTTTAATTTGGCATCAATTTGATTTTTCTTTTCTGGGCCAGTCTTCATCCTCTATGGAATAAAAATGTTTATTCTGTGAAAAATAAATAGAAATGCTATAGGATAATGCTCTTATACACTGTAAAGATTTGTCACTCCTATTGGTTTAATAAAATGCTGATTGGACAGTAGTCAAGGAGAAAGTGTAGGCAGGGTGACCAGACTAGGAGAAGGCTGGAAAAAGGAAAGGCAGAGACAGAGTCGCCAGCCAGACACAGAGGAAGTAAGATGAAAATGTTGGACTGAGAAAAGGTACCAAGCCACACGGCTAAACATAGACGAGAATTATGGGTTAATTTAAGCATAAGAGTAGTTAGTTATAAGTCTGAGCAATAGGCCAAACAGTTTATAATTAATATAAGCCGCTGTGTGTTTATTTGGGACTGAATGGCTGAAGGATCGGGTGGGACAGAAACTTCCATCTGCAGAGAAACTTGCTGTATGAGCAAGTGATGAAGTAATAAGCCACATTTAAGAAGGGAGCTTAAAAGAGATGACCCAGGAAGTAATCAACGAAAACAGGTTGGTACTTATAACATTATGACTGGTATCATATTTTTATCATTTTATTTAAAAATTCTCATCTATTTTTCATTGATATTTATGCTCCTGTCTAGATTATATTGATAATTTGCACAATTTCTTTGTAGAAAATTGTACCCTTATCCCTTGCATTCCAAATTAAGAGATTCAGAGTGAAGCAGTCTCTATGTGGGGGCAAGTAAACTCTTTGTGTCCTATGGAGTCATTCTTGGGCCTTGGGGAAATTCACCACCTTCTCAGCCTTCTCATCTCTGAAACCTTCCTGAAGATGAAATCTGAACACTAGACAACATAATCTAAACTATAGATTACAGAGAAGACATTAGTTATTATTTTTAACTTATTCTTTGGTAATTTTATATACACACACAGTGTGTTAGATCATATCTAACCTCCATCCCTACTCCAGCTGTTCCTGGATGGCCTCTTACATAGTTCTCCCAACTTGATGTTTCCATATACATACATAATGACTCTAGTTATGACTTAATGTCTGTGCAAGGGTCCACTGCAGCCTGGCCAACCTACCATGGCCATACCCTAAAGAAAACTGACTCCCCCTCTTGATAAACTGTCACTTGCCAATAGCTCCATAGCTAACTGTGGATCCTCAAAAGCCCCTGCTTCCTTCAGGCAGGAGTGTCGACTGTCTTGATTTTTATGGTGATCATATGCAGGCAATGACAGCTAATGTGAGTTTTGTTTCAAAATGCTAGCCCAGTTCTCCCAGGATATGGTTTTAATTACTTGAAAATAGAGAAATCAGTTTCTTTCTAAAATAAATGTTATTTTATTTTGATGTGGATAACTCCTTCTGGGTACCATGGAATTCTCCTGTACTCCTTTATAGTTGGTGACATGAATTGGAGGGGGGGCGGTTCAGGAAATTGACTCTCTAAGGTGATTGGACAGAATAAAGTATAAGGCAGTGTATTGATCCTATATTTCTAACCCAGGTATTCAGGCCTACAAAGAGATTTAATGGATTCAGAAAATTCACATGAGGGTTCTCAGGAACATACCAGGGCTAGCCAAGTAACAATCCATGTGCGGTAAGATGAAAACACAGTTCAACACAATGCTGTAGCAGATTGTTGGTTAAAACTTCTAGAGTCTGACTCCACACAGTTCATTTTAAGACATATTTAAGCATAGCACAATTATGGAAAAAAAATTTCCTGATGATAACTAACTCAATCCCATATGTATAACAAAGCTTAAGGCATGAATACATTGAAACTCTTTACAAAGTAATACGACCTTTTCCATAAAGACAGGTTCTATTAACTGAGAAATATTGTTCAAGATAAAGGTCTAGTTGAGGGAATGTCTGGGATAAATATAAAAGTCTGAGGAAATTTTATAGGGCCAGTTATGGCCTGGCCCTATAGACAGCACATATCACCAGGCTACTAACTACAGGCATTTCCATAATTCTGGGTAGAAACGGATTATACATCTCTTCCATTTTAAAGATAGTCCTGTTTATTTAACATACTTGGTTTACCTAGTGTTTATCTATGAGCATAAGGACCTCATAGCCCCTACAAATTCATGTTGTCAGACTATGGATCGATCAAAGTGCCCTTCCTGTCAAGAAGCAGAAGTCTTTTAGACTTAAGAGTTGAGATTTTACCAATGACAAATACTGGTAGACTGCCCTCAAGAGAAGAAAACAGATGGAAAATATATCCAAACTCTTTTTTTTTAATTAAGAAATTTTCTACTTACTCTACATACTACCCACAAATCCCATCTCCTCCCTCCTCCCATCTCCCAGCCCTCCCTCCCAAGCCACCCCACATCCCCACATCCCCCAAATCAAGCACCCAACTGGACTAAGAGGTGAGTCTTTGTCTGGGTGGGGCCCAGGGGCACAACCCTGCTCCCCTACACCACCACCTATTATAGTCCCAGTTTTAGGCCAGTTGGGCAGGCAGACCACTTGCAGACAGGTCAGACTACCACCATCCCCTGTCAGACCCAAGCCTCACCTCCCCCAAATCCCACCCCCCCCCCAGAGACTGCAACTGTTCCCTGAGACTGAGTCCACCAGCACCTGACTGGACTAAGAGGTGAGTATTTATCCTCAAACCTGAACACCCCAGTCCCTAGGCTTTGGACCCAGGGGCACAACCCTGCTCCCCTGCACCTATCCATTGCAGTCTCAGTTTCAGGCCAGTTAGGCTGGCAGACCTCCTGCAGACAGGTGAGACTACCACCCCCCCATCAGACCCTGTAACCCAAGCCCCACCTCCCCCAAATCTCACCCACCCTCCAAGACTGTAACTGTTCCCTGAGGCAGAGAACAGCCTCAGATTGGATTAAGAGGTAAGTTTTTATCCTCAAACCTGAATACCCCAGGCCCTAGGCTTTAGGCCCAAAGGTACAACCCTGCTCCCCTACACCACTACCCATTGTAGTCCCAGTTTCAGGCTAGTTAGCAGGCAGACCTACTGCAAACAGGTCAGACTATCAAGATCCCCCATCAGACCTTGTAACCCACAAGCTCCACCCCTCTCCCAACCCACCCATGTGCCAAGATTACAACTACTACCTGAGACAGAGCCCACAGGGCCAATTGGACTAAGAGCTTCTCTCTGAGACAAACAGTCCATCAGCACCTACTAGACCAAGAGCTCCCACTGGACCAAGAGTATGGATCAGACCAAGAGAGTCTCCTTCAGACACAGACACTGCTTGCACCAAGTGGAGAAAGAGATGGGTAGACACCAGGGCAAAAATACAGTCAACAACAAAAACCCACCATGGCTCCATCAGAACCTATATCAACAAGACCTGAACATCCCAACACAGAAGAAACAAGAAATAGACCTTAAAAATGACCTTAAGATGATGATAGAGATCTTTAAAGAGGAAATGAAAAATTCCCTTAAAGAATTAGAGGAAAAGTCAAACAAAAACTGGGAAGCAATCAGTAAATCCCTTGAAAGCCAAGAGAAAGCAATTAAACAAATGAGGAAACAGCTCAAGATTTGAAATCTGAAATGGAGAAAATAATGAAGAGACAAACTGAGGTAATGATGGAAGTGGAAAATCTGAGTAAAGGAACAGGAACTACAGATGCAAGCATAACCAACAGAATGCAAGAAATGGAGGAGTGGATCTCTAGTGTTGAAGATATGATAGAGGAAATAGATTCGTCAGTCAAAGAAAACACTAAAGCCAACAAAGTCATAACCCAAAATGTCCAGGAAATTTGGGACACCATAAAAAGACCAAACCTACATATAATAGGGATAGAGGAATGAGAAGAATACCAACTCAAAGGCACAGAAAATATATTCAACAAAATAATAGAAAAAAATTCCCAACCTAAAGAAGGAAATACCTATAATGACACAAGGTTACAGAACACCAAATAGATTGGATTAAAAAAAAAAAAAAACAACAACAAAAAAAAAACTCCCCTCACTACATAATAACCAAAATCTTATTCTCCAAAGCTACACTACTCATCATGTAATAAACTATTATTACTAATGTTAACTGAGTGTTTGCACTGTACTGAATGCCAGACCTTTTGGAGATGCATTATAATGATGTCACATAGTGGGAAATTATATCTTAAATCTCAAGGAGATTTTTGATGAATTTTTCCTTTTTCTGCCACTTCTCTCTTTATTCCTGCATTCAAAATAAGTATTGGTCTCTGTTGTTCTAAGATTTCTGAGCTCTGTCACAGAATCTTTCTCTTTCCCTCCATCCTGCTTTCTAATCATCTCTTTTGTTTACTGATACCTTTGCACCTGTCTTTCCCACTTCTTTCTCTTTTCTTTCTAATGCTTCATATAAAAATAAATATATATCAACATAAATTTTTACGAACCTCAAAATAAAAACAAGATTTACCTCACAAGTCTGTTTTAAAATTTCTAAAGGTCTTCCTGTCAATTTTATTTAATCAGATCATGACCTAATTTGCTTTCAAAAGTCCTGTTATGTACTCAGTAAGTCATGTAGTTTCTTTTGTTTGTAACACCAAGGCAACTCTAGCAAGTGTTCAGTTTCTAAAATTGTCATATTATTTGTTTAACAAGGACTTTTGTGTCATTTACAGTGTCCTCCATGGTTTGACATCCAGGAATGCACTGATGCATCCAGAGGGAAATAATTCCAAAGACCTCACCTTAAATATGGGGACATGAGTGATAAAAAGACAATTTAATAAATCTGAGAGAATAATAAGTAATTTCACATTTTTTGAAGTTATCTTTATATCAACCCTGTGTGGTAGAATTCATTAGACCACTTCAAGGATGATAAAATCAGCTCAGAGATACAGAATTCCCACTTAAGCAGACATGCTTGCTAACTGATTAAGTAGGAGCTTGAGTGCACATCAAATTACATCAAATCTCAGGACCAATGCATACTGCATTGTTTTTAGAACACCAGACATTAATATTACATACAAATGTCACATACACTGAGTGAGGTAAATCATTACTTACTTGCATATTTTAATTACTTTCATTTAATCTTAGGTCTTTTTTTCTATCAGGTAGGCATGGTTATTACCTCATTTAACAATAGATGAAATAGAAGCATGCCATGGTTATTTAACATTGAGCCATCAGTTAAGGATCAAGGATCAAATCATTTTTAAAAGGTTGGCCTACTCCTTCCCATTTTCTGCTCACATCTATACAGATATGAGTTTATATCAGTTAGTTAGTTTGTTTAAGTATTACTAAACTTACTTTTCTATAATTATGACTTCAAAACTGATATTAAGATCTTTTACTTCACATTTTTCTCACCTGTCACAGAGATTCAAAATAGTATGTGCAATTCATTTTTGGAAACCATATTTTCAAATTTTGACTTGTACAGTGAAGTCCAGCTAGTGTTTTCTTTTCCTTTTTTTTTTTTTTTTTGAGATTTATTTTATTTATTATGTAAACAGAAGAGGGCACCAGATTTCATTACAGATGGTTGTGAGCCACCATGTGGTTGCTGGGAATTGAACTCAGGACCTCTGGAAGAGCAGTCGGTGCTCTTAACCTCTGAGCCATCTCTGTAGCCCCCAGCTAGTGTTTAAGCATGAGTCTGCAGGTCTCACTCCAGGACCTCAAGAAAAGTGACTTCCTTGAGTAGCAACACTTCACATGTTAGTAAAGTCATGCAGCAGTGTCCAGAACACAGGACAGAGGTATGATTCTGATCAAGCTGTAGATTTGTCCCTGTATGTGACATTGAGTAAGCCACTAAAGCTCTCCGAGCTTTGTTCTTATATCTAAAACAAAATAAGCACCTTTATATCCCTCTATTCTAGCAAACTTCTACATCCAACTTCAAGTGTATCACCTTTAGTTTGTATCAACTATATTTTTTCTTAAATAGGATAAACTTTATTTCTATTTTATTAAGCTCATTTGTGAGAAAACAGACTCCTATAAAGTCTGCATCTCTATCACTCTTTCCTTCATTCTCTTCAAACTCCTCCCATACCCTTTTGTCCCTCAAATTTCTGACCTCTTCTTCTTCAATTATTATTGTTACCCATATGTATGTGCCTATGTGCATGTGTATATGTATGCATGTATGTGTGTATATAGGCTACTATATACATGTGTGTGTGGTTGATCACTTGTGACTGAACAACTTACATAAGAGCTCACTTCTGAAGGAAATTGATTCTTCCATTCCAAGCAGATACTTTTTTCAATCAAATACCTACAAATATTCTATCTAAAATTTGGAGTTCATACAGAAATGAGTTGCTTTATATTTTATAAGTATAAAGATAGCCTTTTTATATCTCTAAGGAGAGATAAAAATTAAAATGATGCACCTAATAACAAATATACATTACAAATTTAATTTCTTACTGAGCATGGTAGCTTATGCCTCTATTTCCAGCTATTCTAAAGGGTAAGGTTAGATGGAAGGTCACAGGTTAAAGGCCTGCCTATGCTATGGAATGAGTTCAATGCCACCCTGGGTAAGATAGTAAGACCCTGTCTAAAAATAAAAGTACAACCTGACATTTGGCCTCAAATGATAGAAGAAAATAGAGTCCTATAAAATTGTACGCTGAACACACATTATAATATAGGCATGTACACACACACCCACACACACACACAGAGAGAGAGAGAGAGAGAGAGAGAGAGAGCAAATAAATAAATGCAAAAATAAGTAAAAAGCAAATAAAAGGATTTATACAAATACCTCATGATTTACCATTTGCCTACCTTCAGAGAGGCTTAATACCAAGTAATAAAAAACTTAACAATATTGTACAAACATTTCTCCTTGAAATGAAAAACTTAATTATGATATCAAATTTATATATAAACATTTCAGCCAAAATTTAGCTTGGCCTTGCTGCTAAGGTACTTTCTGTCGACACTGCCCATTTCCTTCGTGCTTTTTGTTTAAAAAGCAGTCTTTGCAATCTCATCTAGCAATCAACAATACCCACTTTTAAGTATCTGACTCTATCGCATAGCAAATTAAGAGCTAGATAACCAGAGCATTTGAGACTAAAAGACTTGACAGCTACAAATGCCTTTTAAAGCAGGATCTGGACACAAAACAGTCAGTAACACAGAAAAGGATAAGAAAGAAAAATGAGTGATATCAACAGTAAAATGCACTGTATGTACTTCATGAGAACACTGGAAATACAATAAAGAAAATAAATGATGGAGCATTTAAGTACAATTCTCTGTCTGCAAAATTTTTAGAAATATATAAAGGAATTATTGGTGTTAATTTTATTATTGGTTTTACTGATATATTTATTTATCTTATAATTTATTTATTATAGTGTTTTTTTGTTTTTCGAGACAGGATTTCTCTGTGTAGCTTTGTGCCTTTCCTGGATCTCACTCTGTAGACCGGGATGGCCTCAAACTCACAGAGATCCGCCTGGCTTTGCCTCCCAAATACTGTGACTAAAGGCGTGTGCCACCACCGCCTGGCTATTTATTATAGTTTTAATTATTAGTATTAATAAGTAAATGTTATCAGTAAGTAGCTAGTTTATTCTAGAATATTTGAGACTAGAATTAAAGAAATTTTCTGTGTACACCAAGACTGAATAAATAAATAAGCTGTACTATGGGCATAGGAGCAATATTTCTTTCCATTCCAAAAGGAATGAAATGTAGAGAGGAAAATGGGATTCTGAATTAAATACAATGAACCTTACAAATTTATATTTTTCTTTATATATGGTCCAATATTTAAAATAAAATTATAATTTGGCCAGTATACAGTACACTACATGGCAGATCCTTTAAATACAAATACATCATGTATGCATGTCACAGACTTTGTTGTTAAACATTTACATAGTAATTCCAATTTCCATTGGCATGCATTTCCTGAATGAAGTACAGGAATAACATTTGTTGGCATTTAAATCTACCATGGACCATGTGCACAGTAGTAATTCCATTGGATGTATCCAGTGTGTTGATGCATGCCTACAATCCCTTCCTGTAGAAATGGAGGAAGGAGTGTAGGGTGTGGGTACAAAGGAGGCATTAACTATATTTCAAAACTCTGTCTGTGGAAGAAAAAATGAAGGAATAAATTACTTAAAAACATATTATTTAGTGATTATACAGAGGGGAGAATTGGGCAGCATGAACCATAGCAATGCCAATGAAAGTATCCACTTGTTCTTCTGGCAATGGAAGATGCAGTATAAAAAAGCCTATGCAATGTGTACAACACTAGTGCTGAGCTAATATTTTTCTTCATGTAGGAACAATACATCTATGCTGTTGGTCCTAGGACTATAGAAAGTCTAGATATTATTTGCTGCTAGAAAGTGAAATGCATTAAAAACAAAAATAAAAATCACACACATACACACACACCACATCACAATGGCTGAGATGTTGAAATACATAAAAATGACATTGGATCCAACAAAGGGTAGGCAAAAGAAGTTGAGCAATAAATAATATGCATTAGGCAATAATCTAGAGTAGAAATAAATACTTATAACTCCACACTGCTATAAATAAATGATTAAACAAATAAGTGTAGAGGAATAGCAAATCGCTAGCAAAAGAACTACTAATAATTCATGAACTCATTCTTCAAGGCTGTAAAGAGTAACTTAACTGCTTACCAGTACAAAACTGCACTGTTTGCTCTTTCTCAAGGGCACTACATGGATATTATGTGGACATACATGTGTGCATGTAAACATGCGTATTTGTATGCACAGAGGGACAATTTGCAGGTAAAAATTGGAAAGACTTGTCAAACACAAACTTTACCAGGTATCACTATCAATACATTGTGGCAAAAGCAAGAGTAAGTTCCACATGGCAGTCCTGCCCTCTAAAGTCCTAGTAACTCTGGGAATAATTATTCTAAACCACCCATCGAATGTTTTGCTTACTAGGCCAGCTTGTCTGTACAGATTAGAACTCAGACAGTAAAAGCTTCCATTTTTTCTCTTTTATTGTTATTATTTAAGTTTTGTTGGAGAATTTCCCAAAACAAGATTTCTCTCTCTCTCTCTCTCTCTCTCTCTCTCTCTCTCTCTCTCTCTTGGTTTTTCAAGACAGGGTTTCTCTGTGTAGCTTTGCGCCTTTCCTGGAACTCACTCTGTAGTACAGACGGGCCTTGAACTTACAGAGATCCGCCTGCCTCTGCCTCCCAAGTGCTGAGATTAAAGGTGTGCTCCGCCACCTCCTGGCGAGACTTCTCTTCTTATGGAACTTTTGACTGGCAAGCCCTTGCTGAGGCTATGGAGGGCAGTGGACCTTCATCATCATGCAGACCTCCATCTACCTGAGTCAACATATAAACAACTGTGACAATGGGCTAGACAAAGACATGGAAGTATGCTAGAAAGAATATCTTTTTAATAGAGACTGTTGAAAAGAACCACAATGTATAGGCATCTTGGCTGGGGGAAAAAAAAGAAAAAGCAAAGGTGACACCACTTAAACATTGAATAGCTCAGAAGCAGTCAGGCTTTAAGAATGCACAGTAGAAACTCAGGCCATTCTTTTTATTTTATAGCTTATATTGTTTGCCAATTCCATAAACCTTATAATTAAATGTGAAGGAATTTTCTCAAAAAGCATTATTAAAAGAATAAGTAGGAAGTACTCTTGAAGGCATTGGCACCAGAGATCACTTTCTAAATATAACACCAGTAGCACAGACACTGAGAGAAACAATCAATCAATGGGACCTGTTGAAACTGAGAAGCTTTTGTAGAGCAAAGGACACGGTCAAGAAGACAAAGTGACAGCCTACAGAATGGGAAAAGGACTTCACCAACCCCACATCTGACAGAGGGCTGACATCCAGAATATATAAAGAACTCAAGAAATTAGACATCAAAATGCCCAACAGTCGAATTAAGAAATGGGCTATAGAACTAAACAGAGAATTCTCCACAGAATAAGTTCAAATGGCTGAAAGACATTTAAGGAATTGCTCAACATCCCTAATTATCTGGGAAATGCAAATCAAAATGACTCTGAGATACCACCTTACACCTGTCAGAGTGGCTAACATCAAAAACACAGAAGACAGCTTATACTGGAGAGGATGTGGAGCAAGGGGAACTCTCCTCCACTGCTGGTGGGAATGCAAGCTTGTATAGTCACTTTGGAAATCAATATGGTGCTTCCTTAGAAAATTGGGAATCCATCTCCCCCAAGACCCAGCTGTAGCACTCTTGGGCATAATGCTCAAACATACCACAAGGGCATTTGCTCAGATATGTTCATATCAGCATTGTTTGTAATAGCCAGAACCTGGAAACAACCTAGATGCCCTTCAACTGAAGAATGGATAAAGAAAATATGGTACATATACACAATGGAGTACTACTCAGCAGAAAAAAACAATGACATCATGAGGTTTGCAGGCAAATGGATGGATCTAGAAAAAAATCATCCTAAGTGAGGTAACCCAGACTCAGAAGGACAAATATGATATGTACTCACTCATAGGAGGATACTAGATATAAAACAAAGATGACTAGGCTGCTACACAACTCCAGGGAGGCTACCTAGAAAACGGGACCCTAGGAAAGACCCACGGATCACCTAATGACAGAGAAATGGATGAGATCTACATGAACAACCTAGACTTCAGTGGGAGTAATGAGGGGCAAGATTTGCGGGAAAGAAAGCTTAGGGGAGCAGGAGATCCCAGGTGGATCAAGAACAGAAAGGGAGAACGAGGAATAACAGACCATGATAAATGAAGATCACATGAGAACAGGAATAGGCAGAGTGCTCGAGAGGTCCCCAGAAATCCACAATGATATATCCTCTGTAGACTGCTGGCAGTGGTCAAGGGAGGGCCTGATCTGACCTAGTCTGGTGATCAGATGACTAAACACCCCAGCAGTCATCTTGGAACTCTCATCCAATAACTGATGGAAGTGGATGCAAAGATCCTTGGCCAGGCCCCAGGTGGAGCTCCAGGTGTCCAACTGTCGAGAAAGAGGAGGGTCTGCAAGAGTGTGAATTGTTGAATCCAAGATTGCAAAAAGCACAGGGACAAATAGCCAATCGAATGGAAGCACATAAATTATGAACCAAAGGCTGTGGAGCCCCCAGCTGGATCAGGCCCTCTGGATAAGTGAGACAATTGAATAGCTTGATCTGTTTGGGAGGCACCCAGGCTGTGGGACCAGGACCTGTCCTTGGTGCATGAGCTGGCTGTTTGGAACCTTGGGCTTACACAGGGACACATGCTCAGCCTGGAAGGAGGGGACTGGACCTGCCTGTACTGAATCCACCAGGTTTAAATTAGTCCCCAGGGGTGTCTTGGTCCTGGAGGACATGGGAATGGAGGGGAGGGGATGGAGGGAAGATGGGGGGGGGGACAGGTAGGGGGAGTACAGGGGAACCCATGGCTGATGTATAAAAGTAAAACACATAATAATAATAAAAATAATAATAAATTTTCCAAAGATAATAGTTTAAATATACTAATTTCTCATGACATGATTATTGAGAACTGTTTGAAATATTGTACTCAATAACACAGTCCTCGAAGCCTGACAGTCCCTCATCCCATTTTTAAATCTTGTAATAGATGTATGTAAGGCCCCAAGGAAGTAATACAGAGGCTTCTCTGAAAGTAGGCATGCAGTTAGTCCAGAATTTCACTGTAAACACAGAAGCATCCTCAAAAGTATTATTTGTATACAGATGATGTCCACCCCTAAATAAGTTCTGAACTGAAAGGAAAACCTAGAGTTCTTAATCTAGGCATTGAGAAATATATCATCATAATTCAGTCATTTAAATATTTTTATAGTTTTTTCAAATAATGCCCTATTTCTTCAGAATAATTATCTGTCTCTGTCTCTGTCTCTGTCTCTCTCTTTGTGTGTGTGTGTGTGTGTGTGTGTGTGTGTGTGTGTGTGTGTGTGTGTATTTGTGCCTGTTCAAATCATTTATTACAAAGGAGACTAGGGGAAGAAAGTGAGTGAAGAGATAAGAATTATATTATTTTTAGAATACTATGAAACAACTACATATTTAGTAATTTTTAAGGAAAACATCTAACTATTTCTTGATAATGTAGGCAAACCTATTTTGTGTGTGGGTGTGTGAGTGTGTGTGCATGTGTGGGGGACATTATGTTTTTTTCTTTTTGTTAAAATATTCTTTTTTAATATATTTTATCTTGATTGTAATTTCCCCTCCCTCTATTCTTCCCAGTTTCCTCCTACCTCCCCTCCCATCTGTATCTACTCAGTTTCTATCTCTCATTAGAAAAGAATAGGCTTCTAAGAAATAGCAACCAAATATGACAAAATAGAATAAGATGAAAAAAAAAACTATCATGTCAAAATTGAACACAGAAATCCAATAGGATAAAGAGAATCCCAAGAATAGGCAAGTATGTTCTCTGAATTTGTCAAATAATTATGGACTAGACATTGTTAATGTATTCTTGACTGTATATATTATATATACTTCATATAGATATATGAAGAGAGTCCCAAGAATAGGCAAAAGTCAGAGATCGACTTATTCCCATAGTTAGGAGTGCCACAAAAACACTAAGCTAACAGCTATAATATATATGCAGAGGACATGATGAAAACCCATGTAGTCTCTGTGAGACCATAGGCACCTTGCTTACTTGATTCAAAGGGCCTTGTTCTCCTGGTGTTCTCCATCCCTCTGGCTCTTATAATCTTTCCACTTCTTCTTCTAAGGGATTCCCTAAGCTCTGAGGGGAGGGATTTGTTGGAGACCTCCTATTTAGACTCTCTTTCTCCATGTACTGCCTGCCTGTGGGTTTCTACATCTGTCCCTGTCTTGGATGCTGGAGGATGCATCCTTGATGATGACTGTGTAAAGAACTAATCTATGAGAATAGCAGAATATCATTAGGAATCATTTTATTCATACATTTTTTTCTTTTATAGACCTGTAGTGTTTAGTTTTACTGGAGGTCTCTGGGCTATCTACTGTTGTGAATGTGTTCCCTCCTGTGGAGTGGGACTTAAGTCAAATCAAATACTGGTTGGCTACTCATACAAGTTCTGTGTTACCATTGCCCTAGTATATTTTCCAGGCAGGACAGATTGTAGGTCAAGGTTTTTATGGCTACATTGGTATCCTCATTTCTCTTTTGGTAGACTGCAGAGTACCAAAGAGATGAGAATGTAGGGGTGAAGTCTCCATGTAAGCACTACTTGGACTTCTCTCTGTTCAATGAGTCTTCTTCAGCAATGGGGCCCCACTATAAGTTTTAGGGGAGTAACCTTTCATATTAGCATCAGTCTGTGTTGTTTGTGGATTTCCATGGGACCCCCTTAGTCAACAATTCAATTGAATGCAACCTAGTCCCACCACTGGGAGCCTTGCTGAGTGACAAGTGATGTCCAGTTGAGACTGTATTCCCCATTACTAAGAGTCCATGTTAGGATTGCCTTCATACATTCCAGAAGTTTCTACTGCAGCAGGTTTCCAGACCACCACCTAAACGGCCCCCAATTCCAACCATCTCCCCCCACACTTTTGCCCTTCATCCCATCCTCCCACCCCATAGTGATATCCCCACTCTTGTTCCTACCTACCCTCAGTGGGCCTTAAAATCTGTTCTATTTCTATCACCCAGGGAGATCTACGTGTCCCCCTGGTCCCTTCCTCTTGACTTGACTTTTCTGGGTCTAAGGATTGCAGCTTGGCTATCACTTAATTAAGGGCTAATAGCCATTCATAAGCAAATATATAACATATTTATCATTCTGGGTTTGGGCTAACTCACTCAGGATGAGAATTTTTTTTTCAACTTCCATCCAGCTGCCTGCAAATCTCCTGTTGTGATTCTTTAAAAAATAGAATAGTGATACTCCATTGTGGAATTTTATCAAATTTTTCTTTATATATTCTTTGGTTGGGGGACATCTAGGTGGTTTCCAGTTCTTGGATATTATGAATAAAGCTACAATGAATGTGTTTGAGCAAGTGTCCTTGTAGTAGAATGGACACTCTTTGGTGCCCAAGATTGGTAGAGCTGGATCTTGAGGAATATTGATTCACCAGTTTTTGAGAAGCTGCCATAATGACTTTCATCATGCACTCCCAGCAGAAATGCAGTATTCCCTTGCCATCTTTGCCAGCACGAGCGGTCTTCTGTGTTATTGATTTTAGCCTTCTGACGGGTGTAGTATGAAATCACGAAGTAGTTGTGATTTGTATTTCTGTAATAGCTAATGAAATATGTTTCCCATTTCTTTAAATGCTTCTCAGCCATTTGAGTTTCCTCTATTGAGAATTCTGTGTTTAGATCTGTACCCCATTTTTAATTGGAATATTTGGTTTTTTGATATCTGGTTTCTTGAGTTCTTCATATATTTTGGATGTTAGCCCTCTTTCAGATGTGGAGTTGATTTCATGAGGTCCCATTTATTAATTAGTGCCTGCTCTATCAGTGTTCTGTTCAGAAAGTCATCTCCTGTGACAATGCATTTAAGGCTATTCCCCATTTTCTTTTCTATCAGATTCAGTATATCTTGTTTTATAGTGAGGTCTTTCATCCACTTGGATTTGAGTTTTGAGCACAGTGATAAGTATGTATCTATTTCTATTCTTCTAGATGCAGACATTCAGATTGACCAGCACCATTTGTTTAAGATGCTGTCTTTTCTCTTGTGTGTATTTCTGGCTTCTTTGTTAAAAAATAAAACAAAACAAAACAACAACAACAACAAAAAAACCCAATTGTTCATATGTGTGTGAATTTATGTATGGGCCTTCAATCCAATTCCATTGATCCACATATCTGTTTTTATACAAATACCATGTGGTTTTTATTACTATAGCTCCATAGTACAACTTGAAATCGAGAATGGTGATATCACTAGCAGTTCTTTTATTGTTCAGAATTGTTTTAGCTATCCTTTTTTTTTCCATATGAAGTTGAGAATTTTCTTTTCAAGATCTGTGAAAAATCATGTTGGAATTTTGATGGGTATTCCATTGAATCTGTGGATTGCTTTTAACAGTAGCCTTTTTACTAGGTTAATCCTACCAATACATGAGCATGGGAGACCTTTCCATCTTCTGATATCTTCTCATATGTCTTTCACTTGCTTGGTTAGAATTATCCTAGATATTATATTATTTGAGTCTATTGTGAAAGCTGTTATTTCCCTAACTTTTTTTTTTTACTCCATTTATATATAGGAGAGCTATTGATTGATTTTTTTTTTTTTTAGTAAATCTTGCACCCAGCTATTTGCTAAAAGTGTTTATCAGCCTTAGGAGATCCATGGTGGAAGTTTTAGGGCCACTTATATATACACTATCATATCTGCAAATAAAGATAATTTGACTTCTTCCTTTCTAATTTATATCCTTTTGATTTCCTTCAGTTGTTATTACCCTAGCTAAGATGTCAAGTACTTTATTGAATAGATATTGAGAGAATGGAGAACCTTGTTTTGGCCTAGAACAATTATTTCTTGAAGAATCAATGATATACATTTAATATGTTTTTAAAAGGATAAAATACTTATAAAATTTATTAATAAAAGGTTCAAACTGCATAACAAGAATTTTATGTCTAGATCGATGAAAATTAACCAAGAAATCTGTCACTGGAGTTGCTTTGGATTGTTTTCCCAGTTAATCCTTTCTAGAAGACCCAAGCTCTGTTGCCTCTATCCTGAGTTACAGCAAATGCAACATTTAGTTACACTTCCACAACTGAAGAGATGCATGAATCTTCAAAATATAACAAAGTAAGAGCAAAGTAAGCTCACTGTAGAATCTGTCTATAAATTTTACACACTGTATAACAATGGATTGTGGGATAAGTGATTGCTGATCAAGCCTGGGGACCTGGCTCAACAATATCCACATACAGAATATTGAACAACTGATTGTTGTGTTTTGTGCTTCTAGTCCCAGCCAAACTATTGAGCTCCAAGTGCAGTAAGACTCTCTCAAAAACTGTGGTAGCAAGCAAGATAGGAACAAATCCAGCATGGACCTCTGACAACATATGTGTGCATGTGTACACATACCTACAAAAGATAGACACATAGTTAGATACATATCACACACACACACACACACACACACACACACACACACACACACACACACACACAAGGCTAAGAACAGATCATCAGGAATACATAGAGGCTGGTGATGACCCTGGGAAAAAACAGTTGGAAGGTATAGGATGCATACAACTTAAGGTTAATCAAAGAGATTTAATGCATTCAAACTGAAAAAAAATATTGGTTTATTGACATGAAAAAGATATAGGTCAGAGAGTGCTTGGTGGCTTTGTCAGTTTGTACAGTGTGACTGCTCCCCATCCCCTGCCTCCCCCCCCCAAAAAAAATAACAACAAAAAACTTCACCTGATTCAGGATACACAATGCAGTGCATGCTGGAATTGGCACTTGCTTCCTGATCTTTCCCTTCTCTTTGGGAAGGTCAAAAAAGGAACTGTTTCCTGGACTGTTTTAGAGCTTTGATCCTGGGTGTAAATTAAATGCCCAGTTAAAAGTATCAGAGTGGAATTTGGAAAGCATTTGGGAAGCAAACAGGTTCGCTTCCTCCTCGCTGACCTCATTGCTCTCACCTCCATGTTGAAAGAACTCTCAGATGTTCCAAGATGGCTCACGTGTGCCTAATGTTACTTTTGAATTCTGCTTTGGATAATCATGATTTTTGGCAGCATTAATACACTGCCTCTCAGTTTATCACAAGGGTAACAGGAGTTCACTAGCATATTAGTTCTTCTCATTCAGATACAAAATTGAATGAGGTGTCCTTTTCAGTTCATATCATGCTGCCTGGTTTTGTCCACACAGAATATACAATGTTTCAAAGTGGTTGGTTGGTGTAAAGATTCTGTATATGTGAGCTCCGTGCCTTCTTATTACATCATCAGCGGGCAACAGCTACCCAGCCTAAAAGCTTCTCTCTCTCTCTTTCTCTCTCTCTCTCTCCTCTCTCTCTCTCTCTCTCTCTCTCTCTCTCTCTCTCTCTCTCTCTCTCTCTCTCTCTCTCTCTCTCTCTCTCACTCTGTCTCTCTCTCCCTCCCTCCCTCCCTACCTCTCTCTCTCTCTGTTTCCTCTCTGCCAGGCCTGGCTTCTCCTGTTCTCTTTTGCCACCAGCCAAACCATGGCTGTTATGGTAACCAGTGCTAGCCAAAACCATTGCCATATACCCTTTCAGTTGGTTTAGCTGGATTTGTGTAAAGTTTGAGTATTGGTGACTTGAAGACCTTTCCCAGCTGACCAACCTGGTGTCTGTCTTAGCTTCCCATTTCCATCTTTATTTGTCCCCTTTTCCTCATTATTTTTAACTATGTTTTATCTGAGTTTAAATCCAGGCTAATTACTGCTAAGATGAAAGCAGCTACCTATCCATATGGGTTGCATACGTTACATCCATGTATAGGCAATAATGTCAAAACTCATATGGTAGGACGATATGTACCAATAATTACCTTTTTCTTGAGTACATCTAAGGAGATAATTGGAATGTGATAAAATTTGACTTTATACTACTAATATTTCAAAATTAATTTATGTAAGATTTTAGAATTTTCCCAAAGAAGTTATCAAAATTTTATTTTTACCTCAAATATTCCAATAGCTTCCACAGACTGTCCATGAACTGTTCGTTCTGGAATGTATGAGAACATGACCCTTTAGGAAGAAATGTATACTATTTACCCATAAATCTCTGTGGTGACAAATGTAGTGTTGTCTAAATGGAACCACATACACAGTTTATTAAGAGCGTAAACAAAGTGCACACTGCCAGCCTTGCACCCTCTGCTCAATGGCATGGAATCTAGGTCGGTGCCATCTGTTGATTTTCTTGGCCACAGACAAATAGTTTAGTCAGCGGTGAAAAACATATGATAATGCTGCTTGTTCATAAAAACAGACACTGCTAATCATCTTCTTGCTATTATCCATCACTTTTACATCTTTGGTACAATTTCTTTTCTTTACTAAATGTTTAATTGTGTAACTAGGCTTGTGGATCTATTTTTAATTCAATTGTAGCATTTACTTATACAATCAATAATGGTAAATACAATTTTAATATATGTATATTTATATAATTAATGGCCTTATTCTTGAAATTATCTTCACAGTTTCAATTAAAGTTTCTATTTTAGGATTTTTTTTCTTTCTGAAACAAGGGTCCTATATGTTCTGAGCTAATCTCTTATTCACTATGTGACTGAGATGAACTTGAACTTCTGATCCCCCTACCTTCACCTCCCAAGTGTAAGACCAAGGTCAATGCTGCTATGCCCTGCTTCCCTTTGCATTTTTAATGAGCACATTATACCAAGCAGCCAGTGAATGTTCATTTTAGTAAATTCTGCATGTTTATTTCTTTGGGTCATTTCACAACATTCATCACAGCTTAATGAACTGTTCATGCTGCCTTTCTAAGTTTATGTTTTGCCATTATGTGAATATTTTTAGGACTGATAAGTTTGCATAAGGCATTGTAAGCCAGGCTGAAATTAACTCAATTCACTGCTGATGTTGCCTTACAGTGTTGTTTAGAAATGGCTATTCCTATTTGCCTTCATCTTAAATTAAGATATATAAAGCGTTACCTGAGGTACACTATCAGTAAGAACGTTCTGAATTACCAGGGACACAAAATTGAGATCTGCTACTCTCAAAATAAATGAAATACCAAGCAGTTTTATTTCATCATAAAAAAAAGAGACACATTTCAAAAGGAAGACTCAGAACACATGATTTTATGGACATATGGACAGATAAGTTATAGCAGCAAATAGTGTAATCTGTCAAGGAAAATACTGATAAGTCGGGGCTATAGACCAAGAAAAGCAAAGAGAGACACCTGAGCAAGTGAGATCCACTCAGGGGAAACTAAGCATATAGTCACAGAGAGCTTTGCTACAAAGCTTCTAGAGAGAATTATACATTGTGAATATAATGTTTGATCTGGGTTTGGAATATTAAATACAGCAAGAATCAGAAGAAGCCAAATGGAGGAGGGTTCAGTGAGGGAGCCTGATGGTTGTAGTATAGTTATTTGTTCTGTAATTCATTGATCATTATTTATCATAAGGATGATACTCTTGTAAAGGCATGTTTAGGCACAGTCCAGTAGCTCCATTTTTTTTTTAAATTGGATCTGTGACACTCATGTTTCTTATATAAAATGGCATAGTGGTTATACACAATGCACATGGCATCTTCCTGTAGGCTGTGGATCATTCTTAGATAATACCTAACAGTGAAAACACTGGGAAAAAATAACTTACACATTTACAGTTGAAGTGATAGTTGTGTTGCTTAGGACACAAGAAAAAATGTCTCTCTATGTGCCTTAAAATGCCAAATTCATTAAAGAACCACTATGGGCTGTGTCTGCAGATACTTTCCATATTTATAGAAGATCAACTCTTTGAAAATAGTGAATTACATTCAGAAATCTTTGAACCCCTGCCATTCATGTACCTTTTAATTTGTAACTGAACTAGAGGCTTTGTGCATTTGTGCTGTGTAGTCAACCTTAAGTCCTTTTTAAATATAAATGTAATTAATATTGCCAATTTTCTTGAAAAGAAAACCTGCTAGAGACTGTTGAGATTTACAGAATATGCAGATGAAATAAATAATCAGAGGCTTTCTGCTTATGTGTAACTGATGTTAAAAAGCTATATTTGAATGCTATTCTTTCTCTGCTCCTAATCTTAGCAGAAAAGCATGTGACATAGTTTTAAACCTTTATCTAAAAGGTTACCAAAAGCTTATTCTTGAGAGATCCCTTATGAGATTACGATTACTCTTCATTCTCACTACACTGTAAGACTTTTCATTATTATCACAAGTGGATGTTGGATTTTATCAAACTCTTTTTCTGCATGTACTGAGATAATTGTGTTTCATTTATTTTTTTAGTCTGTTACTTTGGTGAATTAAATTTCCTGCTACATTTAATCAACCTTGCATGCCTTGGATAACTGCAACTACTTACTACTTTGATATGATATGCTGGTCTTTTAATACATTACTGGATTAGAGCTGTGAATATATAATTAAGGACATCTTCTATACAACAGAATGACATTGGTCAGCAGTTTTAAGCTACAATGTCCTTTTATTTCTTTGGTGTTACAATAATGACAACTTTATAAAATGAGTTGGGAAATGTTCCTGTTTTATTTCCTAGTCTTTTTCATGTAGCTGACATTACCATATGCCTACATATTTAATAAAATTTGGCAAAGAAATCCAACCGGATTTGTTTTGTAATAGAGAGCTTCAACTTAAGCAGTTTTTAATCCAGTACACTTACATTTTTGAATGAGCATTGGAGAATTCTATCTGCTGTAAAAATAATTATTTCATCATATTTGTTGAAATTATGGATATAAAATTAATCATAATACTTCCATATTATTCTTTATTATCAATAGAGTCTTTAGTACTGTTGAGTTACTTTGTTAGTATTGGTTACTTGAGTCTATTCTATATTCATGTTCTGTCTCTGTTTATCTCTCTTTCTCACTCCCTCAGAGTTTATGTGTACATGTATGTTTGTGTGTGCATAAATATATTAAAACAACCCACTCAGTCTGTTTTGTTTTTTGTGTGTATATGGTTTCAGGGCTGGTCATTCAACAACAACAAAAGAATATCAACTTGAGAGTGGGAGCAGATAGGGGAGTGGTTAAAGAGAGGGTCCATGGAGAGGCTGGATCGAGGAAAAGGGGAACTGATATAATTCTATTTTAATTTAAAACATATTTTAAAGTCATTTGTGAACATGGTACATGAATGTTACTGTTTATATTATGGCCAATCGTGTATACACATATTTATTTATGTATAAATTTAATGGACATACCATATTCACATAATTTCCTTTTTTAAGTTTCCATCATGAGAAATAAGGAATATTAAATTATTTGAAAACAATAGTAGCCTTTAGAGAATGAGACGGTGAATAGCAAGTATTTTAATCACAAAGGCAGTTACTATGTGTTACAGGTAGTAGGTCTGCTTAGCAAAGACAAATTTTCAAATCTAACTGCAAGGTGATAGATACTTTTTACAAATTCCCCTTGTTTTTTTTTTTTTTTTTTTTTTCCATAACAGCTACAGCTACCTTTCCCAGACCAGCTTCAATCTTGTAGTGTTTCTGACTCAGTTTGTCAAATATCCAGAATTACAGCAGAGGCTATTCAAAAGAAAAGTTATGTTAAAAATTAAATGCAAAAATGCACATCCAAAGAAGTGCAGATAAGTTGTAGGAGCGGCATACATGTGGGACAAGGAACCATTTGCCACTGTTTGACTCTTAATAATGTGAGCCTTTAGATGATTTTAATTTGAGCAGGAAATAGTCATGGCCACAGCAGGATTTTCAAGGATTTAGATGGTGAGGCCCCCACCAACTGTCCTAGAGGAGACAAATTTACTCCTACAACATTGATAAGTATACATGATAAGTATATATGATTGTTTTCTCTCTTCAGTTGTTGGAGTAACAACAAATAACTACAAAACTCTGAGGTGGTCTACTCAGTTGAATACCACAACATAAAAAGATGCCTACAGGCTCCAAAATCAAGAACTCCATAGTGAAGCCAATAGACATGAGGAAATTTCTCCCAAAGGATGACAGATGTCTAGCAGGCTTAAGCATATATTGTATTCTGTTCAAGTTCTCCTTTCCAAATGAGAGTATTTATCATATCTGGTGTAGCTCTGTGTCACCATTAGAGTTTGGATATAGAACAGGTATCGAGTCTTGTCATTCAAAATTTTTCAGACTAAGAGGAGTAGAGTCAAGGGCTATACCAAACTTAACTCTCAAGGACTCCTCAGATCTAGACATGATGTAGGTGATGGGCCCTGAGAATTTGAGTGTGAGCCTGAGGTTATAATGAGATGAGATTTAAAAGGAGGTAATGACATTTTGAATGCAAGAACTTATTATTTTCTACACAAAACTTTTGGAATACTTAGGATTCCTAATGGCGTGGGCAGAAGCATTAACAATTAAAAAAATTTTCCAGTCTATATTTTGTATACATGTTTCAATCATACAATATTATTTCCCAGATGCTCTGAATGTCCTTTACAGGCTATATTCTGTTGCTTTACCATCAGTATTAGATTTCAGGGGAGATGTTGTTGAAGATGGACTTTGCTGAATCCTCCATAGCCTTGGCTACCTGAAAAAATTCTCCTTTTTTTTTGTTTGTGTTTTCCTGAGAATATGATTCTGTCTTTTCTCTAAAAAGAGTATTCAAGAAACAAAAAAGTCGTTGTGTCTCTCTCACCCCTCTATTGATCTGCGAAATTGCTACATCAACATGACCACCTATATAAAAATGTATACTATAGTTGCTGGCTGAAGTAGGATCACTTTCAGTGAACTAGAAATTATTAATTGAGGGGTGCCCAGCCCCACTGGATACATCACAGCATGACTCCTGTACTTAAGGCTGAGGTTATATAACACTAGAGGGGGCAGAGAATTTAAGAGCCAAAGAACAAGGAAACATCTTGTAAGACTGTATCTCCTAAAAATGACAGGGAAGTTATACCACCTAAACAATTTGGCTACTTAATTGAGACCCCAGGAAGGAAAATACCAACAGACAGGCTAATATGAATGGGAGAAAACTCACAGGACCTGGGGCCTACAGTGAACACAGGTAACTAAAAGGCCTTGCTGAAAGTGGGGGAATTAGTCTTTCTCAGGAATGAGCCCTTAATTGATTATCCAACACCCAACTGTCAGCCTTGAGATTGTGTGCACACAAGTGACACTAAAGGGACTCGGCACCCTGTGTATGTGTATACATGAAACAATTAAAGAAAAGAAGGCCATGAATTTAACAGGGAGTAGGTGGAATTGATATGCAACGGTTGAAGGGAGGACATCATGTGATTATATTTTAATTTTTAAATATTTTTTAAAGTGTGAAAATATTTATTTGCTGAAATCGTTGCTCATATCATATATAACTTCCCTTCTACACACCACAACATGGTATTATTTCATGAAGGAAAATGATCCTAGGTAATTCAGTACATTTTACATTAAACTGTAAAACAATAGATAAAATGAGATTAAAGGTCTTCTCCAAGATTATCGCTGTTGTCCCAGTCACTGATTCCCTCAGCTCGTAGACCTGTCCTCCTGAATCTAGCCTCCACTCATGCCATCCCAGATTGTTGTCTTCCTTACCCACTCCGGCTCTTCCCATTCCTCAGTTTCTCTTATTCTTGACAGTTTCTGACTCCCTAAGATGACTTTTCTGAAGTTGCCTTTGTTCTAAACACAATTAGTAACCTCCCCCTCCCACAACTCACATATTCCATAAATGATTCTAACAACTCACCTATAACAAATTTCTCCATTTGTCTTCATAACTTCAAATAAACCTGCATCAACATAATGTTATTAGAATTAGTAGCTATGCCTTATTTGTTCTTGTGTCTGCTAGACTAAGAAATTAATTTTCACAGCACTCAATATATCTATTTACTTAGCAAAAGAATGAATTAAAATGTTGAATACATTAAATAATTTAAACTCAACTTGAACCCAGGTATCAATGTTAGTAACTTTCTTGCATAATTAATCACACACATTCATTTCAGGGCTGTGATGGGTAAAAAGTACTTTTTATTTTGATTCAGATTCTGCATTAAGATTTTATTCCTTTTTCATAGTTATTTTTGCATCTATAATTGATTTCCTCTTTTTTAAAATTGCTATTAGATTTGAGACATTTGCCTTAAATGAAACCATGAGTATGTGTTCATTTTATACAATTATGTTTTTAAGAAAGTAAATAAAGATGAAATTTTCTCAATTCTGTATTTTATAATTTTGAGTGCCCTGATATTTCACCTATTTTACTGACAAAGATATCTTTTCTTCTTTTAGAAATTAGAAACAGTATTTACTCATGTCTATTGCCCCAACTACCACTATTAAGTGTTGCCCCGACAAGAGGCATAGAATTAGACGTAGTATCCTAATTATTAAAATGTGTGTGATCATAAAATAGCTGACTCCTGAAAAGAAAGGAGCCCTTTAGGGCTTTAACTTTTAAAGGGCTTTTAACTTTTATTCTTTTTGTGTTGAGTTTGTTTTTGTTTGTTTGTTAGTCTGCTTGTTTATCTGATTGTGGAAGATTACTGCCTTTACCACCTTTACTTGTTGCCTTGATTTCTTACTTTATTTTTCTAGTATTTCTCCAATAAGGCCTGTGACTCATACCTGCTCTGAATATTGAACTTTTTTCCCCCTTCAGTGTTCTTTTTGAGTGTGGTTTTTACTATTATTTTTGATTACCTTTTCTGGCATGATCACAATTTCCTGCAATATTTCTTTCACTCCCAGGGGAAATTAATGTCTGCTCATAGCATTTATCTCTTATTATTCATTTATTTATTTTTTTGTGAAAACTGAGACAAGGAGGCATGGAATTAATTTAATATTTTGGCAATATCTATTTCATTGGTCAATAATTTATTCTTACAGTTTTTACTTTGCTGTCTCCTGCAGGGTGACCTCTGGTTGTTTCTGTATCTGAAACACATTCTGTGCAGTATTTTGACCTCCTGCCATATTTTTCATCCATTTTTCACTCTGTTCTCCACTCTGCCCTTTGTCTCTTCCTTATAATACCACATAACCAGCATTCTGTGCCTCAGATCTTAACTGCCCCTACAGTTGATTACTTTTTACAAATCATTTGTCATCTATATTGGATTTTTAAATTTCTGTGGTATTTACTTCCAGGTTACACATACACATAGTCCTCTGGGAAAGCTGAACATTAATTTTCTTTGAAGCAGCATCCAATTTCTCTTCTCCTTTTTGTTTTGGCTTTTACTGCACAGATATAGCTCTCCATTTTTAATCACAAACCAGTCCTTTCAAGTTACGAATGGATTGTTATCTTACATATCATTTACACTTTTTATCCAATATCATAATATATTCTTTAGCATTCCATTAATTCTTATAATTTCATCATTGTAAAAACATCTTTGAAAATGGATTTTATTCTAATAATAGTATACTAGATTCCAACTTTCACTGTAGCTATTCAGAGAGCAGATCTGGATATGAGTGTCCTGTTTTCAACTTATTTCTATACTTGTAAAACTTGTTTTATTAACATTTTTATTATATTTCCTATTTATTTAACTGTGTGTAAGTGGATGCCACACATATGTGCCTTATATGTGGAGGTCAGGACAATTTTCTGTAGTCAGTTGGCTTTCCCCTCCACCGTGTCTTGGGGATCCAACTTAGTTGGTCAAGGGATGCCTTTACTTCCTGAGCCATATGTTTTACCCTTCCTTTTTTAATATTTCTATTTCCCCAATATCTAGTATTCCTGAAATTAATTTATTGGGAACAAAAACCTTTATAAAATATGTCCTATGCTCCTAAACTTTTGTGAATTGTCTTTTTTTGCCATTTGAATATATTAGGATAAAATTATTGTAGATTGTATTGAAGTTTGAAGAGGTCAAGAAGCACCCGTGAGAAATGATATAGACACTGTCAACATGCCTTTTGCCCAATTTCTCCCCAACAAAAGACCTTCCAATACTGTCACAACCAGGATGCTGACTCAGACACTAAATATGTAAAATATTCCTTCATCATGAGAACTGTGTGTTTGACATCCACAGCACAAACAGATTCAGAGTAAACAATTATACACAGCTTTTCTACCTCAGGCCCTGTTAGAATATGATCAGATTATGTTTTGCTGCATTCATACTAAGCAGATGTCATACACCTAACCACTGAGGAAATGACAGAAGCAAAGATCTGTTTGCCCTTTCTTTCTTCTTTCCTGTCTGGATTGTCTTTAGCAAATTGCAGACACTCTAAATTCTATATTCTGATGGCATGGAGTGTTTCCTATCTCCATACTTTTATTTCTTTCTTTGAAATTAATAGACAATCATGTGCTAAAGCCATAATTTCTGCTTTCAACAAGTCCGCACCAAACATGTGTGTAAACTTCCACAAGTGTAGTGAGCTCCAGAAGTCTAGCATGGTGACACACTTCCTGGAGACAGATGGCTTTACACTTCATCTTTTTCCTTGTGTTAGTTTCTGATCCTGATCTCATAGTCTTGAGACTACACTCATGCCCTTAAATCATATCTAAGAAAAGATACCTTTTCAAAAAGAGAGCAGAAATTTAACACAGTGTAAGTTGAAACGATAGGCTTTGAGTATTTCTGCACACAATTAGTCCCAGATGTGACACACTTAGAGCCAAAGCTGTAATTCAAAACACTTGTGTCTCATTACAAGTCTAACATCATAAGGAGATGTTATTTCAATATGCATTTTTCTGTAGTTAGTGAATGTTTTCTAAAAATTTTGGACAAAGATAAATAAAAAGAGTTGAATAGTAATTAAATAGGGCCTATTAAAATGGTTTCTATAGAAATCTCTTTTTGCTGAAATTATTGAGAATCAGTTGCATCAGTATGTGCATTGTATGAGAGATTTCACTCAGTGGGGAATGACCTTATCATCCCCATAGGAAGCAGATGCCTCTTATCTCAAACAGAGAGCTTAATTAGCAATCTTTCCTTTGAGAGCATTCAGCCTTTCCTAGCATATTTTATACAGTCAAGCATTCTCAGGTTGGGTGATTTACCTGAGAAGTCAGGGCTCTGCATGACTTCTCTCTCCTGAGATTTCTGACTTTATGTGAGAATCAGCCAAGCTGATGGTAAAGCTGGACAGAGTTTGCGGTCTTTATGACATCCTTTAGACTACAAATAGCTGCTGGGTAGAAATATAGTAATGTTGTACCTCCCCAGGACTAAAACCAAAAGAAGGAAATGACTGCAAAAGAAAGAAAACAAACTCTGATTTCCAAGTCGTCATTTCACCCTTTCTGCCTTAGATAAATAGTTTCCTAAGATCATTTTGGAAAAACATACTTATGTAAGTACTCATAATAAATAAATATTAATAATATAATAAAATATATAATATAAAATAAATAAAAGTGCTTATAATATCCAAAATTAATAAAACATACTTATAATAAAACATATTTATGGTAAGTAAATATATTTTTCAGTATTTGACACACATTGTAAGCATTAAGAAGCATGACTGATATTTTTGTTTCATTACTTATTTATCTATAGGCTTTGCCTCCATGTTATTAAGATATTCCTAGCCAATTTTGAGTAACTTTTATTGCATTTATTTATTAATTTTGCATGTGTGTGGATAGGTGTGTTTGAACATGGCATGGTACTCAAGTAGAGGTCAGAGGAGTTAGCTATCTCCTGCCATTTAAGACCCTGGAATTGAACTCAAGAAAGTTATCAGGCTGGATGCCACTGAAGCATTTCACTGGCTCCATATGTGTGTGTCTATTTTTATTAAATAGCAAAATATTCATTTGGAGAAACTTGGTAAAGATTAAAAGCATGGAAAACAGGTCTATTCGGTGTCTCCTGGTCTCTCAATATTTCATGAACTTGTTCAATAACAGAATATGCCATTGCTCAATAGACAAAGTTTTCTTGAGAGTGTTTGTTATTGCTACAGAGGTTAGGCAGTCTTTTCATCATCTAACATATATCTATTCCTTGGCATTCATATAAATGGAAATTAATGGTAAAATGCTCTGGTTCTTTCAGTGTAATTCAGAAAATGATATATATTCAAATGTATGATTCTTAAAAATATAAAGTTTTGGCCTTTTGGCTTTAAAGTTTTGATTGTATTGCTTTACAAGAAAATAGTGCTCATAGAAATTATGACAGTCCCTCATCTTAATTTCTGAAAATAATAAAAATCTGATTTAAAGCTATTTTCCAATGAAGAAATTATATATACTTATTCATATCCACATATACATTATATATATACACATTATATATATACCCACACATGTGTGGTATTATTATGACCACTAAATGCTGTGGAAAGAATTTTTGATGTTGTTGTTGATACTGTTGTTTTATGATTGTTTTGAAATGAAATAGGCTAGCCCAGCTCTGATCCTGATTGAGTCACAGAATCATCCACATCTCAGCTTCTGATGGGTCTTAGATTCCATGTCCAGCCACAGCACTCACCTTCTTACAGTTTTCCTGTTTGCTCTGTTTCTGTCCCTTGTATCTCTTTATTCTTCCTCATATGTCCTCTTAAATTGTTCTTTATTGTGAAAATGATAACACTTGCAGCCGTTATTTTAATGTGGTTTTATAACTGAGCCCAAGACACCATTGCCACGTGACTAATCCACAGACAGACAGCTGTTCTGAATTAGATACAACATGATTCTTTTCAGTCCACTTGAGTTGGGTCAGAGCTATTAAAATGAATCACAGATGTTTCAAAGCCTGGCCATCATAATCCCTTAGCACTCTTTGTTTATACCACACATTTACAACAAACATCTGCTACCGTATATTTGAAATAGTTTTATGAATCTCTTTTTATATTTCATTTTAAACTTCCATGTGAAAATGACTCAAACTTCCTGAAAATCTTCACATAGCTGTGCATACAACATATATCCTTGCATTTTTGTTGGCTTGTCAGAACTCAGAACAATCAACATATACAGAATGGTGTAAATAAAAAAATCATAGAAGCAATATTCTAAAAGGTTCTGGATGACCTGGAAGAAAACAATTTGTTTTATAATTATGATGTAATTTCCTGGGTCAAGATTTACTTTATCTGGATTGATAGCAACCACAAACTCCTGCCACTTGAAACTTTTCTCAGAAGACATTTTAGCAGATGGGCACTGGGGTAGTGTCTAAAGGGTGGTCAGAAAATTTGGAGTAGTCTAGTATTTGTGAACACGGGATTAAAAAGAAGCATTATAACTGAGATGAGGAGAAACCTTAGAAGAATTGATTCAGTTAGAACATGCTGAACTTGGAGACTGAGGAGCTTCACTGTGTTGATGGAAGATGGGCCTGGGCAGCAAAGTGGCATCTAGAGTTGCAACAACTTCAGCTGTGACTAAGGGAACAAGGGGCTTTGTGGGGATGATTGTATGAACCTTGAAATGGGAATTTTAGCATGGATTTTAGGGATGGTTTCATCAGTCTGTATATGAACTATGAGAGGAACATAGCCCATTGACAACTTATTTAGCCCAATGTTAGACTTCTGACAAAACTGAAAAATAAAATTATGCTATTATATAAATACTAAACACATGATTATTTGTTACAATTACAACAGAACACTAATACAGTCATGAACACCCTTTCTGCAGTTAAAATTGACATTAAATTACTGAGAACTAATGAGATTCTTTGATTATGGCAGTGATTTTTATTAATTTTTGTGCATATATCAAGAATGTTAAATTACTTCTGTTTTTAAAATGTACAAAAGAAAATTAGATGTAGAAAAAAACTAGGTAAAATAGAAAATAAATATTATATATGAAATAATTTTGCAGTATTTAGAAATAAATTGAAAATGTTAATAATATGTTTATGGCAATATGGTTTATTAATTGTTAATTTATAGCTAGTTAAAATAAGATTTTAGGTGACGTGGTGGTAGGACAGGCCTTTAATCCCAGCACTTGAGAGGCAAAGACAGGTGGGTCCCTATGAGTTTGAGGCTACCCTGATCTACAGAGTGAGCTCCAGGATAATCAGGATTGATTACACAGAAAAAATCTGTTTCAAAGACAAAATGAAACTAAAAGTAAGATTTTAGATAGAAAATGCATTTTTCTAATATTTCATTTTGTTGCTTGTACACATATTTCAGACTTGAAGGAAGTGAATGACAGTTCTTGATGTCAAGTTACCTAAATTTCTAACTCTTCTATCCTTCTATTAGTGAGTTAATTTATTTTTATTGATATATCACATTGAAAGTTTTATTCAAGATTATACTAGTTTCTAAATATTTTAGCTTTTCTATTGATGTTACTGTTAATTTAAAGATGTCCTTTTGATTTTTCATAAAGTGAAATGTACTAATTGCATCTACCTGTTTTTTTATTATTTCAAACACCTAGAACTCTAAACTCCAAATATTCTAATGTTACCAGCTTCTTAACTTCCTTTCCTGTGCACTGTGAGCTGGAATCAGTTGAAGCCAGGTGGTGGGATAGTTAATTGAACTCAGCTATCGCACATTTGTGTTTGATGATATCAGATGGAAACTTGGAATCCACCACTGTGGCTGGTGGAGAGAATAATCACACTGGAGGGAGGAAGCAGTGCTACAGATTCTGTCTCTCCCACCTGAGTAAAGCATTTTTTTTCTTTCTGATATTTCCATGAAATTAACATCAATTGGGCTAGAATTTCATAAAACTTGAATTAGGTAATATGAAAAGGAACTTTAAGTAATCTTTCTTGCTACTAAATGCATCAGGAAATATCTTCTCTCTCATTCATTTGGTCTTTAACATAGTAATTTAGAAGTTAGGAAAATTGTTATGTATATGCCAGTTGTCTTCTTTCTAATTTTTAACTATTAAGAATGAACATATCTTCATGAACATACTTGTTAATACTCCTGAATAAATATCTAATGTAACTAGATTGTTTTGTAAGAATATAATTAATTTTTAAAGAAAAGTCTACATTTTGCCAAAATGTACTACATATTAAAATCCTACTGACAACTCATGTTCTTTTCAGCTACTCCACATCATTTCCGACCATTATGTATTTTGATATATACACAGTGTTATCATTTTCTGTTAATTTTCATTTCCCTTGTGTTATCAAATAAGATGTTCACTTGTTTAATGACTACTATGTGTTTTATTTCACAAAGTTTTAGCTTGACTCGTTTTTATTTTGCATTGGAGTATCCACATTGTTATTGCTGAATTGCAGAAGTCCATTTCAATTTTCCTTTATGGGCATCTTGTCCTGGCACAGTCCTGCAACACTTGGCAAAAGACATTCAACTGGAAAGCCTTGTCCTGTCAGTCTTAGGAGGAAGAGTCACCACTTAAGCTTTAAAGATGATGTTCTCCTGTGGTCTTAGCACACACTTCACAAATTGAAAACATTCCTTCTGATCTTGTTTGCTAAGAGATATAATGGTGAATATGTTGGATTTTTCATATTACTTTTGCAAGTATTGCTATGATCACACTTTTCATGTTAAGAGATGAAACATTGCATATTTGATTTTTTGAATGTTGAAAGAAACTTACACACTCCAAGTAAAAATCAATTGGATTATGTTATATATTTTTTCTTATACATTGCTTAATGATATTTGCTAATAAATTATTTTCGTCTTTGCTCCTAAAGTATACTTTTCTATCTGGTTGTGTGGAACTAGAGAGTTAAGAAAAGGGCCATATACTTCCTGCAATATTTTAATATTGGTGTTATTTCTCAAATGTTTGCTGTGGTTTAGTGTAGAAACCTACTCTTGAACAGTGTCTGTTTGAAGGTTGATTTTTATATATAAAAATCAATCTCATTAACAAATACAGGACTGTTAAGATTCTTTTCTTCCTTCTGTCAGTTTAGTAAGTGTATACACAGACATGTGTACACCTGTGTGTCTATGTCTGTCCTGTCAAATTTATTATAACAAACTCGTCCACAGTATTGTTTTCTATATTACAATTTTTTCCAGATACAAGCTCAACGGAATCTGTTGACCTTGTGGCCATGTCCTCCACTGAGCTGTTCTTCATGCTGTAGCTCTCATTCCCCTGTGCTATCGAAGGGAGAAATGCAAGAATATTCTTTAACTTGAAACAATCTTTTATGCTTTGAGAAGTTTATTTTAAATTTATGTAAGTGTTTGCTATTTTTTACTCTTCTCACTTCCAGATGAAAGATTTTTCCTTAAGAATTCCTTTGTCTGCTGGCTCATGGAACCTTTCTCTTACAATTTAATCCATTGCACCTTCAGCTTCATTGGTCATGTTTCTTAGTGTGAAGAAGTTGGTCTCAGAATTGACACTGGTCTTATTATCCAGGTATTTTCAAGTGTCTTCTGAAACTTGCAGTTTCTGCTGAAGTCGGCATTTATTCAGAAATTGTTCACCTGTGAGTCGACTTCTTACTACCTTTTTTGTTTTCAGTAGCTTAAGCATAGTGTGCACAACACCACAATCTTAGTTCTATTCACTTGCTGGGGTAATTTTATCTTAGCTGGAGCCTACTAACATATGACAGATTGGGGGTCAGCCAGAGACTTGGAGCTTAGGTAACACCCCCATTACTATTTCATTTCTAAAGTGCTTTTCTCCTTTTCTTTCTTTTTTCTTTAACAGCATTTGTTTTTGTTCCAAATTTTTGCCACTGAAATTCCATCACTTACAGTAGCATCCAATGCAGGCTTCTCTTGGGCTTAAAGGTATAGAGAACTGTCTCATTATTCTCTTTTCCCCAGGTGTGAGTTCCTGAACACAACTGCTCTCATTGTTCACACTTCTAAGTGTTTAAATCATTTCCCCCCTCTATTACAAGCTAAGGTTTTATGGTGTCATCTGGCAGGGGCATGTCTAGGAGGAAATACTGGAAGCAGGATTTCAGCAATAAGAATTTTAATAAATAAGCCATTCAACAAAATAACCAATTTTGATGCTGAATAAAATTCAAACTAAATATAACTTATTTTGCACTGCTGCTGGGCTCACTGATCTGGAAACCCAACCAGTTTCATACTTAATATAAAAGAACTGGTCACATGAAAAGACTATTGATTTTCTCTGTGATTTTAGCTTTTAGAAAGGCCATCTGGGGAACATCTTGGATGATGATATTATTTCATTTTAATGGAGTTTTTTTTAACTGTTCTTTTCATTCTAATCTTTAGGACTCAGTTCTTCCTTCTATTTACAAAGAAGTCAGTAACAAAATAGAAGAGTGATCAGACTATCACTATATGACAGTCATGGGCAGCCTTGGAAATCTTTGTTCTGACTGCTCTAATCGGTTCAGCCAATATTTACTGAGATCTTTTGCTAAGAGAAGGATGTAAAGAATCACAATTTTATGTGCCTTTTCCTGAAACATCCATTTTAGTAAATGATCATGGACATACAAGGGGATATTTTTTACTTGCCAATAAGTGTTATGAGATCAGTAAACATTTAATTCTATGGATACACATGGAAAAGATGTCAACTCCTAAATATTGAGGGCAGGAACAGACATGAGCTGTAATAGTTCAATTTTCATGTAAAGTGTCTAAGGAAAATCATGCTGAGCCAGAATTTTGAATATCTTAGATAAAAACTTCTATGTATTTTTGTGGCTGTTTATATGTGCAGTTTACTACTTACTGGTAGAGTTGTCTTGCTTAAGCAGTGCTGTCTTCTCAAGCGTCTATGAAGGAACCAATGCAGGTTTAGTTGTGCACCTTATTAGTAGTTTTTATCTATTTGTATGAACTAAGATCAGTTTTGATTGATGGTGCACTTCCTTCATAGAAGCAATTTGGGAAGACATGCATCCCTCTGCCTGGTAATTTCAGCAAAGCCATCCTGGTGAATGTAAGATTCTAAGCTGTACATGAAAGAGGGGTATAAGCTAGTTAAATCTTTACACTTTAGTAAGATATTCTATACAGAGGGCAGCACATTCAAAAGGTAAGCTTTGCAATTTAGAGAACAGAGCAGCATCTTTCAAATGTAAAGCAAAAATTGTACAATGGTTGATGATAAAGCTGAACAGGAAGCAGGAACTGATTATAAGAAATATGTTCTTAAATGCAAATGACTTTAGATCTTAGTCTAAAGATACTGAACCCTCTGTACCAGAGGAACACTGTAATCTGATTTAAATGTAAATTCTCATTATATATCAGAGCTGGATTTTTTTCTCTTGCTTATCTAGGAACTTCAGAAGGCATTAAAAAGACCACTAATGGGTAAAAAGAAAGAACCAATCTAGAGCGAAAATTAAGCACACAGATGAATTTCATCTTAATAATTCCTAGAATTTAAGCAATAATTGCAGGAGTTCTCTCATTTGGTTTATTTCTTCTGAAATTGAGGGCTGTGGAGCAGGTGTAAGAAGGAAGAGGGGGTGAAGTTCAGGCAGAAATCCAAACCAAACTCGAAGAGTCAAAATCCAGTCTTCCTTCTTGGAAATCAGTCCTTTATTTTGTTACTGCTTTCTCTACAAAACAGAAGAAGCAATCAGTCCTAGAGACTAGAATGAAACACCTAAAAATGACTCACTGAGATGCTTTTTATCAGGATTTAGAAGAGAAAGTACCAAAATATTATTTGATGATAAAAATAAAGGAAGTCATAATTAATGGCCCATATTGGACAATTGGAAATTATTACTGGAAATTATCGGAAGATACACTAAAAAAAACTTCTCTTATTTAAATAAAATTTAAGAACTTTCTTAAAGAGCCTTCCTCTTTTAGGTTTCCTATGTGAACATCTGTGATCTCAACACACAAGAGCAAAGATTTTAGAGGCAATCAAAATGTAAATAAATGAAGAAAACTGCATGAAACCTAAAAGTAAAAGCACGAGTGCTTCCTTCTAGGTGAACGAAAGAGAAAAGGGGACAGCAACCACGAGGAGGCCTAGGTTTCCTGTGGCCCACCAGACTCAGGTTTGACTCTATCAGTGGATCTGGGAACCATGTTTCAGCTCACACACTGGGGCTCCCCTCCTGCCATGGCCATGGTTTTCCTCTTTCTCCTCACTCCCTAATTTCTTTCCATCCTTCCTTAGTTTTGTTCTGTTTTGTTTTAATAGAATTTAAGATTCAGCTCCAGGCTGATTACTGAACTAGGTCCTAGAAGGAAATGTATGTGCAATTTGCATTTTCTGTAATCTAAGAATCATCACACATTGGAGGTAATCCACCAACTTAAGATGAATAAAAATCCCTAAAAATGTAGATCTGCTGCTATACAATAAAACTCATCTGTATGGGGTTTAATGCTCTAGATACGATATCCAAGAATTGCTCTCTCAGTTCTCATGGGCAAGCTGGGGGACATGCATGTTACTTTATTTAATGCTCACAGTGACTGTGTGAGATGTTGCTATCCTTCCCATCCATAACTGAGCAAGCATGATGTTCCAGAGGGAGGATGCTGCAGAACAACACAAGCTCCTTAGGGTAGATAATTATTTTCCCATTTCCTCTACAAAACAGCATACTTTGGACATGAAAACCATATTCCAAATGTGTGTTTTCCTAAAGAATGACTTATGAAACCACATGCTTTAAGTGACGTAGTATGAAAATACTGAGCTCCAGTTGAGGGACCTGCACACTATCGTTAGGACTGTCAATGCAGACATTGTGCAAAACCACTATGGAAGTCTCTGAAACATGTAAAATGTATCTACCACATAATTATGCACTCTTACTTCTGGATGTTTAATGAATCAGGATGTCAATGAGGTATGCATTCCAATGTTTATTGAGGCCCAATTCACAATAATCAATAAATGAAAAACATCGAAGTACCTATCAACTGATAAAAATAAAGAATAAAGACAACTTGAATACACACACACACACACACACACACACACACACACACACACACACGGATAGATATATATATATCCATGAAATAGTATTTAGTCATGAAAATTAGAAAATCCTGCATTTGAAACTTACCACTTGTATGGAAATTATTTTAATTAAAGTAAACCAGGCACAAAATAAAACTGCCACATGTTATCATCCACATATGTAATATAGTTTTAAAGTTAGTGTCATAGAACTTTAGAGTAGACTAGGTGTTAGCACAGAGTAAAGACAGTAGTTGGAAAGGAGGGCTGCAGAAATATTGTTCAATAACAGGAAGCTGTATAACAGACAGAAGTTGTGCTATGCTAAAGATAGGTATAGATATGAATAATGTGTGATGTTAGTGTACTATGTCATTAAAAAGCCTGAAAATGATATTTAATGTTTCACAAAATATATAAATATGTAAATATTTGAGTGTGATCTTACATAACATTGCACAATGAAAATATGCGTAAAAATATCATGTGTTGTCCAATTAGTATGCACAATATTTATTTTGATGCACCAGAAAAATTAAATTAAAATATGTAATTAGCCTATCCATCTTTGTTGTACATTTGTTTAAAAAAAAAAAGAAAAATACACATTTTTGAAGTAGAAATGTGATACCAACAGCTTACTGGTTTTTACCAAGTTAACATCATTGATAATGAGAACACAAAAGATATGATCTTTTATGCTTTTTATTTGATAACTGCAAGACTATGCAGAGTAATCTATCACATTATGAATGAAAGGAGAATATAAGATTAACTATAAAATTAATTAGCAAAATGTAATTGTAGAAGTGAATTCATCATTTAAAATATGAATTTGTAGGGGTAGAAAAGAAATATTACCCCAAGAAGGGAGAATAAAAGTCAAAGTCCTGTAAAAAAAAAAAAAAAAAAAAAAGATTTTCTAAAATTCACGGATAAGTTTATCAAGGGCTGCTGTGTTCTTGAACTCTTATATCTGTTGGGAAAAATCTATTTGTTCACATTTAGACTTGGATACTATTGTCGTTGACTACTGAAAGAGCTCAGTAAGAAAATGAGGCTATCTCATCTTTACTGTCTCCATCAAAGTACATCATAATCTGCCCATTGTCATTTCTTCAAACTCTCTTAGGGAAAGCAATCTACTGAAAATGCCTCAATCTATACGATTTCCTTTGCACTTCTCACTGATTCATTCTTTCCAACTTTGACCTCTAATATTCACTTTTTGACTTTCTGTATTTTTTTCTCAAATTATATTATATTCAACAATGTATCTTTTAAAAACTTTTTTGAATCTATTTTCTTCGTATATTCTTTGATCAATCTGTTGTTATCCTGAATTGCAAGTCTTTGAATACAAACAGTGTTTTCAGCTTTAGTAATTCTTTAGGTTTTATATTTACTCTTTTAACAGTAGCCTTGTGTATTTGCCAGCATTTATCTGTATGTTTTCACATGTTGAAATTCTCTATTGATGAATAAATATAATGGATTATTTTACATTTCATCAAGTCTTTCTTGTTCTTGGTGCAATATTCTCTGAGTACTTTTCCAAATATTTGTGCTGTTCAGCCTAGCTCCCAAGAGAAGGTGCCCTTTTATCAAACATGAATGTCTTTTGCTTAACTAACTTTCTCTTTATTTTTTAATTACTGGAGGCCTAGACAATAGTCACTAATGAGAGACATCATCATTAATTATAAATGTTTTTGATATATCTTTCACCTTTTCTACCATAGCTTTTTTCAATAATTACCTCCAGAGCAGTAGCCAGTTAAATAAAGGCTATGAGATCAAATGAACTCTGCACCTGTAACAAAACATGGTCTTTGAGGTATGCACAGGACCAGGCTATTGATAATTCTGCATCATTTTCAAACTAAGTAGTAGGATTCACTTGATTTCAATGATCACTTTACATATTTTTGTGTGTATGAGTCATTTTCTTGCATGTATGTGCACCACCCACAGCCAATGCCCAGGGAGGCCAAAAGAGAGTGTCATATAACCTGGAACTTGAGTTGTGTACTGCCCCATGTAGAATATGTTAGAAAAGCAAGAGTTCCTAACTGCTGAGACATCTTTTCAGCCACTACAATATATTTTTATGAGAAGTTTCAAATTACTTGAACAAAAGTTAGTTCAATACTCTCTTTTTTTTATGAGTTTACACTTTCCATGTTTTCAAATTTTTACACGAGCTTTTATATGTCAATATTCTAATAAGTTTGAAGAGTGATGTTATTATTGCTGCCTATAAAATCATGGCTGCCAAATACATAAAAAGTGGAAAGATTCTTTCAGAACTTTGCTCCTCTCACTGTGGCATCATACTTTTCCTTTCATACCAAGCAAAGTTGCCACCACACATATATCCCAAGCAAATTGCCTCCTGTATTTAATACCCAATATTTTTGTTAATCTTTTTCTTTAGTGATCCAGATAGGAGTGCCTCTTTTCCTTCTTTTAAATCACATAGACTTATCAGAGAAAGAAAATGCACTAAATCCAATTAGTTTGGAATTATTTTCCTCCATCACTATTTTACAAAGTGCAGAATATTCCTATAAAGCTGGAAAGGTTAGCATTTCTGTTCTCATTTTTTAAGATCAATAGAGCAAGATGAGAATTTAAGTGACTTGGGCCAAGTAAATCTATGAACCCCTGAGACATCAGCTGGTGCTGAGAATGGCAAATTGTGCCTCCCACAGAGCAGTGAACAGCTATACCAATGCAGGTCAAAAATGTGAAGTGTAAATCAAAAGAGAGAACAGAGAGCCAGTGAAGCAGTTGACAGTTTTGTAGTGACCCAGACTCTAATGAGCAGAGAATGTCAATAAGATCATAGCAAGACAGTTGCCACTATCATTTTGATAATTGTGTCTTCCTGTCTAAAGAAAGACAGAGTCCTGAAACACAATAAGTCATACATGAAGAAGCATCTTAAGAGATGAAAACTATACTCTTTCCCACCTAATGTTCCATTTACTTGGGAAATAAGGAGCTTTATCCCATTAAGTTCAAAAGGCATTGAAGCTATGCTTGAATACTTTCCATAATACTTCTCATGATCTCTATCCAATTCTTTATTTAGGCTGCTATTGATGTGTTTAAGAAACAGAAATATGACTCTTGTCTTTACTCACAGCACTTCATAGTAAATAATAAATACTGTGCCATATGTTTTATGCTTTAATGAACTACTCCATTTGTGTTATTGTGACTGTTAATTTTCTTTTCCATCTTGATTGGATTTAGAAGCCACTAGAAGAAGATAAATCTATGCACATCTTTGAATGTATTTTTATGGAGACTTAACTGAGACAGGAGACCTACCCAAAATCCACTGGTACCATCTCTTTAGTCAGTCATCCCAGACTGACTAAAATGGATAGTATGGAAAGTCAGGTAAGCATTCCCATGTGAGCATTTCTCCCCGACCTGCTTCTTGACTTGGAATGTTGTGTCTCATATTCCCAGGGTCATGACATTCCCATCATGACAGACTGTGTCCTGAATACTTCCCCCTTGATTGATTTGCAAAGTAACAATGTTATTTTTCTAAATACCTGTCAACCATACTTCTCCCCTAGAAATAATTTTACATTTCCCAAGATCAATGATTTACACTTATTTATAATGACATCTAATACCATCCTTAATCTTGTACCATTCTTCACCAGTCTGCTCACTAGAGCACCCTTGGTACCCAAAAGTATCACGAGTACTCCAGGCCATGGAGATGTTCAGTGTACATACCTTCAACCAGAATAGAGTAGAGATCCTTTAAGGTTGGTGTGATGATTTTTCTCTTGCCCACCATCACCACTAACCTAACACTGTGTTTCTCTTGTTATGTAAAGATGTTCCTCGACCCATTTTGAGTTCCATTCCACATGGTGTTACTCTTCTCTTCAACACCAGTTATGTTCTATGTGTTCTGGCACACTCACAGGTTTTTCCAGCCCCAATTTACACATGTATTGTCTGAAGACATTGGAACTCAGAATATGAACTTGCTTGTTCATTCCTGATATTTAAATTTTTTTAAACATTTTCACACCTTTACCCCTCATGTTTATTATATGCCTGAACTTCTCCCAGGAAGCCTGGAAACAGGACTCCTACTCTATTGGCTTCCTATTACTGATTTAACATCTTCTTGGAGGCATATATAGTGGTTTAAACAGCATGTGGGCTTCGTTTTTCTTTTCTTTGTCTTTTCCTTTTTGTTTGTTTGTTTGTTTGGTTTGGTTTGGTTTTTTCATTTACAGAAGACAGAACTCAGGAAAGAATGTTAACTACTCCAAATTCAAGTTGTCAACAAAGCTCTGTTCCACAGATTATGAGAGAACCCATTTCCTACTTCCAGCTTTTAGAAGTTGCAAAACATTCCTCACCAATAAAAGATCCTTCTAGGAGGTGGAAAGATTGCAGGAGCCAGAGGGGATGGAGTACTCTACAGAAACAATGTCTTCTAGATAAAACAGAACTGAAGCAAATGTGAATTCAAAGACAGTAGCAACATTTACAGGGCCTGTAGATGTGTCCCAGTACTGAAAGACCAAAGTGGAAATGAGCTCCCATTCCTAACCAGGAAACTATCTGTAATTGACTACCATTCACAAACAAAAAATTAGTTTTGTCAAATGGAGTCTCCCTGGATTTATTAACCACACTTAAGAGGTGGCCAAATGGCTAACACAAGATGAATTCAGTGGTATTTTTGTAGACATTTTGTCTCATATTAATTTGTTTTTTAATCATACTGGTTTTTGGTTATATATTATGGTTTCTGACTTTGTATTTCTATGGGTTGTTTTCGGTATGTATTTCTTGTGTTTTACATTTAAAAAAATTCTGGATTGTTTTGGTTTGCCTATTTGCTGTGGGGGACATGTTGGGTGGGTAGAAAAAGTAGAAAGGATCTGGAGAGAAGATGGGGAAGGAGAAAATATAATCAGAATATATTGTCTGAAAAATATTTTATTTCAATAAAAAATAACTAATTTTAGAGAGCAACCTAGCTTTTTTGAATCCCTCTTTCTACATCTGATCTTACTGTTTTGCATTTGAACTTACATGATTTGCTTGTCTGACCTGGACAATCTGCATTAATCTACCTCACTGAAAAGCCTCCAGTTAAGCATCCCTAGAGAGTCTCTTCACCATATAATATATTTGCATATTTTTATTTAATAGGCCATGGACTCCTTTGAAAGGGCACTAGTCTAACTACCATATGTGTTTATTTACATTTTCAAATCTTTTTTCTCTATGCTACTTATTTATTTTTCATTATTTATTATGTTACTTAATAGATGAGCTTTCTAGGGTTCAAAACAGACTGATATTATGTTCTATAATTTTGAGGCTGGAGAACACGTTTTAATTATTTCTATTTCCCTGCACTCTGCAATGTATGGTGTATAGTAAACAACATAAAATTTGTTCTATTAATAAATTCCCTTGAGATGTAGCTGACTTTTGCCTTTAATGAAAATGCCAAACGAAATATGTTTATATATAAAATAGAAATCTACTTCTAGAAGATATACATGTTGGATTTGTTAAACGACCTGTGTTGAGTACAAGGTATAAATTACCCAAAAAAGATTTGGAAAGCACTTACCAAATGTGGTATTGTGTTTCCCAAAATATTGTGCACCCTAATAAACTTATCTGGGGTCAGAGAACAGAACAGCTACTAGATATAAAGTCCAGAAAATGGTGGCACACACGCCTTTAATCCTATCATTTGGGAGGCAGAGATCATCCAGATGTCTGTGAGTTCAAAGCCACACTGGAAACAGCCAGGCATGGTGACTCACACCTTTAATCCCAGGAAGTGATGGCAGGAAGCAGAAAGATATATAAAGCATGAGGACAAGGAACTAGAGCCTGGTTAAGCTTTTAGGCTTTTGAGCAGCAGTTCAGGTGAGACCCATTTGGATGAGAACTCAGAGACTTCCAGTCTGAGGAAACAGGGTCAGCTGAGGAATTGGCAAGGTGAGGTAGCTGTGGCTTGTTCTACTTCTCTAATCTTCCAGCATTCATCCCAATAACTGGCACCGGGTTTGATTTTATTAATAAGAACTTTTAAGATTCATGTAATACTTACCATAGAAAGGGCTAAGGCCTCCTTGTACTATTCTAAATGTATTATGTATTTCTCAACTAGATTCTCATCTCTGCTATCCCTGATGCTGATTCCACTTCATCATTTTGTTTGTTTGGTTAACATTGTCCAGCTTGTTCATCACCATCCTTTGTTATTTAAATGGTGAACCTGGACAATATTATATCAAATGAGGTCACCCAGATCCAGAAAAACAAATGCCACATGTTCTCTCTCATCTGCAGTTCCTAACTCTAAATCTTCTGATAATGGTGTACCTACTACCCATCTCAAAAGAAAGTTCTCTTCAGCAAATGGAGACAATCCCAGAAAGCATATCTAGACACAATGTAGAGATCAATGAGTTGTGGAGAGCTCAGTTGCAGTGGAAACATCTACAGCTCAAGAAATGTCTCAGAAGAGAGCACATGAAAACTTTATTTGAATGCAGGCAAATAATCATACTTACAAAAAATAAATATTTTTAAAATGACTGTACCTCATTCTGTACTCATTTCTATGTACATTGTCAAATATGAATAACCAGTTTTTCAGAGGTTCTCAGAAATACTATAAAAGATGCTATTAGCATTTTGGTTTTTTCATTTGTTGAGCTTGATTTTGGAATTTGTGCTTGAGGCTGAGAAGGAGATATTTCCTCATTGTTATACATAACTGTCTTTAAAATACACTACTGTTCACTACCAGTCCATGTTTCTCCCTTCTAAGCTCAAGACTCCTAAAATGTGTTTCCTCTTTTCTCTGTCTTTTCAGCTTTTGATTGTTTCCCCAAGGGTGAATACAGGTCTCTTACCCCATAGCTCAGTGGTTCTCAAACCTCCTAATGCTGCAACCCCTTAATACAGTTCCTCCTGTTGTGGTGACCATCAGCCATAACTCTCAGACATGAGTGAAACACCAGGCTTACACATAATGACATAGAAAAGGAGGTGCACAAGACAAAAGCCTAGAACACACTCAGTATAAGTGTTTTGTTACAAGAGGTTCTTAGAGCACCAGAGATGATCTCAGAAAACTCTGCCCACACCATATCACACTTTAAACACTAAATATAAAAACAAAGAAATAATACAGAGAGCTATGAGGGAGAAGCACTGAGTTACAGACATCTAAAAGATGGAAGAGGATGCTGTAGTTTTAAAATTATACACCTAATAGAGTTGTATTGCTTATATCAAGGGGAAAATAAATATTTTTTAATACAAAAGAGTTGATTGTATAAAATTAAGACATGTTTTTTGGGAAATATTTTATTATACATACTATTCAAATTTCTTAATTTATGAGTTTTTAACAAAACCTTATATCTGGAAAATGATATGCAAAAACTACAAATTCTCATTTATTTGTTTAAAATTAAAATATACACATTTTTGACAGAGTGCTTTTAACTATCTCTTTCTGATTCTGTTGTGGCAAATATCTGAGATAACTAGCTGAATACAATGCAAATAGACTATACTATGAGATATATGTTTCAAAGAAGTAGAATTCTTGTGTTTTGGTTTTAAGTGTCTGAATGTCTTAATGAGCATGTGTGTGGGCATGTGTTCATACAGCTTTGTTCATGTGGTATGTTTTGGGATGTGGGAGCCAGAGGCTGAAGTCAGGTGGCCTCAATTTCTTTTCTACCATAATTTTTGAAACAGGGCCTATCTCTGAATCTGGTGCTTACTGATCAGCTAGGCCAGCTGGTCAGTGAGCCCCAGGTATCATCAGCTATCTGCCAATTTTCACCTGTGCAGCAATGGGAATTCATGAGTGTGATGTTGTACTCAGCTTTTCACATAGGTGCTGGGGTTCAAATGTAAGTTTCATGCTTGCAAGGTAGGTGTTTCACTGACAGAGCTTGCCCAAAGTAATTAGGTATTATTTTTAATATTATTAGTACTAAAATATTTTAATTGGTTTCTTTGAATGGATGAAGCTTTTGAGAGTTAAACAAGTCACCCTGTTTTACCCTGGCACTAACACAGAGGGATCTGTTCTGCAGTCTCTGACTGTAAAGTCATTTCCTTGATTTCTCTCTGACGGATTCAGTTTCAGTGTCTCTATGTATAGCAAAGTTCAGAATCGCATAATAATATCAGCATTTCTCAAATTCACTAAATAATGACCAGATTTTACTTTTCTTTCTACTATGTGCCTTCCAAAATCTGGTTTTCTAACCAATTGCTCAAATCCAAAGCAATAACATAAAAATCATGTAGATTATTTTCATTATTTGAGAAGAACTTGGAAAGCAAAATATATACATCAAAGTGACTTACAAGTTTAACTTCTATATCTTTAAAATCCATTGATTAAGTTTTAATCACAGCTCAATATATGGTTGTAAACTCCCTGATATTTCAGTCGTATCCATGAAATGGGGCATTCAGCTCAAAGCTTCCTGCAAATAATTGAAGTGTGTCCAAGGGAAGGTAAATGCTGTGTTTACTTAAGCTTCCTCTTGTTAGACTACAAGGAGAGTTGGGTGGTGGGATAGACATTGCAATCCACTGCCTGTCTGCTTTAAGCTCAATGATATACATTAAATTATATAACAAGTGATACTATATTCATAGGAAGTGTCTCAACAATTAACATCGATACTTTTTAAAATTAGAATATGCCTCATCTCTGTTTTGATTTTCTTTGTCCTTCCCTTTCCCTTCCTTCCTTCCTTCCTTCCTTCCTTCCTTCCATTCTTCCTTCATTCTACTCTTCCTTCCTTCCTTCCTTCTATCCTTCCTTCCTTCCATCCTTCCTTCCTTCCTTCTGTTCTTCCTTCCTTCCATTCTTCCTTCATTCCACTCTTCCTTCCTTCCTTCCTTCCTTCCTTCCTTCCTTCCTTCCATTCTTCCTTCCTTCCACTCTTCCTTCCTTCCTTCCTTCCATTCTTCTTTCCTTCCATTCTTCCTTCATTCCACCCTTCCTTCCTTCCTCCCCCCTCCCTCCCTCCCTCCCTTCCTTCCTTCCCCCTTCCTTCCATTCTTCTTTCTTTCTTTCTTTCTTTCTTTCTTTCTTTCTTTCTTTCTTTCTTTCTTTCTTCCTTTCTATAACCCTTTCCTCCATCTATCCATCCTCTCTCCCTCCCTCTCTCCCTTCCTCCCTCCCTCCCTTCCTTCTTTCCCTCCTTCCTCCCTTCCATCCATTTTGCATTCTTGTCTCCTCTCCTTTCCTTCTGTGTTCCCTCCTAGTACCATCTTTCCCATCACCTCTTCCTTTTCTATGTTCTTCTATTTTCCCATCTTCCCTACAATGACAAAACGTTTCTAGCATATTGAAAGACAACATGCTGGGAGAATGTAACCAGTTACTGGGCAGGCTTTTATTAACTTTCCCAGACTGCCCTCAGGATGGGAAGACAATGCAGTCTAGGTGAGAAGTACAGAAGTGAGCTTTATAGTGGGTAGGATAAGGGCAGCCTTGAAGCTATCTGGTGAGGTCCCAATTGGTTAAGGACAGAGTATTTCCAAATAAGGGGCAGGAGCATAGTAGTGTAAAGTTCTCATTTCAAAGACAATAGGTTCTATCTTCCAGAGATAGGTGGATCTTCCAGAGCAACTGATACTCCTCCTGTCTTGTACACAGCTCATGAGTTGACTGAGACAAAATGACACCCCTGATGCTAAACCCTATCAGATATAAAACCTGTCAGGGTATAAGTGAGAGATGAAGTCTGATAAAGGATGGAAATCTTATCAGTGTTAGGAAGTGTCTTTGTCAGTGTTCTACTGCTGTTAAGAGACACCAGGAAATGGCAACTCTTATGCAGCTTGCTTATAGTGTGCAGGTTTAAAGGATTAGTTCATTATCATCATGGTGGTAAGTATGGCAGCAAGTAGGCAGACATGGTGCTGCAGAAGTATCTGGGACTTCTACATGGGAATCTACAGGCAGTGGGAAAGCAAAAGACACTTGGCTTGGCCTTATGAAACATCAAATAGCACCACTCCTTGGTGACCCAGCATTCAAATCTATGAGCTTGTGGTGGCCATTCTCTTTCAAATTATCACAGGAAGAGTGTCATTCTTTCCATGGGCATACCAGATGGGAACAGAAATATCATAGAATTCCAGTGTTATTACATCTGACTATCTCATTAGAAACAGATATTAAAGAAATTTCAGGGTTTATTTTTCCCAGTACATCTCATGTACCTAGAGGATGCCAAACAGTTGATCTAAGGATTGATCACTGATCCACCACAATGAATTTCAAATCTCTATGGTAAGTCAGATGACACCAAGCACATATCATACTGGATAGTACCAGAACACCTTACTGCATGGTGAAAAAAATGCAATATTTCCATTTGTTTTATTTTTTAAGAAATTGACACATTCTCAGAAAGACAACCAATTTCTAAGCAAAAGACTGAGTGGAGGTAATTCATTGACTATTAGATCATAACAATAACAACAAAATTAAGCCAGTGAATTCAATCCATATATCTACCCATAATTTAAACCTCAACTTACTCCATAATATTTAGCCCTTTGACTCATTGAAGAGATGTATTTAGCTTCTACTCTGCTCAGAGGGGCATCGGTTATTTTTAACCTTATAATCCCATGCCTATCAAAAAAGTTAAAGATTTTTAAAATTGACATTTCAGAATGAAAGTCACCTTTCCTCTCCCTATTGGGCATACAATAATTTCTAATATTTTGTTCTGTCAGAATATTGGTAACTGAAAATGTTTCTTCTTCATAGGGGTTGTGTTTTGAGATAGATTTTACATTTCTAAATGTATCTCAAGGTAATTACATGCTAAATGGCCTGAGTGGCATTCAGCCAGATTTTAGCGTGCAGAACGCAGTAGGCACTGACGCTACTCCTCCTTGGCTCTTCTCTAGGAAAGCATCAAGCAAAGCATACAGGAAAAGTACTTCTTTTTGGCATTTTTATTATTATTATATTTGTGTTTTAAGTTTACACATCAGCCATGGGTTCCCCTGTCCTCCCCCCTCCAGCACGCACCCCCACCTACCCCCAGCCCCTCCCCTTCATTCCCATCTCCTCCAGGGCCTAGAATCCCCTGGGGATTCATCTAAACCTGGTGGATTCAGTACAGGCAGGTCCAGTCCCCTCCTTCAAGGCTGAGCAAAGTGTCCCTGTGTAAGCCCAAGATTCCAAACAGCCAGCTCATGCACTAAGGACAGGTCCTGGTCCCACAGCCTGGGTGCCTCCCAAACAGTTCAAACTATTCAATTGTCTCACTTATCCAGAGGGCCTGATCCAGCTGGGGGCTCCACAGCCTTTGGTTCATAATTCATGTGCTTCCATTCGTTTGGCTATTTGTCCCTGTACTTTTTCCAATCTTGAGCTCAACAATTCACGCTCTTACAGTCCCTCCTCTTTCTCAACAATTGGACACCTGGAGCTCCACCTGGGGCCTGGATGAGGATCTCTGCATCCACTTCCATCAGTTATTGGATGAGAGTTCCAGCTCAACTGGTAGGGTTTTGGGCCATCTGATCATCAGACTAGGTCAGATTAGGCTTTCTCTTGACCATTGCCAGCAGTCTACAGAGGATGTATCATTGTGGATTTAAGGAGACCTCTCCAGCACTCTGCCTATACCTGTTCTCATGCGGTCTTCATTTATCATGGTCTGTTATTCCTTGTTCTCCCTTTCTGTTCTTCATCCAGCTGGGATCTCCTGCTCCCCTAAGCTTTCTTTCCCACAAACCTTGCCCTTCATTATTCCCACTGTTGTCCAGGTTGTTCATGTAGATCTCATCCATTTCTCTGTCATTGGGTGATCCCTGTGTCTTTCCTAGGGTCCTGTTTTCTAGGTAGCCTCCCTGAACTCTATCCCCTTTAAATGTAAATTGTTATAGTTTAGGCCTATAAAATAATACAACATTCAAACTTTTGGAACTCAGTTTAAATGTAACGAGTAATACGTAATTATCTGCTACTTCCTATGTTGAAATTGATATAAAGCCAGAAGTTATATACTCTTGAGAAAAAGTTGCTAAACGCAACTTCTATGTTCTGATGAGACCTTTGCTCTTGAAATATTAGCTCACAGTATGAATTTCTTGCAACTTTTGGCCTATTCTATAGCAACCAGAATTTTTTAAATGCTAAATTAGTTTTCAAATTCAACATTACATCTCAGTCAGAGTTCAACAATGGTTATGATATAAAAATTGATTCTTCTGAAATGTGTAGAAAATTGAAGCCAAGTGTGATGTCTTTTCCATAATTTGTGACTTCTCTTTCTGTAATTAGCCAATCTGATAAATTTATAGAGTAGAATCATGTACTTAGCAACTATTTTATTTATTTATCACAACAGCCTAGAGCCAAAGCCATTTCATGTAGTAGAAAAGTGGTGAATGGTCTTCAGAGAACCCTTGTTTGACCTTCAAGAAAACCACATTTTAGTTATGAGAGTTGTGCATCTGAAAGTAAATTCAATAGTGTGTATTCTGAATCCTTTCTCTGTTACATTGCTTATAGAAATAAAGTAAAACATTTCTTCACTGTGTCCATGTGTGCATGAATGTGTATGGACATGATAACCTGTAAGGAAACAGAAGAAATAACCTAGTGAATTTAAACAGTGTAGGAAAATAGCAGAAACACAAAACAAGATAAGTCTCTGCCTGGTAAAAGTTACAGGAGACACTGGGAATATCTGCAGAAAGAGGATGGAAAGACAGGCTTGACTGTGGACAGCTAATACCAAGAAAATTGGACCCTACTCTGTATAATGGGGCAGTTTCAAAAGTGTAACAGTGACATATAGTTTAGTGACATCTTATATAAGCCACAATGTTCTTTATCAAGTAATATCACACTAGCTCTATTTATTAGTCATAAAAATCTACCACCTATCAAAAATTAAGCAACTTAAAGTAAGGTTTATCTGCAAATAAGCTGACTATCTGCTGAAAACATCTATGACCCTTTAATGAAGGTTAACACAATGTAGATCACACAATATAATAGTGTCCAATAAAATGTACACGTGAGATGAATGTGGCTCATTCTCAGCAGATAAATCAATGATTGAAACCAGACTAAAAGGACCACATTGATAAAGCCACCAGTCCAAGAACAACAACAACAACAACAAAAACCCCACAATTTAAAAGATTCAACAACAATGGGAAGGGAGATGTTTAAACAGATTATTGCTTATAAATCCTAGACATTTGCTCAAAACAATCATCAAGCATTGCATGTGAGAACTTGGTGAATCATAAGACAACTACACCAAAGAAGAAAATCTTTGCAAAAAAAAAGGCTGCTTACATGATTCTCTCTATAGGAAATGTTGAACTGACCTGCAGCACTGGTTCTCAGCCAGAAGCAGGTGTCTTCTGCAGGCTCCACTTAACACTTTCTACTCTGAGACTTGGAGGTTTTATTGACTGCAAAGGTCATAGAAGAGATATGTTGGCATCTGGTGTAAAAATCATTACACTGTACGGGACGGCTATGACTCAAATGTCAATACTGCCAGAGCTGTGAATGGAAAATCACAATGATTGTATCTTATGATATTTGGCAAGAAGGGAACTTCCATGAGGTCACTAAATTAGCATATGGTTTTATTATGTAGGTGGTTACATGGTCTTTAGACACTTGTTCAAATACAATTGTGCCCTTGCCACAGATGGACTGTTGATTGATTGTAAACAGTGAAAAGCACATGTAATGTCACTTGCCTTGTCAGACTCATTGCTAATTCCTGTTTCTTGCATCTTCTTCATCTCCTGACAAACTCAGGAGAAGCATCAGTTCCTTACACTGCCCTCTTCTGACATCCCAAGCAACATGCATGCTTGTTTCCCACAGTCTTAGAACACAGTCTATGAACTCACTAAATTGGTAAAGAACAAAACTAAAAGTGGGGGAAAATTGTAGACGAAAATTCTAAACTGTCTTAGTAAATAAGAAACACAGAGCCAAATACAGAGGTTAATAGCCAAAGAGATCAGAGATCCATGACTACTTTATTTTACCACCTTGCCGCCATCACTTTCCCAGAGAGAGTTTCTTCCTGTCTGACTTGTCTTTTTATTGCCTTTCTGTTCTCCCTTCTCATTGGCTCTAAACCAAACCACATGACTTCCTCATCACTGCCTGTCTATACAGACCTCCAGGTCTCTATGGTTGGTACTGGTATTAAAGGTTTGTTTCACCATGCTTGGCTGTGTCCTTGATCACACAGAGACTCTGCCTGCCATGTGATTGGATTAAGGGTGTGTGCTACCACTACCTGACTCTGCTTATGGCTCAGATTATGATGATATTTATTGGTGCTGAAATGTGATTTTATTAGTATGTTAATAAATAAAGTTGCCTGGAGATCTGAGTTAAAAGCAAGCCATTTAGCAGAATTCAGCATTTAGTGCTCTGATCTCTGGGCTATTCATTCTGTATTCACTCTGTGTTTCTTATTTAACAAGACCATTTAGAATTTCATCTACATATGGTGCCCAACGTGGCAAGAATTCATTAAAAACTGTTGGTTATAGAACCCAGCTTGGCCAAGAGTTACAGGGCCCAGCTTAGCCAGAGTTTACAGGCCCCAGGTCCAGCCAGAGCTATATTTGGTCTGGTTAGGCTGCAAGTGGTCAGAGCTGCACTCGACTCTAGCAGCAGCAACTGCAGAAATAGACTGTGTAATGATTTGTTAACTTTGATTTTTCTCAATGCTAATAAGAAAGGAACAACAGCTGTATAGAAACATTGGATAATAGAAAAAAAAGCACCAAATTAAATCAGCCTATATATTTTAAGGATGTGCTGGCCTCAGAATGGAAGCCAGATTATGTGTTACATTGGGGACAAGGTTTTGCTTTTGTTTCTATAGGAAGCAAGAGGCTATGGATTTGTTCCAGATTAAGATACGTCAGGTTTGTCCAGCCAAGACCCCCTGAAAGTTCCCCTATGACACCATGGCCTAGATCATCCAACAGACAATGCAGCTTCACAGACTACTCCAGTCAGGACTGGACCACAATCCTAAAATATTCTTTGTGTTGCCAAAAGATTACCAGCACCTTTATCAGCAGGAAGTAGCCTAGAAAACTATGCCCATATTCCTAAAAAATGGATTATGGATGATTGTCTTTGTTTAGATTATTGTTTGCAAATTGTTATTGGTCATAGTCAATCTCTTTCTAAAAGGAGAAAGGGGGATATGATATGGAAATATAGGATAAAAAGGTGGATTGTTGAACCTACTTTTAAGGAGCAACTTGCTTAAAGTGTTTTACGTTGGTATAGATTTTAGTTTATTGATACAAATTTAAAGTTAATTTTGTTATAATACATATATATATATATATATATATATATATATATATTTCCACTCTTGTTTAAGGTATTATGCTTATATAACTCATTTAAATTGTAATGTATAGTTGAGAAATACAGATTAATAAATAGTCTTCTATGATAGTCAAACATAGTCATCTTAAGTTTTCTAGGTATACATAGATATCATTCAGTTAGGTAGATTATCTTTAAACAGTTCAAAGACTTACAGAATATGACATTTAAAATGTTTTAAAACTTAGAACAGTGAGACATGTCTGCTACTGGCAGCACCGATTTACTTCAAAGAGAAAGATGGGCATCAAAGACACTCCATGTGGAATTTATCTTTTTTTTTTTTTGGCAAAAATAGCCATTTGGGCAAGAAACTGTTCTTGCCTGGACCTATTGACAAAATGTTGTATCAACTGGACATGCAGAAACCATAGGAAGATGACCACTGTACTTTGCAAGGCAAGGTGGTCCTTCAGGTTTCCGCTTCACAGAGGAAACTGCCAGACGTTCTACAGGACACAGAGAGAAGCAACTGAGAGACTCTAGGACTATATGCTGAAGATGGATGCCCCAACATTGCAGAAGAGCTTTGGGTGACTGTCCAAGCAGCCAACTGTCTCTGTCATTCTAGATTTTTAGAAGTTGCTTACAATGTTCTTCCTGTTTACTTAGATAATATTGTGTCCTTCTGATATAGCTTTGATGTAGCTGAAGACTAGATACTTATAATTTTCCTTGGTTATGAGAAAAGATAAATTATATATAAAACTTTAGACTCACAAATATAAGATAGATAGAATATCTTCTTTAATTTTGCCAAATACAAATAGACTAGATATTATAACTGTGATTCTTGCTAGATTACTATTTTATTATATGTAATTTACTATGTTAAAGTTAAACCCTTCCTTTTTGATTAGACAGAAAAGGGGAGGTGCTGTGGGATGTTCTGTATGCTGTGAATATATGTGGCTCTGATTGGTTGATAAATAAAACACTCATTGGCCAGTAGCCAGGCAGGAAGCATAGGCAGGGTAAACAGACAAGAAGAATTATAGGAAGAGGAAGGCTGAGTCAGGAGATGCCAGCCTGCCATCCAGGGAGCAGCGTGTAATGGCACACAGGTAAAGCCACAGAACATGTGGTGACAGATTAACAGAAATGGGCCTTGTTTAAGTATAAGAACTAGTCAGTGGTTAGCCTGAGCTAATAGCTGAACAGTTTTAATTAATATAATCTTCTGAGTGATTATTTTATAAGTGGATGTGGGGTCTTTGGGGCTGGTCAGGACCAAAGAAAACTTCAGCTACAGAAGATGACTTGATAGTCTACTTAGACAAATGGACACATGGCTTAAAATTAGCCCATATTCCCTGATTAACTGCTTCCATGGTCGTACTTTTAATGTCTGAATATTTTCTACCACTACTCCACATTGTAAGAAAATAAATCTAGCTATATTCAGTAAGTGTCTATTGAGTTTTCACTGTATATTCAGTACAGAGAAAACATTATGCAGCATCATTCTCTAGTTGTATCAACTCCACAATAAACAGTCATTTACTTTGATCCAGAAATTAGTTTCATCCTACATATGCTACTGGATGGTTTCCAAACTCTCAGGGTTATTGATCTTAGGTGAACTTGATGTCTCCATGGACAATGGGCATGTAGCTGTGTATTTTACATGACTTTCACAAATCATGATATGAAAACTACCTAAGATTATAACCCAATACTTTGGATACAAAGCATAGGCCCATGTTCAGTGATGTGCATCGCACAATAATATAAACCAACAGAGTTTAAGTAGTCTAAACAGTTTAGAATATAAATAAAATAGAAAGAACTTACTAAATAAAACATGTCACATGCATTACATTAAAAAAACTCTCAATAATGACACATAAAACCAAACTATGTTTCCACATTTCATTCAGTCAAAGGGCAAGCAGGATTGAAATGAATGGTTTTTAACATTGATCTCATTATTTTCTTGACAAGTAGTAAATTTACATGTGTAATAAACTATGATGATTCCACAAGCATTAAGCATTGGCTCAAAATTATGGTCTTCAGTATATTTTCACACAAATATATAACTATTACAGAAACATATACGAAAACACTATAATATTATTTCAAAGCATTAAAGTGCTTCCTCTTACATGAATGTTTCCATTGCTCAAACCTTTCCTTCACTCAAAAGCCAACTTCTACCACATCAATGGTGTCATTTTAAACAAAATTTTAAACAATTTAAATTTATTTGCTAAGGGAGAATATAATGTGTTGAGGCAGAATCCATCAGAAAACACTAAGTTCATGAAATCATTGTATTTTCTATCAATCCAGTTTTTACACAGTTACAGGTCTTTCTAAATGTTCATATGAGTCTAACATACAATCAGACAAAGAGAATTATAGAAGAATACTGCAGCTGGAATGTTCTGGAAAAGATATTACAGGAGTATGTGATATCGAAGTAGCAGCAGCTGAGCATCCAATTAGGAAATATCTGCTTCACTGAAAGAAAAGAACCATGGCACATCATATAGGCAGAAGAATATTAGTTAAAATTATAGCTTTTAGACAGGTCCAGCTTTGCTGTATATTGCAGTCATCTGTGGTTATTATTAGAGCTAAGAACTTGTGAATATGCTCTTGAGAATTCTGTCTCAGAGTATTTATGTTGAATCTCTTTGCCTAACCTACTTCTCATTGACTCGGAAAGTCCCTGTCAAGAAGCTTGTTATTGATAATGATTATAAGGAAACTAAATAACCAATACACATATCAAAGCCAGTCAGTTCACTTCATCTTATAAATATATTAGCTCATTACACTGTATGTCATAGTATATATTATACTATCTTAGATCTAATAAAAATAATAAAAACTCATCTAAGCAACATGACAAAATAAAGAAGCACTCCAAAATCAAACAATAGGAAATTCTACCAAACTTAAGAAAGGTGAGTTGTGACAAGGGCTACAGAGGTAACATAGGCTTATGACAAAATGATGATGATAATAATAACAATTACAGTAAGCAAAACATGTAGAGGAGTCTCAAGAAAATATCTCCAACCAGAAGCAGAATTCAATCCTGAGTAGTGCCAAGACAGAACATTGGAGAGAAATATGCAATTAATTTTGTTCAACATTTAGGAGCATAGATTTAAAACTATAGGAGAAAGAGGAGAAAATGTTTGAACTGGTTTTTTTGAAAAAGTACTGAGTCAATTGGTAAGAAAAGAGGTACGTAAAAATTTTAGTATGCTATTTGTATTTATCCCTATCAAGGGTCAAGTACTAAGATGTGTGCATTTTGATAGTCTTGATAATGCAGGAAAGAGTCCTAACTGATCACTTGGATATACAATTTAATGGAGCCTATTAAATAACCATGTTTTCACTTAAATATTTACGGGATATTACATAATCAAGGAGATAAAATAAATTCAAGATATTAGTACATTTAAAAGATGCTTTTAAAACCATGCTGTTGGGAAGTCATATGGAAAGTTACACTATGTCACATCAGCAAGAAGGCAGTCAGTTCTGCTGCAAAGCTGTGGTAAGGTGTCTTCTGGTACTAAATGACAAGTGTGTAATTGTGCTAAAGGAGAAGGAAACCAGAAGACAAGAAACTGTTAATAATTTTTAGTGAATTTTATCATGACTTATTTTTTTCCTAGTGAAAGTTATCAAAATAATTTGTTAAGTTAAGACACAAGAATAATATTTAAGTCCTGGAGTGGGATTTGTGTAAAACAACATTACAAGCCTATAAAATAGTGAAGATTTTTCCTAGACAAATCATAAAGATATTACAGTGATGAGATTTTTGTTTCTATTGTTAAGACACATTCAAGTAAGGAAGGATTGTCAAGAGAATAAGCTTTGGCTTTTTGTAGTAGTCACACATTTTGATTATGTGCTTGATGTGAATGCAGAGATATGCATACAGCTTGGTCAGCTACTCTCCTGTTCCTTCAAACAGATGATTCTGTCTTATATTATATTCTGACCCCTTCATTACTGATCTTATGTGGCATTCAATACCAACTAATCAGCCATAACATACTAATTTATTGAATGATTCTCTCCTTTTGTAAACACTTTATTTTTAATTATCTTTATTTTTGTTATTATAATATAATTATATTTTCTCCTGAATTTAAACATAAGAAAAACATTTCTATTTGTGAACCAAGGTGAACTTTCCAATCCAACTGAAGTATTCCTAGGAGAATCAACCTAAAAGCAGCACCTTTGAAGCCAAAGATTCAATACCTAGTCTATTTTCTTGTAGGACTGATATTCTTTCCATTGTCTTTGTTTTTCACATGTATATGTCTTATTTTCCTGAAATTGTATTACTGATACATAAAACAGGACATTAAAATTTTATAGTCTATATTATTTTGTAGCTACTACCCAGAGTTTAAAAATGTTGTAATTATAATCTCAAAAATAAAAAAGGAATGCTGATATTATGAGACATTTTTTCTTAATTGAAATAGAACGACATGACATGATATTCATTGACAAATTCCTTCAATAATTACTATTTTCAAGAAAATTACTTTAGTCATCCCATCATCATGTTTAAAGATTGCAAGCCAAGTGTTGATGCATAGCATACCTGCAATCCTACTCAGGAGTTACAGACTGGATGATGAGGAGTTCATCCATGTCTTCAGCTATAGGCAAGTTCAAAGTCTGCCTGGGATACATGAAAAAAGCAAGTAAATAAATAACCAGCAAAGAGTGTCTCACATGTGAGTTTATTTCATGCTTTTGCATTGGGTTTTTGTAGTCCAAAGAAAGGGAGAAAATCACAATGTGTATTTAATGATATTCAGAAAATAAGTAGAAATTAAAAATAAAAGCAAAACCTGCCAAAAAATAATATAATTTTTATCATGAAAAACAATGTTAGGGCCTGGTGGTGGTGGTGAATTCTTTAATCTCAGCACTGAGGCAGAGGTAGGCAGATCTCTGAGTTCAAGACCAGCCTGGTCTACAGAGTGAGTTCAGTACAGACAGGGCTATACAGAGAAACCCTGCCTTGTAAAACCAAAACAACATAAATATGTTAGGAATTTTTTTAATGTGTTAAAAAGACAAAATGATAACTTCATTATCTTTAAGAATAAAAAGTGTGTGAGAAATAGCTCACCAGTTGCTCCCCTTTCTGAAATAATGATGAGCTGATAAATGTAAGTTATATAAAATTGTTATTAAGAAATTACTTACTTAAGGTACAACTATGCAGACTACCAGGAAGATTAAGATCATGTATATAGAAAACATTTTTTATTTTCAGAGCACATTTTCAAAGACTCCTTCACACATATAAATATATACTTACTTAATTTCTATCAAGAAACTCTATCTTTGCCCCCCACCCTGTTCCCTCCCCACCCCCCACAAACACGCTGGTGGTTCTGTGATGTTTAACCATCATTGCTAGTTGAATCAAGTTTATAATGGCCAAGAAGACATGCCTCTGGGTATATCTTTGAGAGATTTTTTTCCAGAAGGTTTATGTGAATAGGGCTAAGTTCCATGGATAGATAAAAACAGTAGAGCAGGAATCGAGCTGTGCACCAGCATAAACCTTCTTTTGCTTCCTAAGTGTGGTTCAGCTGCCTCATTCTCCTGATAACTTGATTCCCATGTCATTATGTACTCTATCCATTCAACTGTGCACAAAAATAAACTTTCCTCCCTTGTCTTTATCAAGTACTTAGCCACAATAATGAGATTGCTGGGATGGGTGCTTTATTCAGAGAAAGTCGTTTGTAACAATAGAATCAAGAGACCTACAAGATACCTGAACTCATAGCTCTTGAAACATTTGTTTGCAGAAAAATGAGCTAGCCACTTTAATCTAACCATACAATATTTGAGGAGAAAAAAGTCAGAAATCTAAGATTTTGTATATGATTTTTGAGGAAAAGAAGTAAACGTAATAATTGAATCATCCTTTTGAGAATTTATGAGAGTTTTTACAATTCTATATAGGAGAGATATACTGACTATCCTGTTGATAATACCTCAGTATCTTTTAGAAAGATATGAATGTTTAGTTTAAAAAAAAAAAAAAAAAGGACCAAGGTTTACAGAGGGGTTGCCCTAACTTTCTTATCCCAAATGCCCTCCAGTGATACTTTGTATAAGCCAATAGCCACCATGGAAACCATTTTTATATAATTGCTTAACCTGCTCAGCAGTACAGCCACTTTTCAAGTCTGAGATTTTTTTAGAACAGCATTTACAAAAAAATAATAATAATAAATAAATAAAAATTTTAAAAAAGAATTCTTTAGCAAAGGATAATCATTTTCCAGAATAAAAGATTTTCCTTGAAGACTTACTGTTTAGTGCAAAAAGCCAAAGATAAATCTGATATTCCCCTACTGTGGAAGAAGAAAAAGATGGTAGTCTATTTTTCTGGGCATAGAAATTGGATTAAATAACCCATACATCTTCTGCTTACACAGGGAGAAATCCATGGAGTGCAGATGCATTTGCTTTCTGTGGGGCTTTAAGTACCAAATTCAATTCAGATAAGAAAATCTTGAGCACAAAGGAGACTTTAGAGTATAATAATGCACAGAAGTGGTAAAACCACATTCTCAACCAAATGAAATGAGTGCTACACACTAGAGGGAGTGGAGATAGAAAACTAGAGCTGACAATTTATTTATCAAGGGAATGAGTAGATAATACAACAATTTATTTCCACCTGTAACTCAGCATTTTTTAGACACATTAGAGAGAAGACATTCTCATAATTTTTAAGGTGGCTTCTGGAGGAAAGAGTATGATGTAGCATAGGTGTCTTTCATAAATGTCAAGTAGCTACTACATTAAGGGATGCTTAGAAGTCATTATTAGAGCATGAATATTGAGTGTCCTTTTGAGAATGACCATTTTCTCTAAAAATGAAGGGTTTTCCCTTCTGTTCAGAAAAAGAGGCACATAAAGGGAAGGCTAGCCAAGGTACTCCTTGCCATTAATCTCACTAGGTACCAGTTAGCCGATTAAGGCTTCTCTCATTTTCTTTGTGTTCTCTTGAGCAGAGACAAGTGGCAGAGGCTTTTGATGCCATGCTCCCCTGTTCAGTATTCCAGATTCCTGATTAGTCTGGTCATTCAGCTTCTTCTACCTAAAGTGTCATTGAGAAAACATCCAGAATTCAGTGTAGGGTTGTGGTAGAGTGCTCATCTTTTCCTTGTCTGAATTGTGCTGATGCTGCCAGCATGCCTCCACTGACTTATCTCTAGTACTCAACTTTTATGCCAAAGGACATAGGGCAACAACTTTTTTGTGTGTTGTCAATTCCAAAGGGGAAAGATTTTACCCCATTTTCCCAGACCAGCTTCTAATTTTCACCTCTTTGGATTTCTCTATTTATGCCTTTATTAACATGTATTGTCATATGGAAAAGATAGAGGGTAAATTGCATTTTTTCACTGTTTCAGAGTGCTGGTACCATATGTATATATCCATATAATTACTGAAGTAGAACAGATGATGACATTTAGCTCTTTTACTTCCAAATTAGGACTTAAACAGGATACTGAAAAAGAAGGATGTCCTATAGCTTAGAAATTCTGCCTTTTCCAGAATATGACTTCTTCCATTCTTGGTGTCAGTGAAAATATTCTTAACATAGTAATGGACATAAGCCAACTATGTGAGCTCTTCTTTAGTAATCAAGTAACTTCCAGAAACTTGACAGAAACAAGAATAAAACACATGTAACACAAGGGCCAGTGGAAGGAGCAAGCATCTTAAAAATCTGTGTGAAACTTATGTACGATTCAACTTCCTAAGCTGGATCTGGGAAGCACTGGGTATGTGAGGGTGAATTCAAGAAATTACTTATAAATAAAATGATAGAAGACTAAACTTATGGATATTGCTTCAGAGTACTATGTTTCTGAACATCATTCTGTCATCTTTAGGATACTAAACTTCATCCAAATATGTCTATATCAACTAGAATGATACATGTTTTTCTGTGATGACCAGAACTCCAAACCTCAGTTGCCATAAGCAACAAAATATAATGCCACTGTGCTTACTGTCCAGGTGTGTATGAATTAAGGATTCAGAGTAAGGCATGCTATTGCAGATTATCCTGGAGATAAAAATACAAACACGTGAAGATTCAAATGTAAAGAACTGGCTCATAATTAGGGAGGGGAATTATGCAATTGACTTAAAAAATACTGTTGTATGTATATATGTGTATGGACAAGCAGATTCTACAGTGTACATATGAATATCAAAGGGAGTTCATTCTAACATAGTTGACTGTCTCCTTCAGCCATGGGTTTCTGGGGATTAAATTCAAGTCATTAGGCTTGTGTGACAGGATCTTTGTCCACTGAGATTCCCTGGCTCTGTTGTGACTTTGAAATGTTTCCTGAGCCTATATAAGCTGGAAACAAGGAAATGAATTATCATATAGAGCTTCTAGAAGCAATGAAACTCTACTAACACCTTTCAGTGCAGTGATGCTCACATCTGGTTTTTACCTTCTTTAAATGTGAAGGCACATTAGTGTTGTCTTAGTCACTATACCTATGATAATTTGTTATAGCAATTAGAGAAGTAAGAGAGTCATGTTTCATGCCTTTTCAGATTGTGTGTCCTGAGTTTTTACGGGCTAGCAAATAAAAAACAAAGAAAAGAGGTATGAAAATATTGTAAAGTTCAATACAATAAAATGCCATGGATACATAAAAAACAATGCAGATTCTTATTTATGCTGTTTTTAGAGGGTAGATGTATTAACTGGGTCCTGAATGTTGCCTGTGGGTGTGTCAGAATATACAAAATAGAAACAGCACCAAAGCAAAGGAAGAACATGTGCATTTAACACTATGTCAAGGGATATCAACAGCTGCACAAGACAGGAAAAAAATTAGTGTGAGGGAAAGGAGACAAGGGTGAGCAAGAAAAAGAACATCATATGTTATGCTAGGAGAGTTTTCCATGTTCACTGCATACCTTCTATGTCTATAATGCAGGAGCCCACTTGTAGGGTACTATTATCATATATGACTTGGTTTTAGAAACTTGACTGGAGCAACAACAACAAAAAAATGAATAAAAAAGACACATACCTACAAAAAAGCTGGGATCATGTGGGATAATATCACTCTGAGTATATCAATTACCCAACAACTATAACCTCATAGCATTTATTTTGTACAGCATTGGAGGAGAGTGAGCTAGGAGAGGTGAGAGGTCTTTGTAGATCAGCAGTTGTGGGCTATAAACACCTGGAATTTCTGTTTATGGTGAACATTCCACCAAGGACCAGTGGAAGACTTTGCCAAGCTCCTGAGCCTAACTAAAGGAAAGATTTGCCAATACCTGTGAGTCTGAAGAATTAATACTTGTAAATAATACACATTCATTCCAGACTTCATCTTCTCCATGGATCCCAAAAGGGCACCAAGGGCAATCTTACAGGTGGATTGGTGATGAACACTCATGCAAGTCTGAGGTAGGTACTGGATGTTAAGATAGATGATTCTGGTAAGGGTATATCAGTCTTTGTGTCCTATATGTCATTTGTTAGGGAGAAATCTATTTACTAGAGCTGCACTTAGAAAGATGTGCTAATAGGAGGGAGTGTAGTGTTAGTGTTCTACAAGGGACGGACAGAGCAACTTCTGAGCATTAAGTCATTGTTTTCTGCCAAATGAACATCAAACTCTTTCCCTCTCTAATATTTAAAATATCTTTTTTTTCCCTAGAAGATTCCCAATCTTTTCTCAGATGCCTTGTTTCTGTGTGTGTGTGTGTGTGTGTGTGTGTGTGTGTGTGTGTGTGTGTGTTGTAATACCAGATTCCCAGATTGTATCACTTACTAGGCCTCTGAAGCTGAGATGCCCTACAGTTATATAGTGCCATCTCTTTCTTGCTCTTGACCTATGATGGCCAACTGTGATGTTCACCTTTATTTTCTTCTTGCTTTATTGCAGCACCTACCCACAGGGTTGCCTTTTCATGCTCTTTTGAAGTTGTGGACAGTTGAGTGATGTCAACTGTGCTAAAGCAATGTATGTCTACAATGTCATCTGAGCCAGTGTAACTTCTGCTGCATCTCCAGCCTCCTGGACTTGGATTGGTTAGTGTCTCCTCCCCTGACATGGTTGACTCCCCTGACAGACTGCTGAATGGTATTGAAAGCAGAACTCTCCTGCAAACATCAAGGGAACACTTGATGTTCATGAGAAAAGATGTCAGATGTCTTGAAGTCTTTAACATTTTCTTTCATGAGTCATAAAATCAACACAAGATGACCTTGTTTGATGACACACAGTGCTCACAAGAGTTTAAATATAGGATGTTCTTTGGTTATTGGAAAGGAAGCATATGATGTCCCCCTCATGTGCTTTGTTATGAACAGGGACATATGGGTTAGAATAAACATTTAGGTTCCATCAATTTCTTTTTTACAACTTCTGTTTATTTTTCAAATTTTCACATCTCTCAAAAAAATGTAAGATAAAAAGCTTTCAAAGTGGAACTCTGTCTTTAAGGGAGCAAAATTCCTGAAAAGATAATTTCACTTTCGGATAAATATCTTATTTACAATTCTTCTAAGGGATTCTATTCAGCACTTTAGTGCCAGGCTAATGATATCTGTGAAAAATATTGGTATATATGAGGCCAACATAAACTCAGCATTGAAATTCTGAGATCATTCTCAATATGTGCATTAAAAGGGAGAACTCAACAGGGTTTTAGATAATGTACAACAAGGGCATGTCCCCAAAGAAATAAGGAGAGAGGCTGAAGGCACACAGCTTTGGTATATTATATAAAAAGTAACCATTGTTACTCCCAAACCTCTGATTTTTATGAAATCTTTAGTTGATTTTCTAAGTCCTTTTTAAATAGCTTTTGTGAAAAATTTAGTGGTCCAGCCTAAACATACCAATAATACCAAGTAAGCAAATGTGTCTGTAATAAAGGAAAGGGATTCAAAGTTGAGCTTCTTGTTGGTCAATAAAGGAATGACAGACTGTAGCTATAATTACAGAATGTAGCTATAATCACAGAATGTAGCTACAATCACAGAATGAAGTTATTTAGTTGTGTGGTTCTGAAACATGCTATAGGTCCCCACAACAATTTTTGGCAACATGACACAAACCTACACATACTTGGGGAAATTCTCAACTGAGAAACAGTCTTCACAAGATTGGTCTATGAAAATGTCTATGGGGCATTTTCTTTACTGATAATTGATGTGGTAGGGCCAATACCACTGTGAGCAGTCCCATCCCTGGGCAGGTGAACCTGATCTATGTGTGAAAGGTAGCTGAATATGACAGGGTAAGCAAGCCAATAAGGAGCATTCCTCAGTGGTCTCTGTTTGGTGCCTACGTTGGGATTCTTGTTTTTAACTCCTGCCCTGACTTCCCTTGGTGATGGACTATCATCTGTAAGAAGTAATTAACTCTTCTTCAAGTTGTTTTTGGTCACATTGTTTATCACAGCAACAGAAAAAATAAAAAAAAAAAAGACTCAACTTTCTCCATCACTTTCACAACATCTACTAAAAGCATTGAAAGATGATGATTTACCTTCAGAACTATCCATGTCATGTTTACCAACCATGCCTGTATGGACCAGTGTTGGTGCATACCTATATGTTTCCTCATAAGTATGTGTGGAAACATACGTAAATATTAAAATTCTTTGGCTACATCTTTGGGCCATTCTCATTCACTATATATTCAGGGAACTTCAGAACACTACCCAAAGTTCATTTTTTTTTCCCTGTGAATGACTTTATCTAACCTAATTGAGAACAGTATCTGGAATACGGAAGTATCTTCCTTTCTTCAAATGTTCTGGCCACATTTGTGAAAGTAGCAGTTGTGTGTTTTCCCCTTTTAGTGCAGTGTTGTTTATGACAAACTATTTTTTAAATGTCTCTATTAATCTAAAAGAACATCTCAATTTTGAGTACTCATAAATCAATGTAAAGAAAGACTTTTTTTTTTTTTTATAAAAGTACCTGAATGTTTTAAGATTTGGGGGTATTTTTTAAAGTATATTTTCATCTTGTTCCCTGAAGTTAAAAATGTGGCTTAGCTGAGCATGATGCCACAAGCCTTTAATTCCAGCCCTCAGGAGGCAGAAGCAGGCAGAGCTATGTATGTTTGAGGACAACCTGGTCTAGAGAGTTAGTTCCAAGATAGTCAAGGCTGCACAGGGAAACTGTCTCCAAAAAACAAACCAACACAAGGCTTATTAGTATTCTACCTGAGGTGGATTTTTTCCAAGGAAAGTACAAAATTATTTCTTTAGCTTGCAGATGTTAATGTCCTACATCCCCAGAAAACCTGAGTTCTTCCTTCAGATGATATAACTTTTTTTCACAAACTATCATCACTCTTGTTCTAGTTTTTGAGATTCCTTCTCACTTTTTAACTTCAATATTATGTATGCCACTTCACCTTATGACTAACACACCATAACTGTGTTTCTTGGTTAGGGTATTACTGATGAAATTTGAGATTTTAACTGACGTCCACAGCATGGGTAAATATAATCTATTAGACCATAATAAATAGGACATTAAAGTTTCAAAGAGCCAAAAATTCTGTAGATAACATTGTGTTCATAATCCTCTAGTTTAAGTCTAACTTCAACCCCAAATTAGATGTTTGCAGGTGAGGTTTATTTTATAAGCATAGCTACTACTTTTTAAAATATGCCAGTTCAGAATCATTTGATTCAGGAGGACAACAAGCTCTTGAAGGGAAAGATATCATTGTCAAAATTCCAAGAGAACAAACATTTGACCCTAAGTAGAATATTGAGGAAAATATTCGGAATATTCCCCAGGCTCCTGCACTGTGCTGCTCATAATCTTCATAGGTTGTTCTTTAGTATGCATTATCATATTTTAATTTTCATTTCACTTCATTTGTATGCATGGGATGTGCTACTGTTGAAAACACAAACAAAACTGAAGGCAAAGACAGCAGGATAACATCAGAGTGAAGACAACAGCCTGACTTTGTCTCCCAGAGTCCTAAGGTAAAGCTGATGGAACCACATGAAGTGATGGTACCATGCTCAGGTTGATAACACTACTTAATTATGGCTTTACACAGCCATGATTTGGTATGATCACATGGGGCAACTAGGAAGAAACAAATTGCAGAGCACTTACCAGTGAGATTCTTTCTTCCCTAGATTACTGATGGAGGTCTGTCCTTTTCAGCATTGGTGTAATCCATGATATTATCACCAAGAATTTCAAGATGTTTCCATTGAAGTATCCATGTCTAGCTAACAGCTGTTGTAGGTACACTAAATGAATACTTTTGGGACATATTAAGAGTATAGCTCTTCACACTTTCTTGGAAAGTAATGATTAACTTTATTTCAGTAACATTTTATTAAATTTGACAATGACAATGATTTTAATTATTGCAGTAGAAATAAAAGTTAAATATTTAGTATACTATTATAAAATGCACATTGAGTTGAATCAGATAAAGTTGTGATTCAAGAATTAACGTTAAAGTTGTGTTTGATTCTTTTGCATGGTCTTGGAACTCTTTCCCTCCTATAGTTCATCCTTGATATGTGGGCTTTTGCCTTGTCTTATTGGATCTTGTCCTATTGGGCTGTTGTCTCTTGGAGGCATGTTACTTTCTGAAGGGAAATACAGGGGAAGTGGATCTGGAAGAGAGGGAGAGTGTGCTGTGAGGAGTGGTGAAAGGGGAAACTGTGATCAGGATGTACTGTGTAAGAGAAGAATCTAATTTCAATTAAAAACAAGTTCATAATTTAAGACCATGTATTAAATATACAAGCCTACAATGAATGCATGTTAAAAATTATGTAAGAATATTAATTACTAACACACATAACTATTAACCAGCAAAGGTCAACAACCTGTCTAAAGATATTTGCAATGTAGAGTCTGGTGTCTGAGAATGGATATAAAGGAGGAAGAAGATGGGGGAAAAGGAAGGAAGAAGCTGAGGGTGTTGCTCTTCCAGGCGTTTAGAAACAATGGAATACTTTAGGGTAGATGTTGAAGATAAATAAAGTAAATTAGAAGTCATGGAGAAAACAAAGTAGAGCAGTGAGCATATAACCCTTTCATTGTTTTGAAAGACATTATGTATGATGGAAGGAATCTAGAAGACAAATTGAGGGCTTTTTTCAAAACTCAACTATTCTGTCACTGTGTGCATGACCAGATGTTCCCTGATGCAAACATAGTCCCTGCAAGACATATATATTTCCAGAAATGATCAGTGAACACAGAGACTGGGTGTTTAAATGTGGATACCTCAGAAGGAGGTCCTGGCATTAGCAAACAATTACAAGCATCATATTCTTACTCCAGAACACAGGAGACACTGAGATCTGAGAAAGAAATTAATTGTGCACAGGAATGAAGCCAGCACATGCATTGCAAATGTCAAGAATGTTGTGTAACTGGAACTTAATATTTGGAATAAATTATTAGAAGCCAGCATAAGACCCACTCCTCAGAGACATGGCACAATCATTGGCCTCACTCCTAAATTTTAACTCTTTAGGTGCTGGTTTTGAGATCTCCATGGTGTAAGCATTTCTGATTTCAGGATTCTTTTAGAGAAATTACTCAAATATAAAGAAGAACCAGGCATACCTCCCTAAAGTGTAAAAGGCTGAAGAATGCGGTCCATCAGAGAATCCTGACTGATGAACATGACAAACATTGACATACATTGAGGTGGGCAAACATTTACTGATTTATTCATTCAATAATTCAACTTAATAAGAGACTAAAATATGCATTACAGTGTTGGTTTTAATATGATGTTAAATAGAGCCTCTTCATCCTTAAATGGGCATAAGCATTCTAAAGCCTCTTTGCCTAAATTGTACCTAGTAGACTACATGCTTATCAAATAGAAGGGAATACAAACTTTTAAGCAAATGTTCCTAATGCAATTCCCTTAATAATAGCTGTGAAGAGAACAACAACAAGAAAAATGATGAAATTGGAACTAAGTACACAACTAAAGCAACTTAGGCTGCACTAGTCAGAGAAAACAAATAGGAAAGCATGGCTTTTGGTAATAGACTCATTAAAATATTGTACAAATTGGCAGCTCTAAAAGTGATTTGATTATATTTGGAAATTATTGATTGCTATCAAAATAAAGATATAGCAAGGATTTGTTTCTCTCCGATGTTCTACCTGGCTGACATTAAACATATTCATGTATACCCAACACAACACATATTAATCAGATAGAGCATAGATTGTTAACTACATAAGTAAATTTTACTCCAGCAGAACTTTGCCAGTATCTCAGATGGCATGCAGATGGTCAGATTTTATTCATAACTTTTAAATTTGGTATAAATTAGGTCTTTAAGTGTGGATTCTTGACTGGCAATGGACATGGATTTGAGATACTAGTTCAGGATTAGTATAAATAGTCAGAAAAATTTACAATTAAGAAATCTAGATTGTCAAGCAATAAAATAAATTTTGTTGATGCTTACTATTCGGTTGATGTGGAGATTATGCTTCTATAATGGAAAATAAAGTTTCATACCTGCACAAGCCAGAGATATTTAGCCTTCCTTCTAAAAGTGATGAAACAATAAATCCAATTTAATGTAGACACAGTGATATGTGAGAGTCTCAGAACAGTAATATATTTGGTCCAATCAGCTAGCAAACAGAAAAGAGTTTCAGTATGGTTCTGCTTGAGCTGGGGTGCCATTCATTGTCTTCTGAGATGTCAAACATAATCATCAAGATGCATTATTTACCTTTGCATGCTTCATCAGATACAAAATGTTCAGAAAAAGCAGTTGAATGAACTACTAAGGGGTTATGTTCTAAATATGTCAGTCCTAAAGATAGACATACAAATAACACTATACAGACTGAACATACTTATGTATTTAACAATATGTATGGTTCTAGGTTCTGGTTATTATGAATAATGCTACTATGAACACAGTTGAGCAAGTGTCCATGTGATATGATTGAGAATTCCTTGGGTATATGCCCAAGAGTGATATCATTGGGTCTTGAGACAGATTGATTCCTAATTTTCTGAGAAGCCACCTTACTGATTTCCAAAGTGTCTGTACAAGTTTGCACTCCCACCAACAGTGGAGGAGTGTTACCCTTTTCCACATCCTCTCCAACATAAGCTGTCATCAGTGTTTTTGATCTTAGCCATTCTGACAGGTGTAAGATGGTATCTCAGAGTAGTTTTGATTTGCATTTCCCTGATGACTAAGGATGTTAAGCAGCTCCTTAAATGTCTTTCAGCCATTTGAGGTTCTTCTGTTGAGAATTCTCTGTTTAGCTCTGTAGCACATTTTTTTAATAGGATTGTTTGATATTTTGATGTCTAGTTTCTTGTGTTGTTTACACATTTTAGAGATCAGCCCTCTGTCAGATGTGGGTTTGGTGAAGATCTTTTCTCATTCTGTAGGCTGTCTTTTTGTCTTATTCACCATGTCCTTTGCCTTACAGAAGCTTCTCAGTTTCAGGAGGTCCCATTTATTAATTGTAACTGATGGAAGCAGATGCAGAGATCTACAGCCAAGCACAAAGCTGAGCTCCAGGACTCCAGTCAAAGAGAGAGAGGAGGGATTCTATGAGCAAAGGGCATCAAGATCATTCATGATGAGGAGACAACCAATCCAATCTAGTGAGAACTCATGAACTTTAGAGCAACAATTGTGGCGCCTCCATGGGACTGGACTAGGCCTTCTGCATAAACAAGACAGTTGTGTAACTTGATCTGCTTAAGAAGGCCCCTGGTGGTAGGGTCAGAATCTATCCCTGGTACATGAGCTGGCTTTTTGGAGCCCATTACCTATGGTGGGACACCTTGCACAGCTTTGATACAAGGGGAGGGGCTTGGACCTGCCTCAACTGAACTTACTAGGCTCTGCTAACTCCCCATGGGAGGCCTTACTTTGTCAGAGAAAAGAATGGGGGGTAGGCTGGAGAGTGGATGCTAGAAGACAGGAGGAGAGAAGTGAGGGGGATCTGTGGTTGATATGTGAAATGAATAAAAAAAAATTCTTAATAAAAATATGTATATGTATACAAGTATGTATATAGCAACAATTAATTTAAAAAGAGGTTCTTGAAAGAGAACAATAAAAGGAGAATATGGGAGGGTTTGTAGGAGGAAATGAAGAGGGGAATGGTGTAATATATTATAATTTCAGAATATAAAGGAACTCAATTCTTTAAAACTTCCAAAAGAAAATGGAGGAAAGAGATTCACATCTCTTTTCAATCCTAAAGATATGAATATCCCCAAGATAGTCTAACAAAACCACATGTCTTCATGCCACCAAATTAACCAATAAAAACTTTTCTAATTTTTGTTGTATTTTATCCAGATAAACATGTTGATGAGAAGAAAATAAGATGAGATGGTTTTATCTCAGTATATTTTATTTTATTATGTTTTGTTGTTATCTCTTAGAAACCTGATCTTTTCTAATGAGAAACAAAAAAAGAGTGGATCTGGGTGGGAGGAGAAGTGGGGAGGAACTTGGAGGAGGCAAGGGAGGGGAAACTGTAATCAGGATATATTGTATGAGAAAAGAATCTATTTTCAATAAAAGGAGTGGGGGGGAGAGAAAGAAAAAAATAATAAGAAGAAAATAAGAGATCCAAGTGCTGTACATATAAATTGTAATATGCTAGTGAGTTCATACTCTATTGTCAATTCTTGAATTGGATATTTATCTGTTGTAGTTATCGTAGATCCAGACAGATCTCTGCCTTTGGAATGTTAGGATTCAAGGTGTATGTGCCACCATTTTTTGGCCTCTCTATCTAGTAGCTGTTCTGTTCTCTGACCCTAGACAAGTTTATTAGGGTGTACCATATTTTGTGGAACACAATATCACCACACCATCCTCTAGAGGGGGCAATAGCTAATGGCAGCCTAGATATAGGAGAGTTTGAGGGAAGAGCTGCTGCTTTTGCCTGCTTTTCTTCTTGGCCTGCTGGTGAGAGAATCTACTTGTTGATGGCACTGCTGCCACCGTCCTCTGACATCACAGGGACCGAAAACCAGCAGCTCTTCAGGGATCCTCTGCACCTTCACCCTCAGTACTAGAAGAGGACTACTGAGACATCTAGCATTTTGGACTAATCAAATGAGGATTCTCAGCTTCCCCTGGGGAAAATGGCCACTGTTGGGCTACTCAACCCATATTTTGTAGGATAATCTAATAAATTTTTATATTTTTGTAATATTTCTTTTGTAATATATATTAATGCTATCAGTTCTCTGAAGAACCCTGCCTAATCCTATGTGGTCTTGTAGTGGATAGCCATCCCAGCATTGGCCTGGAAGTTCCAACCCCCATTGAGGCTTCGGTAATGGTCACGCCCACAAGGCAGGGTGGAGGAGGAAGTGGAAGATCAAGGATTGGGAGGAGGTCACTCTCTTGGTTCTGGGACCCTGGACACTGGAGGTAGACCAAGCAGAGTTCTCCAGAGAACACGGCCGGACTGCGCCATACCTTTGCCAGACCCTGCAACCTACCCCTTCATTTGTAAGTTACCCCACAAAATAAACCTCCCTTTTAACTACATGGAGTGGCCTTAATATTTTCACCAATATGGTCCCTTTAAATGCTAACAGGACTCAGAACCCTGGAAGAGCTGTGTTCTCCACTTCTCTCCCTTTCCCATTAATACTGTGTATAGAAGAACTTAAATCTTCTCATTGCACAAGGTCATTCCTGACAGTCAAGACCTTGAGCACAATATTCTATGTTATCTAGTGACATCACTTTGGTATCTGGAGGTTTTCCTACATTGTACAGTATGATTGAGAATCCCCATATTGGGTTGCACAGGTTAAAATTCATTGTGATATTTTGAATGAGAATTGTCCCCTGAAGGCTAACCCATTTAAACAATTTGTCTATCATTGGAGTTCTGTTTGGGAAGATTATTGAACCCTTAAGAAGTGAAAGACATATTTGTTTATAGAAGCATGTCACTGAGGGTAGGTTATGAGGTTATATAGCCTTATATCTCTTTATGTTCTCTCTCTCTCTCTCTCTCTCTCTCTCTCTCTCTCTCTCTCTCTCTCTCTCTCCCTCTTGTGTATGAATGAAATGTAACAAGCCAGCTTCTGATGCCATGACTGTCTATAGTCATGTCACTATGCTATGGTAGACACTATCCCTCTAAAACTACAAGACAAAATAAAACGTTTTCCCTTCATTAAAAAAAAAAAAAAAGACCTTGAGTTCAGCTCTTCTCTGCAGTTGTGAGTCAAGTTTATGGACTGAAAAATGTGGGGTGGTATTGTAGCAAATCTATATTTTATTTATGGATCTCAAATTACTGATTATGACAATATTTACAGAGCAGCTCAGTGAAATCACTATAATTCATGTTAGAAGCCTTAGAATTCTCTAAATATAATCTTGAACCCTTTATTTATTACTCTCCAATAACTGGAATACTCTTATCTTTCAGAAATCACTGATAGACTATCTTTCCTCATAGATTTGCCAACTCAAGGTGTTTTTATGATATATGATACATTGTGGCTGGCTTCTTTCACTTAACAGTTACAATAGTCTTTTAGTAAGCTGATAGAAACTTGGATTCTTAATTTTTATTATAAATAATATTACTTAATATTTATGTGGAACATTTCCCATAGACTCTTGTTCTCATTTGTCTTAGGTGTCTAATTAGCAGAACTTGTAGACTGAATGTTAATTCTATGGTTAAGTTCTAGAGGAGTTTCCAGACTGTTAGGAAGCAGGTGTTCATTTTAGAGTTCTACCAGCAATAATAAGGTCTGAATGTCCATATCATCATCAACATTTTTTATCAGTGATGCTTGGCTCAATTTTTCTGAGTATTGTGAGGACTGATTTGTATTTCTCTAATGATTAATACTTTTGCATGCTAATTGGCCGACGTGTCTTCTCCAGTCAAGTTTTTTGTTTGCTATTTATCTGTTATAGGGTTGTTTTAAGAGTTCCTTATCTTCTAAATATAAGTACTTTATCAGATATCTCACAGTATGGGCTTTCTTATTCTACATTTATGGTTTCCATTGAGGCACAGAATTTTTAAACTTTTATTAAAGTCTAATTTTGCTATTCTGTTTTGCAGTTTGCACTGTTGGTTTAATATCTAAGACATCTTTCTGAAATCCACCATCATGAAAATACATCTGTACTTTTTAACCTAGGATATCAAAGCCTTACTGTTGCATTTAAGTCTAATTCACCCTCTTTTATGTATGGCATGAGAAAGGTTCCACATTTTGCTTCATAAGGAAAAGTATACCCTTCCTGTTACATACTCTGTGTAAGCCCAAGCTTTGAATCCTGGTACTCAGAAGGCATAAATGTTGAAAATGAAGTTCTTTTTAAAATTGTTCTTCATATTTACTAAAACAGAGTTTTTATGGAAAGGAACACATATATAAGAAACCTTAACAATCTGAGTTTGAATAATACCTTCCCTTTTAACTTTATGGCTTTTCAAACATTGTAATATTTCTCTGAGCTTAAATTTCCTTTGTAAGATAGAAATCACATTGAACAAAGACACCACTGTACTGCGAGTTGAGTAAGACAATCTGCTGAATAGCTCATTGAGATTTTGCAGACTCCTGGTAGCAAATCTGCTTACTGTAGCCACTGCCAGTACTCTCCAGACTGCATCTCTGGATGAGCCTGACTTCTTGATGCAGCTTCGTTCCAACAGGAATTAACGTTCTGGCTTCCTCCTTGCAGTCTCTGCACATCCAATGTCCTCAGCCTTAATATTGAGTTACAATTTATTTAAATTAACAGAGAGATCAAAATTATAAAGACAATAAGCTTTGTAAGAGGTGAAAATACCATATTCTGTAAAATGGAGTCACCACATGAGAGTAGCTACTGACATACAGGGTAGCATGGTCTCCCACACCAGACGCTGATTATTATATTCCTTTAACTCCAAACCCTACAAATACAGCACTATAAGAAAACCATATCGGAAAGGAGCAGAACATACAGTCAGTGCCCTGGATCTCAGCAGCCATCTACCCTCAGCCAGGTACAGTAGGATCATATAGGTTCTAGTTTTCATCCATTACTATTTATAGATTCCAGCAAATTAACTAACTGATTTAGCCATATTCATTTATTGGACTAGTATTAATACAGAAAATATTAGAGGAAGTCCATGAGGTAATATTACCTGTTTGCCACAAACATGGCTATGTATTTGAGATACTCATATTTATGTATACATTTATATCCATGTGAATATATTAAGATATGTAAGGCTAAAAATACACCTAATATAAATTTATATTAAATATACAAATATACAGGTATAATACAAGCATGTTTGTGTCTGTTTATTTGGCATTACTGTTTACCTTACATAGGCACCTGCATGTCTGTATTTGGCATTCATTAATCATGTAAGTTCTTCCAAACCTCAAACAATTGTGGAATCTGAGTGGTATGCCTTTCATATGCAACAACACAGTGGTATTCCTGTCTTGATGAATCCGTCTCTTAACTCTGAAACACATGTCATGAAGAGGATAAAATCGCTATCAGATTTTAAAGCAACAAAAGTTAAATAGTACTTGTATGTAAGTGTTTTGAGGACTGTGATATACATATTATCTGGAAAAGCCAGGGGAATTGCATGAATCATGAATCAGCACTACTAGATATAGATACAAAAACTATATCATTTAGCTTTGAAGACAGATTTTATAAGATAAAAAATAGACACAAATTTAAAATCATGTTCTAAATATCTAAATTCTGACATATACAAAAATGCTAAATTGTATAAAATTTTGTATAAAACTGGCTTTATTTTTGTTTATAGAAATATAAAAATTAACACAGAGTAAAAAATACATTATGAATACATCAGCCACAAAATAAAAAAAAAAAACTGTGATTATGTCTCTCATCAAAAACATACCACAGATGTTTGTCTAAAACATGTTTATTTTTAAGTTAGACTTTTCTATAAATAAAAGTGCTTTGTCTTTTACCCAGGTCTTAGCTGCACTGTGGCAGGCTAAGCAGCCACGGTTGCAGTTAGCAGTTACCTTTCATCCCAGCACAGCACTCTTGGAACCACCAAGTCACATTTCAGAGAGCTGCTGAGTGCCTTGTCCTCATCTTGTCTTCACTTTAAAATCTTCTCCTCTCCTTTTGATTATTTTCCTCCTTTCCTCACTTCCACTGAGCTGTCAGGAGTCAAAATACTATGATATGAAATCATTGTGTCTGTGACTTTTTTAAAAAAAGGAGGATTTGCATTACATCACCATCAGAGAGAATCATTTACAAGCTAGGAGCAGCAATCTCTCCTTGCCCTGGCCCCAGGGACTGTTATTTTTCTTTCTGAAACATCAGGATTATTGTGAGATGACAAGGAAACAGTTTTAACCATATTTTGCTCTTACCTGCATGATTAAGACTCATACTTTACCATATCTTCTTTTTTTGTTTTGTGATTCAGCACCTCAGAAACACACCATTATGGAAACATGTGTAACTACACAAAGATAAAGTAAGGATTCAAGAGGTAATCAAACATATCTCACTTCAGTAACAGCAAAGAAGCCCAAGGAATAGCAAATAGCTATAACTTATTTCATAGAGGAATAGTTCTGGGAAGACCCACAAGGTTGCCAGCATCCAGTCGTAATGACATTGAGGTCCTCTGTTTGGGCTGTTGATTCACATGTGACAAGGCACTCATGTGGGTCACAGTTCCAAAAACTTTGACTCTACCAAAGACATCTGCAGAGATTAATATTTAGATGAGAGAAGGTAGATGAGGTAGATGATTTGCCTCGTCTTTCAGGAGAATTCATTATAAATCCTACCAAACCCATTGCTAAGACCACTCATTTGGGAAGTTGCATGCTGAGGTCATAACCCAGTTTAAGATGTTGTCCACCTTCCTGCTGATGAGCACTGAGCTTTACAACTCAGGTATCTCCTTCTCCCCACCCCCCTCACCTTTTTTGTTTTTTGTTTTTTTTTTTTTTTTTTTTTTTTTTTTTTTTTTTTTTAGAGGCAGGGTTTCTCTGTGCAGTTTTGGTGCCTGTCCTAGATCTTGCTCTGTAGAACAGGTTGGCATCGAACTCACAGTGATCCACCTGACTCTGCCTCCCGAGTGGTGGTATTAAAGGTGTATACCACCATCGCCTGGCTAGGTATCTCCTTCTCTTGTCACATTTATAGCAACCAGAGAGAATGGGCCTCAAAATCTCAGAAGTGATGATCATATAAATGAGCACAGCAAACTTGTTTAATTTCTGGTTTTTATAAAACATATTGTCTTCCTTGAATACCAAAAATTACATTTTTAGTTCCAGCACTCAGAAGGCAGAGGCAGGTGGATTTCTGAGTTCAAGGCCAGCCTCCTCTACAGAGTGAGTTCCAGGACAGCCAGGGCTACACAGAGAAACCCTGTTTCAAAAACTAAAAGAGAAAAACTTACATTTTAAAAAATGTAACAGAAAATAAAAAAGATATTTTGCATAATGGCAAACTGTACCCAGGTTTTAAATGTTTAGTTATTTGTATACATGTATGGAAATATTATCATGCCATCACTTTCTGGCAATGTGTAGAGAAAAACAGTATATTAATTGATAATTTACTTAATTAAATTTTATCTTTAGACAATTGAACCTATTGATGTAGTCACTACATGAACAGAATGCATTAAAAATACAATATCACAAGGTGTAAGGGAGATGGTTGTGCAGGTAAAAGCATTTTCTGTGCAAGTTGGACCTGAGTTCAATCGAGGAACCCATGTGAAAACTTGGATGCAATGGTCGGCATCTGTAATCCTGGTATTTCTATATTGAGATTGTAGGGGAAGTCAGGAAAGTTTTGTAGATGCTTGCTTGTCAATTATCCTGGAGTATACAGTACAGTGAGAGAAACAACATAGAATCTGCCCCAAATCAAGGTGAAAGAAGAGAACTGATTCCCCACATCACACTTGTAAGACTATACTCACAGACATCATACATGTATGTAAACACATGCAACACACACACACACACACACACACACACACACACACACACACACACACGGAGGAGGAGGAAGGAGGGAGAAAAAGAGAGATAATAACAAATTTAATAGAAAAGTCAAAGCGAAATAATAAATGCAAATGGTAGAAATAACATGACCTAAATATAGTGAAGATCTATTAGCCAAGATGTTTCAGATGATTACAAAGGCAGCAATATGCATTAATATGTAAAAGCCACATATCATTTACATATATCAATGATTGTGTACACGTCATCCATGTGTAAGAGTATGTATATACCTATGAGAAAGCAAGTGCAATATGAAGTTATCAAAGGGCCACGTATTAGCTACTACTCTCATTGTTATGACAAAATACATGAGAAGAGCAGCTCAGAAGGCTGAGTTAGTGTCTTTGGGCTTAAAGAGCAGAGGCCCTCGTGTGGTTGGGGAGACATGGGCATATCGACAGATGGAGAAGAAGGCTTGGCTTTGGGGGTGGGAGCCTGGTTGTTTACAATGAGGTCACAGTGAACAGGAAGGAAAGTCAACTGGTAGGAAACCACTTCATCCAGGAAAGCTCCATTTGCTGAGAGCTTTCCACAACCTTCCAAACTGGCACTATTCACTGAGGACTAAGTGTTCAAATGCTTGAGCCTAGGGGAGCAATTCATATTTAAAAACCAACAGAAAACAAGTAAAAGAAGAAAGAACAATTAGCAAGATGGGATAAGGAACACCAATGTTATAATACATGATAATTCTGAAAAATACGTAACTTTTAAGTCAGTCCATGGCTTCTCTTTGACTGAGTTTGTGTTTGTTACATATGAGAAAACAATGGTAGCAGGAGAGGTGGTTCTATATCGAGAAGAATCAAGCTTTCGTAAGGTAAGAGGTTCCACCAAAACAGTGTTCAAAACCTGGGAGTTGTGGGGATGAAGAGGTAGATTTTCATGAATGAATAGAAAATTTCTTAATAATAAAAATAAAAAGAAGTTAAAAAAGGAAAAGAAAAAAGTGCAGTGTTCAGCCAGTGGAAGGTGGAAGTCAAAATGTGAAGTTTGATAACCACACATAGAAGTCAAGAACAAAATGAACGATAACAGGGCACTGTCTGTCTTCTTTTCCATGCTTCACAACAGCATACTATTTTGTTCAGCAATTATCTATTCAAAGAAAATGAATAAAATGGGTTAGTTTTGACTCTTCCACAAACTCTGAAATATTTCTGATTAATTAAATGTCCACATAGGATTAAAATGGTTGGGAAATTTGTTTCTATAGAAAATAAAAATGGAAATGTTCTGTCTTTTGTAAAAGTTAATCTTAATAAAAATGTATTTGTTATTTAAAGTGTAAGAATGGACTTTATTGGGGTATAATGGAATGTCTGAGATGCAAAGCAGTAAAGAGGATCACAGAGGGTGTGCTCACAGACATCTGTGTGAGTCTTAAAAAGATGATAACCTTGGCTCATGACATGTCTAGTAGTGCCCATTGCCTCCCTTCACACTGTCCCAAGAGCTTTTCTCTTTAAACAGAGGTGAATGGAGCCTGCAGAGGCACTATGTGATATACTCTCAGTTCATAGGTGATTGTTCTCAGGAGGATTAAAGCAATTTTCCCTAGTAATAAGACCACACTGTAAAAAGAGAATGGTAAAGATGCTGTTTAAAAAGAAAGAAAAAAAGAAAAAGGAAGGAAGGAAGGAAGGAAGGCCACAGATGCTGCTGTGTTGGACCATCCCTTCTGCCTGTGTCTACTTTCAGTGAACCCAAGGTTTTTCCTTTCATGGTACAGAAAGTAAAATAAAAATATGTTTTAGGAGAAAATGGGAAGCATTCTTATCATAATTTTTCTTTCACATTATCAAAGGTCATTACAGAGAACTCAATAAAAAGATGTATTTTATTATTTGAAATGTCAGATAAGTTCAGCCCATAAATGTTGGACATGGAGATGTCTGCCAAAGAGAAATGTAAATTTCCTAGCCATGAAGATTACTATACATTATGAAGTTTCTTAAAACAAAACAAAACAAAAAAAACCACCCCACAAAAAGCTTTCCATGGAAGCTTTTACAAACATTCAAATACAGTTTTGTGTACAAGGAGTTGTACAAACCAAAATAAACTATGTTTGAAACTAACCAAATTAAATTAAACTTGCTTATTCACCATTAAAAATGTGTTGACCTGTTGGGCATTTTGATGTCTAATTTCTTGAGTTCTTTATAGATTCTGGATATCAGCCCTCTGTCAGATGTGGGGTTGGTGAAGCCCTTTTCCCATTCTGTAGGCTGTCGCTTTGTCTTGTTGACCATGTCCTTTTGCTCTACAAAAGCTTCTCAGTTTCAACAGGTCCCATTGATTGATTGTTTCTCTCAGTGTCTGTGCTACTGGTGTTATATTTAGAAAGTGATCTCTGGCACCAATGCATTCAAGAATACTTCCTACTTTCTCTTCTATCAGGTTCAGAAAAACTGGATTTATGTGGAGGTCTTTGATCCACTTGGACTTAAGTTTTGTGCACGGTGACAGATATGGATCTATTTGCAGCCTTCTACAGATTGACATCCAGTTATGCCAGCACCATTTGTTGAAGATGCTTTCTTTTTTCCATTGTACATTTTTGGCTTCTTTGTCAAAAATTCTATGCTCATAGGTGTTAGTGTCAGGGTCTTCAATTCGATTCCATTGGTCCACATGTCGGTTTTTATGCCAGTACCAAGCTGTTTTTATTATGGTAGCTCTTTAGTAGAGCTTGAGGTCAGGTATTGTGATGCCTCCAGAGGTTGTTTTATTGTACAGGATTCTTTTGGCTATCCTGGGTTTTTTTGTTTTTCCATATGAAGTTGAGTATTATTCTTTCCAGATCTGTGAAGAATTGTGTTGGTAATTTGAAGGGGATTGTGTTGAATCTGTAGATTGCTTTTGATAAGATCGCCATTTTTACTATGTTAATCCTGCCTATCCATGAGCATGGGAGATCTTTCCATTTTCTGACAACATCTTCAATTTCTTTTTTTCAGGGACTTAAAGTTCTTGTCATATAGGTCCTTCACATGCTTAGTTAGAGTAACCCCAAGGTATTTTATATCATTTGTGGCTATTGTAAAGGGTGATATATCTCTGATTTCCTTTTCAGCCTGTCTATTGCATATAGGAGGGCAACCGATTTTTTTGAGTTGATCGTGTATCCTGCTATGTTGCTCAAGGTTTTTATTAGCTGTATCAGTTCCTTGGTTGAATTTTTCAGGTCACTCATGTATACTATCATGTCATCTGCAAATAGGGAAAGCTTGACTTCTTCCTTTCCAATTTGTATCCCCTTACTCTCCTGATGTTGTCTTTATAGCTCTGGCTAGAACTTCAAGTATTATGTTGAATAAGTATGGGGAGAGGGCACAGCCTTGCCTTGTTCCTAATTTTAGTGGTATTGCTTTGAGTTTCTCTCCATTTAATTTGATGTTGGCTGTTGGCTTGCTGTAAATTGCCTTTATTATGTTGAGGTATGTTCCCTGTATTCCTGATCGCTCCAAGACCTTTATTATGAAGGGGTGTTGAATTTTGTCAAATGCCTTTTCTGCATCTAGTGAGATGATCATGTGGTTTTTTTCTTTGAGTTTGTTTATATTGTGTATTACATTGACGGATTTTCATATGTTGAACCACACTTGCATCCCTGGGATGAAGCCTACTTGATCATGGTGGATAATTGTTTTGATGTGTACTTGGAGTCTGTTTGCCAGTATTTTATTGAGGATTTTTGCATCAATGTTCATGAGGGAGATCAGTCTGTAGTTCTCTTTCTTTGTTGCATCTTTGTTTGGTTTAGGAATCAGGGTAATTGTAGCCTCATAGAAGGAGTTTAGTAATATTCCTTCTAATTCTATTGTGTGGAACAATTTAAAGAGTATTTAAGTCTTCTTTGAAAATCTGGTAGAATTCTGCACTGAAACAATCTAGTCCTGGGCTTTTTTTGGTTGGGAGACTTTTAATGACTGATTCTATTTCCTTAGGGGTATTGAATTATTTAAATGGTTTATTTGGTCTTGATTTAACTTAGGTATGTGGTACCTATCCAGAAAATTATCCATATCTTTTAGATTTTCCAGTTTTGTGGAGTAGAGGTTTTTGAAGTATGACCTGATGATTCTCTGGATTTCCTCATTGTCTGTTGTTATGTCCCCCTTTTCATTTCTGATTTTGTTAATTTGAATACTCTTTGTCTGTCTTTTGGTTAGTTTGGATAAGGACTTGTCTATCTTGTTGATCTTCTCAAAGAACCAACTCTTTGTTTCATTAATCCTTTGTATTTTTCTCTTTATTTCTATTTTATTTATTTCAGCTCTCAATTTGATAATTTCCTGGTGTCTGTTCCTCCTGGGAGACTTTACTTCTTCCTGTTCAAGGGCTTTCAGGTGTGCTGTCAAGTCACTAGTGTGAGATTTCTCCAGCTTCTTTATGTGGGCATTTAGTGCTATAAATTTCCCTCTTATCACTGCTTTCATAGTGTCCCATAAGTTTGGGTATGTGGTGTATTCATTTTCATTGATCTCTCGGAAGCCTTTAATTTCTTTCTTTATTTCTTCCTTAACACATTGGTGATTCAGTTGAGCATTATTCAGTTTCCATGAGATTGTAGGATTTCTGTAGTTTTTTTATTGTTGAAATCTAACTTTAAACCATGGTTGTCAGATAGAACACATAAGGTTATTCCAATTGTTTTGTATCTGTTGAGATTTGCTTTGTGGCCAAGTATGTGGTCGATTTTAGAGAAGGTTCCATGGGGTGCTGAGAAGAAGGTATATTCTTTTTTGTTCGGGTAGAATGTTCTGCATATATATAGAACTAAATAGAGAATTCTCAACAGAGGAAGTTCAAATGGCTGAAAGACATTTAAGGAATTGCTCATCATCCCTAATTATCTGGGAAATGCAAATCAAAGCAACTCTGAGATTCCACCTTATACCTGTCAGAATGGCTAAGATCAAAAACACAGAAGACAGCTTATGCTGGAGAGGATGTGGAGCAAGGGGAGCTCTTCTACACTGCTGGTGGGAATGCAAGCTTGTACAGCCACTTTGGAAATCAATATGGTGCTTCCTTAGAAAATTGGGAATCAATCTCCCTCAAGACCCAGCTGTAGCACTCTTGGGCATATACCCAAGGAATGCTCAATCATAACACAAGTGCATTTGCTTAGCTATGTTCATATCAGCATTGTTTGTAATAGACAGAACCTGGAAACAACCTAGATGCCCTTCAACTGAAGAATGGATAAAGAAAATGTGGTACATATACACAATGGAGTACTACTCAGCAGAGAAAAACAATGATATCATGAGGTTTGCAGGCAAATGGATGGATCTAGAAAAAAATCATCCTGAGTGAGGTAACTCAGACACAGAAGGACAACCATGGTATGTACTCACTCATAGGAGGATACTAGATGTAAAACAAAGATGACTAGACTGCTTCACAACTCCAGGGAGGCTACCTAGAAAACAAGACCCCACAGGGATCATCCAATGTCAGAGAAATGGATGAGATCTACATGAACAACCTGGACAACAGTGGGAGTAATGAAGGGCAAGGTTTGTGGGAAAGAAAGCTTAGGGGAGCAGGAGATCCCAGCTGGATGAAGAACAGAAAGGGAGAACAAGGAATAACATACCATGATAAATGAAGACCACATGAGAACAGGAACAGGCAGAGTGCTAGAGAGGTCCCCAGAAATCCACAATGAAACATCCTCTGTAGACTGCTGGTAATCGTTGAGAGAAAGCCTAATCTGACCTAGTCTGCTGATCAGATGGCCAAACACCCTAACAGTCGTGCTGGAACTCTCAGTCAATAACTGATGGAAGTGGATGCATGCAGAGATCCTCAGCCAGAACCCAGGTGGAGCTCCAGGTATCCAATTATCGAGAAAGAGGAGGGACTGTGGGAGTGTGAATTGTTGAGACCAAGATTGCAAAAAGCACAGGGACAAATAGCCAAACAAATGGAAGCACATGAATTATGAACCAACAGCTGTGGAGCCCCCAGCTGGATCAGGCCCTCTGGATAAGTGAGACAATTGAATAGCTTGAACTGTTCGGGAGGCATCCAGGCTGTGGGATCGGGACTTGTCCTTAGTGCATGAGCTGGCTGTTTGGAACCTTGGGCTTACACAGGGACACTTTGCTCAGCCTGAAAGGAGGGGAGTGGACCTGCCTGTACTGAATCCACCAGGTTTAAATGAATCCCCAGTGGAGTCTTGGCCTTGAAGGAGATGGGAATAGAGGGGAGGGGATGGGGGAAAGGTGGAGGTGGGGGTGAGAGGGGGGGACGATAGGGGAACCCATGGCTGATGTGTAAAACTAAAACACAAATATAATAATAATAATAGTAATAATAATAATAATAATAATAATAAATAAAAAAGATGTGTTGACCTAACAGTGAGTTTTAGTAATAGCCAGTAGAAGAAATTTAATAACTTTTTAAAAATACTGTTCAGCAATCTAATGGGGCTCTGTTTCAACAACTAATAGCAACGTTCATCAGCCATTGTCTACTGTGCTGTGGTCTGTGGGTTTGGGCCTTTTATTCATATCCTACATGAGTAATAAGGCAGCTGTGTCTGCTCTGAGCCATTTTGTTACTTGGGCTTCTAAAGTGGGATCGGTTCATGCTACTGACAGTTTGATAAAGGAAATTAGACCAAGATACTGTTTTCTTTTTTTCAATTCAGACATTTTAAATCTGGAGTGATCTATGCTATTTCATTTTTCTTTTACTGTGAGAATATTGCCCTCATATAGTTGTGAGTATGGCCAGAAGTAGTCAAAGCATTTCAGTGATTAAAAAGTAGTGATATTTTCAAGAAATAATCCATAAACAATTGTACATCTATATGCTAAAAATAAATCATGAATTTTGTCTTAACATCTGTTAACTGAAAATTGATTATTGAACTAAATTAAAATAATAGAACAAAATTCGAAAAACTATTTCTTGTACTATGGGTAAGGTAATAATCTAAGTTATAAAAAGAAACACATGAATATAGTATATATATATATATATATATATATATATATATATATATATATATAATTTCAGTAAATTCTTTATGTTTCTTGTTGCCCATTCTTGCTTTCTCCCCTGTTTCCTCTCAGATCAGGTAGCATTATTCTACTTCATCCATCAGTAGGAAACTCTTCTCTCCAAGATTTCTTAGAAATAGTTGGACACAGATGCACTCGTGTTTCATCTGGATGTGTTCACTTGTCATCACAATCTCAGGTCCTTCAATGCTGTTGTCACTCTCTAACTGTATCTGTAAAGGATTATGCAACACTTTATGGTAACACATCCTCTCAGTAGTGAGAAGGATCTCATGACAATCAGCCACAGGTTTAGTCTTCTCCACTAATGGATATTTGACCTGCTTTCCACTTTATATATTACAAACAAAATTTCTATAGACATTCATGTAGAATATTTAGTAAGAATCATGTTTCAGTTCTCAATCTCTCTTTTGCCTAGAAGCAGAAAGATTATTAAATGTTGTTATATTCATCTTTCTTTAAAATAGCCAAGTTACTTTTTTGAAGTAGAAACACCATTTTATATTTCTCCCAGAAGTGCGAGATGTTTCAATTCGTCCTCCTCAATGCTCACATCAGTACTCTCTTTCTGTGTTCTCAAACACCCTGTGAGTGATCACCTGTGGTGTCTCTGCATTTGACTAGTTTCCTAATGATGGATATGAATGAGTACATTGGCAAATGGACATTTGAAATATTTTTATTTATTGTTTAAGAATTTCATACAATGTAGTTTCATCTTCCCAGTTCCTCTACTTAACTCTTTCAGGATCCACCTTACGTCTCTCTTCTTTCCCACTTGACATCCTTTAATAAAACATTCTAACTTAACAATCCTTCAGCTCCTATTTGTGCTGCTTACACACTACAAGGCCATTCAGTGGTGTGTGGTTGACTTACTAGTAGCCACATTTTTAAAGAAAACTAACCCACATCCAAGTAATAAAGAGAGAGAAGAGAGATTATATGAGCAAAGGGGGTCAAGATCATGATGGTGACATCTACAGAGACAGCTGGGCCAAGCTTGTAGGAACTCATAAACTTTAGACTGATAGCTGTGGAACCTACATGGGACTGGACTAGGCCCTCAGCATGTGGGAGACAGTTGTGTATCTTGGTCTATTTGAGGGGCACCTGGCAGTGGGATCAGGATCTATCCCTGGTGCATGAGCTGACTTTCTGGAGCCCATTACCTATGTTGGGATGCCTTGCTCACCCTTGATGCAGAGGGGAGGTGATGACTCAACTGAATGCACCAGGCTTTGCTGAGTCCCCATGTGAGGCTTTACCATTTTGGAGAAGGGGATGGGGAGTAGGTTGGGAGGAGGAGGTAGGGGAGCACGAGTAGAGGTGAGAGGGGGATCTGGTTGGCATGTAAAATGAATTTAAAAAAAAAAGAAAATAAAGAAAACTGTTCCTCCCTCTGAAGCCATCCACTGTCCATAGCTCTTCACTGTGGGGTGGGAGCTCATGAAACCCTTTATAGTCCATGTTAGAATATGTGCTATCTTTGTCATATACAGCTTTAATGCAGACAACCACAGTCTGTGACTTCCTAAGTGCAATGGCTTTCTGCTATATCCAGAAGACAGCTTTTTAATCTCATTCTCTCTGCCCTTTGACTCTTACAGTCTTTCCTCTCCCTCTTCTGAGATGGTCAAAAGCTTTAGGTAAGGGGTAGGCTATAGATGCCCCATTGTAGCTGAGTATTCCTAATCACTTATTCTCTGCACTTCAATCAATTGTGAGTTTTTGCACTAAACACCATCCATTGCATAAATAAACTTCTCTGATGATGTATGAAAGTTCCATTATTCTATAGATACATTTGAATATGGGAAGCAGTTTAATACATTATGTATCAAACTAATTATAGTTACTCTTGGGGCCTGTGAACTCCCTTTCCCATGGGCTCTTGGCAATATTTACCGTACCAGATACCTGTTTCCTTCTGTGAAGCAAGTTTTATATCCAATCAGAAAGTGGCTGGTTATGCTGAAAACGTTCATGCCACTATTAGACACATGTGCATATCTTGCCATGCAAGTCCTTACTGCAATTCATTGGATTCACAATTGGGTAAGACTGATGATTTAGTTTTTGAGGATACAAGGAAAGAGGCCGATTCACTTTGTGAGGCATAGACAACGAATAGAAATTGCAAAAGTAAAATCTGGAAAGAGTGCGGCTGTCACCACAGACATATTTCAGCTTTTGTGATGTGGGCTTTGGGCTGAGAGATCATAAATTCTAAGCAGTGACATTGAGACTTGTTATCAGCAGCCAGGTCCCTCATTCTTGTTAAACTATTATGCTAATCTGTGCAGCAATTCAGTCTTGTGTAAAAAAGGAACAATACTGATTTAATATAGATTCTATAGACTTTTTCCAAATGTATTGTAGTCATGTGTCAACAATATATAAAATGAGATAAGTACACTTATTGCATAAGTTAAATCACCACTTTTAGGGATTAATTTTACCTGGCTGAAGTAACAGCTCAAACATAAATAGAAATTTCCATTTGCATATTGATCTCCTTTAAAGCCAAGTGACAGTGATAACTTTATTCTCAGAAAGGGACAGGATGTAAGTGTCTGAAAGCCAATAATGACTAATCTATATCTCTTTCTTAGTTACTTGTCTTGGTGCTTCCACATAATGCCAAATGAAAAACACTTAAGGGAGGAAGGATTGTTTTGGTCTACATTTTGAAGATACAGTCTATCATGGAAGGGAAGTCATGATGGTAAGAGTATGAGGAAACAGCTGCTCACTTTACATCTGAATTCAGGAACCAGAGGGAAATAAATGCACATCCTCAGTTCACATTCTCCTCTTAAACCAGTCCAGGACAGTGAAATGGTGCTGCTCATGGTTAAGTTGACTCTTCAGACCTCAGTTAACCTAATACAGACAAGCCCTCTCAGGTGTACCCTGGGCCTAAGTTAATTTAGATATTTCCAACAGGTATACCCAGATCCTTATCTTCTAGTGATTGTAGATCCTGTGAAGTTGTCGATACAATCAGCATTGACCATTCATTACACTCTCTTATCCTCCTATTCCTGTCATATCTTCATTTTTTTATCCTAAATACTGATTAACCCCCTCACAGTCCACTTGGCCTAGTATTGCCCTTGTACAGGAGTTTAGATGCTGCCCTCTGGCTACTCCGAGTATGACTCATTCTTTTATCTTGCGTGATTCCAAATTCCTAGATGAGTGTTTTTATCAGCTGTCTACCTTAGTTAAAATAGTTATACCTGAGTCAAATCCAGGGCAAGGAGACTCAAAAGAATGAATGAAAGGAAGGAAGTAAGGAAGGAAGAAGAGAAAGAAGAAAGAATCCTTTCCTATTTAGCCCACATCAACAATTATTTCTAGACATTTTATAAATGGAGATTCAATATTTATATTCTAGTCTCTATTGAGACTAAATACTTAGGTACAATAGTAGTGCTAGTCTTCCTCCTCATTTCCCCTGTGTCATTTTTAATTTTGTAAAAATGGATTGATCATGTGTAAGGAAACAAGAGAAGGAAGAACACGTGACTGTCTAATTCCCTCACAAAGGGTGAACCAGTGCTCTCCTCTGCTTTTTTATCCATGTGTTGTACATACACCTGTTCCACAGCAAGTTCTGACTTCCACACTTTCAGTTGAGTTTAATACTGCTATCAAACCTTCTGAAGTGAACAGCCACTTCCATATTAGTAGGTCATGTGAGCTGAATATGTGAAGTGTCTCTGTAGGCTCATGGTTTTCAACAGTTGTTCCCTACCCGGTGACACTGCAGTATGAGGTTGTGGAAACTTAGAGATGTGGGCCTCGCTTGAGATAGTAGATTTCTGGGAATGAGTCAGAGATTTTACTGCATGTCTCCTGTCTGCTTCTTAGTTTGTGGAGATGTAAGACTCCGTATGTTTGTCTCACTGGACTGTACTACCACATTGTAAGAGGAAAAAAGCCTCTCCTCTATTAGATAGTTTCTTTCAGGTATTGTATCACAGTGATGAGGGAAAAAATGCACTAAGAACCAAATGAGCTATCAGGAAAGGTATATTTGTTTAACTTCAAAGTGAGAGTTGAATATTTTCTCATTAGGCAATTCTGTTGTCGTCATTCCCTCTTCAGGAGTCTGTCTTCCTTCCTTCCTTCCTTCCTTCCTTGCTTTCTTCCTCTCTCCCTCCTTCCCCTCCTCTTCTTTTCACCATTAGGCTAAGAAATTTTACTACTTCAGTTCAATGTTCTCATTTCTTTTCCCATGAACTATTCACAGAATCTTCTAGATAGCAACAACACAATCAACCTGTAGTCCAAATAGTTTAATATTTTTATTGAGATGATTAATTTTGATCTCTCTATTCTGTCTAGTTATATTTAGCAGTATTACGTTTGTAAACTATCATAGATGGAAAAGAAGTAATTGAAAGGCAAGATTCACACATCAACCAATGTTAAGATTTTACGGCAAGGGGTTCAGACCACCTTTTCTCCCCTGATGCTTGTATAATAAATAAGCTGTGTGCATACAGCCTTAAGATTGAGTTTTCACACGCAGTACATGAGTTGAATAGTTTTCCAAGTACCTCAGAGAGTTGATGTGAACATCTAGTAAGGAAACAGAATGAAACCTCTTTGAAAATAGTAAAGCATATTTACTATGAGTTTGGGGAATGGTTAATTATTGATGCTATCAATCCTAATTAGGACCTAACCTTAAATAATTTATCTAATTCTATAGATTGTGTTCCTTGAAATACTCTACCATTTTCTAAACAGCAAATTTACTTTGTTTTATGACTGAAACAAGAATGTTTGCCAGGGTATAATTTAAAATTCTTGCTACAAACAGCCTTTTTGAATACAAATAGGGTTTTGCATTGAGAATGAACATGAGTCATCGCCTCATGGGAGCAGACGATTTTTGGAATATTCTTTTTAAAATAATGCATAACACTAAAAATTGGAAACATTCAATCTTATGCATATTTTATCTCTACCATTTTAAACACAAATTATTTTATTATGTGCAGTAATGCATAAACCTGTACTATTAATCACATAATTTTCTTTTGTATTTTTACCAATGTTTAAATTTGGATAAAGTAGGTGGTTATTCAAAAACTCTCATCCAATCAAAAATTCAAGAGTTATAATAATTAATACATGAAAGCAAAATAATCTGTGGTTTCATGGGTCTCATTTTTGGGGAAATATTACAAAATGCCCAGGTGTTACTCTTGATGTATTTTATATATATTTATGCAAGAAGAATTTCAGCATCTGCTTCAGTAGTCATGCAAATTTTAGTATAATCTTTCAGACACAATTGTTTCCTAATATCTAGAATATTTTACTTTGTTAATACTAATGCGGTCTTTTCTATTTACTCAAATATATGAGTGCTAACAGTTTAAGTGGGTTATAGAGTTCATTGAAGCATGCTATAGTGTACAAAGCACATAATTTTAAAATTTATAATGTTCCTGAAATTAGACATTCCTTGAATTCTGGAGACTCTGGTCCTTGCATGATCAAATTCTGATATAAGATAATATAAAAATCAACTGTATAGAAATTAATATAGTTAAATAAATAAAAACAAATGCAATTTATTTTACATAGAATTATTCAAGTAAGAACATCCTCTATTTTGTGTTTATACCCTTGATTGTAAAAAGAAATTATGTCTGGTGTCATTGCACATCTATAAATACTATACTCAGAAAAATGAAGCCATAAAATCTGATGTTTAAGGACAGGCTTAAATACCTGGTGAATAGCCTGGGCTATATAAAACCTTCTATAAGAAAAATAAAAGGTAAATTAATTAACTATTAAATACATAAGAAACCATCCTTCCACATTTCTTTGTCACAAGTATTACATGGATTTCCTGAAAGTCGATATCAGTCCATGTATACAAGAAAGAATTGCTCCCCCTTCACAGCACCCAAGTCCCACTCTACATTTGGAAATACCACATTGTTAAGCAATCACTCGAGAGGTTAGTGGCTGTAAACTCTAGAGTTTATAAAACTTCTGGCCATAAATATAACTATTTTGAAAAATAGTGATAGGAGGAAAATTTCTACACCCAGAACTGATTTTTTATTCTCTGCTAAGTAAGTAATCTTATTGCTGAGTCAACAAGAAATCTATTTTAGTAAGTCATGTGCAGTACATTAACTTTCACTATATCTTTAAATCTATTCAGATATTTACATATGCTATATACATAATATCCAGCTCCATATTGCTATAAATTTCTATAATGATGTTACATCTCTGAGCTTGCTTTGTCTGATCTGCGTAAAATATTCTCTTATATTTTTTTCATCACACCTCGTTGTGGAGTCTGTTGTCCTCAAGGACTTGCAGGATTTTACTCTTCCCCAGCCATCACTTCTTATTTCCTCAGTATACACAGAACAATGCTGTTTTTATAAGGCGACCCAACCTTCCAGCTCAGTCCTGGAGGTGAGCCTGCTAGCCTGTCTATACTGTGAGGTTGGGAAGAATTGTGGGTAATGAACAGAATAGATACGAATCACAGAAAAACTGACTTCATAAAGATTTGGAGCATGTATCTCTCCAGGTTATTGATTTGCAAACTTGACACCAATGTCAGGGGATTTAAAATCAGGGTTTTTTGCTGCTCCTCTTGAGAATAATTAGTTTATAATTTATAGCGAAGTAGGTACCACAGAGATTATAAATTAGTGAAAAGTACTTTGGGGACTGAGAATATCTTTTCCAGGGCTACATTTTAGGGGATTGAATACAGCTGTTAAACTAATTCCAGATCTATATATGGATTCCTATCACCTATGAAAGACAAATCTGAAAAATTTAGAAGCTTAGAAGATGATTTCTGACTGCATGCTTCTTATTCACATATGAGGGCCTGTCTGGAAATAAGGAAACTGGGACTATAACGTATTCTTTTGTATTTCTTCAGGGCAACTAAATTAGAATGAGAGTAAAAAGCAATATTTGAGAAATTTCCCTTTAATCCTTCACATATTGTTATCTCATCTTCTCACTCTATCCTTGATCAATTAAATTCGAACTGTACTCTTAGACCATAACTCCTTTGCCTATTCAATATTTTCCTCAGCACTGATGATGTTTAGTTAAGAACAAGAAATAATAATAATAATTATTATTATTATTATTATTATTATTATTATTATTTCATTTTCCAAGACAGAGTTTCTCTCTATTACAGCTCTGGAACAAGAAATTGTCTTAACATTTTTGAGCATTTTCTACTCTTTTCTTTAGAAGGTAAACTCTACTTGGAGGGGGTTGTGTCTGTCTGGTTCCTGGTTATGGTCATTTTATGGGGGTTAATTTATTTCCTTCTTATCAGTGGCTCCACAGTCTTTCATTCCGGGCTTACTTGTTTATGCAGCAAACACACCTGGTAGAAACCACAGACAACTCCCTCTAGCACAGATGGAGTTGTGCTAGGTCATGGAGATGGCTTCCATGAACCAGGTATCATATAAACTATTCTCCCAGAGAGAAGCTGGTAGGTGCAGAGTACTAGGAGAGTTGGAGTCTCTTTCCAAAGTTTGGGGTGCTTCACCACTGATGCTACCCGCAGTGTCACAGACTTTCCCAAGTCACTCCTTCTCCATGTGCACTTAGAGAGTCAAGTGAGACACACAGAATGAAGATCACATTGTGTGCTCAGGTAGGAATGGTCATTTCGCTTGCCATTAACCCAGACTCTGTGTTCTCTATCAGTAGCATGAAATTTTACCATTCATCATGTTAGCTGAAAACAATGGAAATCTCAGTATCTTCACAGCTGTGGAACCTAAGGTAATAAAAATATCTATTAAAGTGTAGTGTACATAAAGGAGTTTCAGAATTTGTCAAGTAATAAATACATGAATGAATGAATGATAAATGAACCACAACCTCCATTTGGATATATAATAATATTTATAAGCTTGGCAGTCATATTTTATTCAACAAACACATACCCAAGTATTATAGAACTCAATGGTTAACAGTTTAGGTTTCATATTAAACAACTTACATTGCATTTCACTGACATCTATTTTTCCCTTTATGGACTTGAGCAAAATGCTCCCAATCTTGTTTTCTGGTTTGTGAATGAAAAGAAATTATCTCATAGCAATTGCATATTTGGGGGTTCAGATGACATAGCATAGCAAGGATTCTACTCAAGTCTCATGCTCCTGTTACTTTGCCTTTCTGAGGTATGCAAACAATCACAGTTTGAATTACAGAAAATGAAAATAATTCACATGGTAAGTTATATGCCTCAGTTCTTATCTTGGGTTGCTGAAGTTCTATTGATATACATCAATGTAAAATTCATAGATCTTCTTCAATTAATAGGGAAGCATCTTTCATGGTTCAGAAAAGACTCCAAATTGTTGTCTTTTTAAACAATGCTTCCTCTTTGGTCTAATCACACACCCTTTCTCACCACCACTGTCCTTTCCTTTTTTTCCTCTTCCTCTTCCCTGCTTTTTCTCAGTGGACTTCCTGTTACTTTCACATGTGTGGCTAATGTTAACATTCTTCATCCTACCTGGGGCAAATTCTTTGCAGTTGTTTTCACATATTTTCTCTTTACGCATTATCTCCATGATTTTCACATGACCTTTTAAAAATGTTTGCATGAGTGTTTTGCTTGCATGAATGTATAGGTAACATGTACATGCCTGGTACCAATGAGGACAAAAGAGAGTGTCAGATTCCCTGAAACTAGAATTATGATGGTTCTAAGCTACCACAAGGGTGCTCTAACCATACCCAGATACTCTGCAAGAACAAGTACTCTTAATCAATGAGTCATCTCCCTGGCCTCCATTAACCTGTTTGGTTGTTTTGTTTTTTTTTTTTCATTTGTTTTTGATATGTGATGAAACTTAAACCCACTGAGTTATTAATTGTGTATTTTTAATTCTAGAATTTTTGTACTTTTAGAACGTTATGTTCTATACTAAAAAATTTGTCAGCATCTTTTATCTCTATTACCATATTTACATATCTTTAAAGCCTTTTTGTACTGTGTTTTATTTAAAAATCTTGATTTCATGTGTATATATTGTGTACTGGGTACTGTGAAAGTTGATGCTTCCTCAATTTCTTAGTCCATTTGTCATTTGTATATAGGAAGGCTACTGATTTTTATGATTTAATTTCAAATCCAGCTATTTTGCAATATGTATTTATCAGTTGTAGGTATTTCCTAGTATAGACGTACAAGTGACTTATATATACTATTATATAATCTACACTTAAAGATATTTAAATTTCTTCTTTACAATTTTATATCCCTTTGAACTCTTACAGTTGTCTTACTGCTCTAGCTAGCTAGGACTTCAAGTACTATATTAAATAGATGTGAAGAGAGTGGAAAATCTTACCTCTTTCCTGATTTTAATGGATTTTCTTTGAGTATCTGTAGGGAAAAGGGGCTGGTTAAAGTAAACCACCCTGACCCTGGAGCCCAGAACTAGGGAAAGATAGCTCAGATAAAACTAGTGAAAGACACGCAATTTGGCTCAGTCAGATCAGAGCCATGTGTGTTCCTGGTCAACTGACTTATGAAACCAACTAATCACAGAGCAGGACAGTAGAACCCTGGGCCCTAAGTAAACCCTGGTTGACTCCATCACAGAGAAATCCTGTGTAAGCCACTCTTCCTAGTCAGAAAAAAAAAAAAAGGCTGTTCTCTCCACCCTGGTAGAGGCAGCTACTCTCCTGGACTTCTCCTTCTCAAATAAATCTTTTTCTCAAAAGAATTTTGGGTGTTAAGATCTTCATTCACTGGTGTAGAGAAGATGCTTGCTGAGATGTCTCTCAGTGGAAAAAAACAAGGGAGAGCTGAAAGAGCAGAACAAGAAGGAGCTGAGCAAAGATCTTTACTGAGATCTCAGTGGACAGAGCAAGAGAGAGCTGAAAAGTAACACTTTTCTCCAGAGTCAGAGGAGATTGCTACATTTCTGCAGGGGTTTCCCCTTTTGCGGAGTGAAGCAAAAGAAGCAACATCTTAGGCTGGAAAAACAGAGCTCTGTTTGGAAGGCCCCTTAAGTCAGGGCTGAGCAAAGCTCAGCTGTAGAGGCTCTCCAGGTGAGGATCAAGATTGCTAAATTCTGAAGGGAGACCATCCTCCATCACACCAGGTATACCTTGACTTTCCTGAAGAGTCAGGATACCTGTAATGCCCCCCGTCTCAGTAACTTAGCCTAAGAAACGGCCTTGAGAAAGATAATTGGAAGAGTAACCTTAAGTCAAGGCAGGAGATATCAAACACCCGGCCTTGGGAGGAACAAACCTTGAGTCAGAACAAGATATCTATAATTGGCTACCTGGCCTTGGAGAACAGACAGCTGCACATTTCTGAAAATTAAAGATAGCCCCCAAGTTCACCCTGGCCTAATTTGAATTAACCAATGGGGACCCTGTAACTATGTTTCTCGCTTCTGTAACCGTGCTTCTGCCCCCAGTATTCTATAAAAAGTCCCCCTTCCCCTAGGAAGGTGCGCAAGTCTTCCCAGAGACTGTGTCGCCCAGGTACCTGCACATTTGAATAAACCCTCTTGCTGTTTGCATCTGATCCGTGGTCTCGGTGTGTTCCTTGGGTTTGGGGTCTCTCTTGAGGAAAGATCCCCTGTGGGGGGCTTTCTTTCATACCCTCCCCTGCTGAAGCAGTTCCAGGACTGACTCTCCTGAGAAGTCAAAAAAAATTTCCCTTCCAGGGTTGGGCTGCTTCTTTGCAGTTCCAGTCTTCAGAGCTGTGCTAAACAGCTCCGGGTGTCCGGGACACTTTCAGGGCAGAGCTGTTGTTCTGAGCAGCTTAAGGTGTTTGGGATACCCACCCCACCTTTCGGGGCTGAACTGTCTCCTTGCAGTTCAGACATCAGAGCTGTGCTAAGCAGCTCAAGGTGTTGCCTGACTCCCCGGATAGTCAGGACACCTTTCCCCAGTGTTGTTGCAACCAATTTACTTACATCATTGGTGCCAAAAACCAAAACACCAAACCCACAGAGTTGTATAACTCACATTTTGCAACCAATTTACTTACAGTATCTCTCCATTTAAGTTGATGCTACCTTATTGGTTCTCTGTAAACTGCCTTTATTATGTTGAGGTATGTCCCTTGCATTTCAACTCTCTCCTAGGCTTTTATGATGAAGGGATGTTAGATTTTGTTTAAAGACCTTTTTTTTTTTCATCTAATTAAATGGCCATGTGGTTTTGTCTTACAGTTTGTTTATGTGGCTGATTATATTCATCAATTTATGCATGTTGACACATCACTGCATCTTTTGGATGAACCCTGCTAGATCATGGTGGATGCTTTTTCATGTGTTCTTGGGTTCAGTTTGCAAGTATTGTGTATTTTTACATCCATGTTCATAAACAGATTTGTAGTTCTCTTTATTTGATGGGCCTTAGATGATTTGGATATCAGAGTAACTGTGGTCTTATAGAATGAATTGAGCAATATTTCCTCTGTTTCTATTTTGTGTAATAATTTGAGGAGTATTGCTATTGACTCTTCTTTGAAAGTCTGGTAGGATTCTGCACTTAAAATCATCTGTCACTGGGCTTCTTTTGTTTTTTTGGTTGGCAGTCTTTTAATGACCATTTATTGTATTGCCATCTTCTACTTTGAGGTATGATTTCTTCTTTTTCTTCTACAGTTTTCAGGTGTGTGTTAAATTGCTAGTATGAGATCTCTCTAGTTTTGTTTGTTGGTTTGTTTTATGTAGGCATTTAATGCTATGGACTTGCTTCTTAGAACCATCTTCAATGTATCCTGTAAGTTTGGGTATGTTGTATATTCATTTTCCATCAGTTCAAGAAAGTCTTTACTTTCTTTATTTATGTCTTGACTCATTTTCCATGCAGTAAAGAGATGTTCAGTTTCTGTGAATATTTAAGCTTTCTGTTGTTTCTGTTGTTGGTGATATCAGCTTAAATCTGTGATAGTCTGATAGGATGCTGGGTGTTATTTCAATTTGTTGTATATGTTGAAATTTGCTTTACAACTGAGTATTTGGTCTATTTTGGAGAAAGTTTCACTAGATGTATAAAAGTTATATTCTTTTGTGTTTCAGTGAAATGGTCTGTAAATATCTATTAGGATTATTTGAATTATAATTTCAGTTAACTCCACATTTCTATTTAGTTTATGTCCTGATGACCTGCCTTTTGGTGAGAATTGTGAAGATAGTGAAGTCTCCCACCATCAATGTATGAGGGTCAATATGTGATTTAAGCTGTAGTAGCATTTCTTTTACAAACTTGGTTGCCCTTGTGTAAGGGGCATAGATGCTAAGAATTGACATGCCCTTTTGACAAATTTTTCCTTTGAGGAGTATGTAGTGTCCTCTCTTATCTCTTCTAATTACTTTCTGTTAAAATGGCTATAGCAGTTTGCTCCTTAAGAACATTTGCTTAGAATATCTTTTACCAACTCTTTTCCCTAAGGTAATATCTATCCTTGATATTGAGGTAAGTTTCTTGAATACAGAGGAGAATTGATCCAGTTTCACATCCATTCTATTAGTCTGTGTTTTTTATTGGGGAATTGAGACCATTGATATTGAGAGATGTCAATGACTAATGATTATTTAAGTCCTGATGTTTTGTTGTTATTCGAGGTGGTGGTGTGTTTGTGCATGCTTGTGTGCATTTCTCTTCTTTTGACTTTGCTGGTCTGAAACTATAAATTCTGCATGTTGTCATGGTTGTAGTTAACTTCCTTAGCCTGGAATTTTCCTTCTAGAACCTTCTTTAGGACTGGATTAGTAGATATATATTACTTAAATTTAGTTTTATCATGGAATGTCTTATTTTCCCCATCTATGGTGATTGAAAATTTTGCTGGATATAATAGTCTGGGCTGTCATCTGTGGTCTCTTAGAAACTGTAGGACATCTGTCCATGCCCTTCTGGCTTTTAAAGTCTACATTGGATCCTAGGTGGTGGTGTGCCACTTCTTTAATCCCAGCACCTGAGAGGCAGAGGCACGTGGATCTTTGTGAGTTCGAGGCCAGCCTGGTCTACAAAATGGGTTTCAGGACAGCCAGGACTGCATCACAAAGAAACTCTGCCTCAAAATAAATAAATGAATAAATAAATAAGTAAATAAGTAAATAAATGAAATAAAGACTACATTGGGAAATCAAGAGTAATTATAATAGGTATGCCTTTATAGGCTACACAGTCTTTTTTTCTTGTAACTTTTAATATTCTTTCTTTGTTCTGTATATTTATCTTTTTTTTTTTGTTTTGATCCAAGGGGCCTTTGTTTTCTGGTCTAGATAATCTATTTGGTGTTCTGTATGCTTCTTGTACCTTTATAGGCATCTCCTTTAGGTTAGGGAAGTTTTCTTCTATGACTTTGTTGAAAATATTTTCTGAACCTTTGACCTGGGTTTCTTCTCCTTCCTCTACTCCTATTATTCTTATGTTTGGTCTTTTCACAATGTCACAGTTTTCCTGAATGTTTTGTGTCAAGAGTTTTTTATGTTTAATGTTTTCCTTGACCAATCAATCCATTTCTTCTAACATATCTTCAATGCCTGAGATTCTAACTTCCATCTCTTCCATTCTGCTGGTGAAACCCATCTCTGTAGTTCCTTTGTAAATTGCTAAACTTCATTTCCAGAATTCCCTTAGTTTGGGTTTTCTTTATTAATTCCACTTCCTTTTTCAGGTCTTGCACAGTTTTACTCATTTCTTTTCACAATTTGTTTATATTTTCTTTAAGAGATTTAAAATTTTCCTCTTTAAGGACCTCTATTATATTAATAATGTCTGCTTTAGTTATTTACCTTGTTCTTCAGCTATGTTGGAATATTTAAGGCCTGCTATAGTAGGGTTGATGAGTTTTAGTGGAAAAACATTGTCCTAGCTGATAACAATTGTGTTTTTATTCTGGCATCTAGATATCTAGGATTGGGATAATTACAGGTCTAGGTGCTGATATCTGGTTTTGCCTTTGTTGGGTGAGTGTTTTGTTTATTGGTTTCTGTTTCCTACCTGGTTTTTAGAAAAGTGTGGTGGCTGTGTGTTGCTTCCAGGAAATTTTCTGTGGACCTGCTAGATGTGGCACTGGGGGTTCCAGTGTTGCTGGGTATTAGGACTTGACTCTTAGGAATGGGGATAGGCTAGAGGCATTCAGCATGAGAGTGTGCCCTGAAGGGAGGAAAGCAGAGTGTTTGAGCAGGATCTGCTTAGTTAGTCTCCTTCGAATATGGACAAGGAGTTAAAAGAGATTACCCAGAAGGTCTGCTGGAGGGCCACGGTAGAGTGAGAAGAAGAGACTCAGATACTAGATCTGGGGGAATATAAAGACAGGTGTAGATCTGCAGCCAGCCTACCTGCTTCCTTGGCAGGAGTGGCCTGTAGGTTAACAGGCATTGCTTTTTAGAGTTAGAGGCTGGGATAAAACAAAAGCTGGTTAAAAAAAGTTAGAAGGGGAAGGGCTGGTGGTAAGGAAGGCTACAGTATATGTGCTGTTGCAGAGCTAGGAGTGATCCTGGGGGCTTGGGTTTTGAGGAGATGAGGGAGTGGTAAAATCTTTATCTAGTTTACCTGTTTCCCTGGTCTGGTCAGCTGATGTACTTTTAGTGAATATCTGCTTGTGTTTGAGGCTGGAATAATGGAATAAGTTGAGAGAAGGAACATTGGAGAAGATTCTTCGTGATCTATTGGTGATGAGGTCAGAGAAGAAAGGGAGACCACAGCAGGTGTTCTGCAATAGAACTGGGTTGAAACTGGGGGATTGGATCTGGAAGAGTACAAAAAGAGGTGAAGATCTTTAGTCAGCCTACCTGCTTCCATGGCAGGAGTTCATTTCTTTCTTAAAAGTGAATAATCAGTTTATAATTTTAGTACAGTCAGTGAAATAAGAAATTTATTATATTATCATTTTATCACAATGCCAAATAATATTTGTATATATTTTATAATACAATTTGCCAATGTTTTAAAAGACATAAAACTCATAAACTTTCATCAAAGTTATTTATCTCAAGGAAAAGTTATATAAAGGAAAGAAAAACTACAGAGATGATGGTTGCATAAACTACAAGGACTCTGTTTATGTAAACATAGATAAGGGTATGATGTCATATAAGTTGACATGCTACCAATGAGCAGCTGAGGAAGTGACACTCTAGAGATTGAACAGTGGTCTATAGTACCTACTTAAGGACTGTAGCAATTAAAACAAGTTTATCACTTCATTATGGGATTTTAAACATGTCAGCAATGAAGACAGAAAAGGAAAGCCAGACAGAAAAAAAGGTGTACAGAGACACTCTCCTCACTCTTTCCTGAAATGTTACTGTCTGTTCATACTAAAATAGGAAAAATCACCTATACTCCTCATATTACAAGTTAGCTAAGAGAGATAGCTAAGATGGATTTTCTAATCCTTTCCTTTGAAAACTGTGCTTTTATCTCCCTGTGTGCCTCATCTACCTCTGCTGGGATTCTCCCACACATTCTAAGGATCAGCTGGAGTAAAAGTACTCTCTAGACAATGCAATGAGTTCAGTGGAGCCTGGCACATTCTCTGTGTATTCTTTCTTCTTTTCTCCTAGCACTTGAATGACACTTATGAACATACATCCCTGCTGTGCCTTACATAAGAGCTGGGACAAAAGAAAGAAAGCCACTGTTTTTCCTGTCTGTATCTATGGGCAATGTGTTAGGACTCCTAGTCCTCTTAATCAGAAGGCTGGCTAGGCTGCCAAGTAAGGGGAACAGAGAGGATGGAGAGCTGCAGCTTGCCACTCAGTGTGTCTCTCAAAGAAAGGGCTGTGACCTTCAATATTAAGGCCATGCAGGCAACACTATACAGAATGGAGTGATTATGCTTGTTTCCATCCATTATAATTGACAAAAGTACATATTGGGGCATAAATTACTCTCACAATTATACCTCTGCTTTTTACCTTACTAGCTCCTCCATTTTTATTCTAGTTAAATCCACAGCTACATAATAACAAAATTCCCACTGCATTTTAGGGGCTATAGCTTTGGCAATATGCCTGTTCCCAGAATTACCTCTAGTAGTTCCAGGAGGTCAGATTATTTCTTCTTATTTTATATATCAGTTCTGAGGCTTTCATAACCTCAGCTTTTAGATGATATTGCCTCGGGGTGCACACACACACACACACACACACACACACACACACAGAGAGAGACACAGAGAGAGAGAGAGAGAGAGAGAGAGAGAGAGAGAGAAGCAATGTTTTAAGAACAACTCCATATATTTTACCTTGGGATATTGGGAAAATCCAAATGTTTCCTTTCCTTTCTGTTCTGTATTAGTCAGGATTCTGTAGAGTAACAGACTTATAAAACAAATCTTTCTATATACATAAAAAGAGGATTTATTGGAATTACAGCCTGCAGTCTAGCTATCCTAACCACAGTTGGCTGTGAATGGAAAATCCAAGAACCCACTGGTTGCTAAGTCCACAAGGCTGGATGTCTCAGCTTGTCTTCACTATATACTGGACTCACTAAGAAATAGGCTCTAATGCCAGTGAAGGAATGAATGTGCTAGAAAGGCAAGGGCAAGTAGGCAAAGAGTAAAAGTTTTCATCTTCTATGTCTGTAGAAGATATGATCTAGATTAAAGGAATGTCTTCATTAATAGTGTGTGTTCCTGCCTCAAGATCAGGATCGAAGGCATATGTCTTCTTGCCTTAAAATCTATACTAAAGGCGTAAGTCCAGACTAGAAATGAATTCACCAACTTCAAACCAAGCAGAAAATCTCTCACAGGTGTCCTCTCCATTTTCTGGATTGTCATTCATTACAGATGTAGTCAACTACATTATTGACATAGTTGACAGCTAATAATAGCCATCACTTGTTCAGATTGCTAACCCATAGTCAGGTGTTCCTCCTGTGCCAGTCACACTTGTCAATGTACAAATCAGGAACTGTTCTGCCAAAGAAAACTTCTTTCCACCCCATTGTTTCCTGCAAAAGTGAACATTATCACAGATTTGAATAAATCAGCAAAGACTGGGAACACATACATAACCTTTGAAATCCAATTCTAAGGAGACAGAGTAGAATACCTGCTCACTGGCTTTAACATGCATAACTCCCCTTCTGAATCTCTTCATTTACTTTATTCAGCTCAGCATCCAAGAATGTTTGAGTCCTTTGCATAAAACTACACCAGATATTTGAAGTAAACCAATAAAAGATGTATTTGCCTCTCAAAGGGATTCACCAAGTATAAAGTACAGGAGTTCAGGACACAATGCCCAGATATGATATGGATCTCTTCCCTGCTCAGTTGATGGAGGTAGGATGGCCTTCAAAAGGCAGCTTCATCCTCTCATCCTCTTCTTCCCTCCTGTCTTCCTCTCACCATAGCTTACCACTAGCAAATGATGAAACCTGATGAGGTCGCTTTCCCATCTACTTTCCTTAAATGCCATAAAACCTATGCATTTCAGGTATTAGGAAAAGGAGAAAGTGAGCACACAGGTGACCCATCAGTTTATTTACACACAGTCGTATTGTTTCTATAAATCCAGTTTCATTATCACTTTCATCAAACTTACTTGTAAAAACACATCATCTTGGGATTTAGCCCCAATGTCATTTATATCTGATTTAAAGAAGTAGCTATGCTAATCACTTGTTAATCTTTCTTTTGTTATAAAGCCATCAACCATAAATCTTGTGATAGGTGAGGAAGAGATACTATGTTTTGTCCCCTTTGTGGAAATGACAGACTGCACGATGCAGATTCCTTTGGTAAATTTAGTAACGGAAGTCAAGAAATACATAATTAGAGGACACACCTAGAAAAATCTTCAAGACTCAGTGTCAAATGTGTTAAATCACAACAATGTAATAGGATAAGTCAAGGTAGAAAAACTGTAAAGAAAGGACACAGAACAAGGCAACTGGAAAAATCAAAGAGAACAGAGCAGATATGAATAACATATCTGTTATGCCAAGACACATAGGAGCAGGGTCACAAGGCTGTTGCACTAAAATGTGGACATTGGCATTCCATAAAATGACTTTACTTTCTTACAGGAATACTAGAACAACAGATTCCAAATTCTCAATGATTGCAATGAAGTACAGGATGGTGTTCTAGGAGGGTCACTTACTTGGTGACTAGAAAAATCAAAGAATATATCTAACAGTTGGGTATTAAGAGTATAACTATCATGAGAAGGAATAGATGAAAGTTAAGGATAGTGAAATGATATTACAGTGAAATACAGAAACAGGACATAGAGAACCCATACTTTGGAAAGACTTTGAGCACAGAACTGATTTATAAGTTTACTGAAGTAGTATACCTCAATAATGAAGCATACCAGTGAGAGGAAATTAGAGGGACTGATGACTTTGTTCTAATTATAGTAAAGTCCTGAGTCTTGATTGCACACAGGAAGTTAAGTGTATGTTATATTAGCTTCTTTTTTTGTTTGTTTGTTTGTTTTTTGTTTTTTTGTTTTTGTTTAGAAACTGTATGGCCATGGCAGGCTTCTTGTTATCTACTTCTTCTATCTTAAATTAACCCATTTCTGTTAGTCTATACTTTGCCACATGGCTTGTGGCTTACCAGTGTCTTTACATGTTGCTTCTCATGGCGTCGGCTGACGGTGTCTCCTCCCCCAGCCTTCCACTTCCCAGAATTCTCTTCTCTCTTGTCCCACCTATACTTCCTTCCTGGCCACTGGCCAATCAGAACTTTATTTATACAGAGCAATATCCACAGCACTTCCCTTTTCTTTTTTTTTAAGGAAGGTTTTAACTTTTACATAATACAATTACATATAACAAAACAATTATCAAGCAAGAATTATAGTTACAATATTAAAGAAGATATCCTATCTATCTTATAGTTGTGAGTCTAAAGTTTTATATCTGACTTATCTTATAACTGAGGAAATTATAACTATCTAGTCTTCAACCACATCAAAGACCTCAGAAGGATATAATATTACCTGAGAACCGGGAGAAGGATGCAAGCAACTTTCGGGAGTCTTGCAGGGTAGACAGAGACAGCTGGCAGCCTGGACAGTCACCTAATGTTCCTTTGTAATGTTGGGGCATTTGTCTTCAGCCCACAGGGCTAGAGTCTCTTGGTCACTTCTCTCAGTGTCCTGTAGAATGTCTGGCAGTTTCCTCTGTGAAGCAGGAACCTGAAGGACCATTTTGTCAAGCAAAGTTTAGTGGTCACCTTCCTATGGGTCCTGCATGTCCAGTCGATCAAGCAGTCCAGGCAAGAACAGTTTCTTGTCCAAATGGCTATTTTTGTCAAGGTGAAGATAAACTCCATATGAAGTGTCTTCAATGCCCATCCTCCTCTCTGAAGTAAAACGGTGCTGCCAGGAGCAGACATGTCTCACTGTCCAGAAAGTCTAAATTTTAAAAGTATTTTAAATGCCGTATTCTGTAGGTCTTTGAAGTATTTGAAGATTACCTATCTATCTGAAATATCTCTATGTATATGTAGACTTAAGTAACATGGCTACGAGTATGATTATCATAGATGACTAATTATTAATCTATTTTTAATTATCCATTACAATTTAAAATGAGCTATACAAAACCTTAAACATGAGTAGAAATGCACACAGTATAACAAAATTAACTTTAAGTTTGTGTCAATAGACTAAAGTCTATACCAATGTAAAATATTTTAAACAAGTCACTCTAAGTAGTATTTAAGACTATTAACTTAAAGAAAGGCCACACACCCCGATAACAAACACTATGGTTCAGAGTGGGTCTATGCCGTTGCTTTGAAGCCTGTGTTGAAGCCGTGAAGCAGAGAGGGAGAGTGCAGCAGAGCAAAACCCCGTGGCCGTGGCTGCAGAGTGAAAATGAAAGCCCAGTTGGAGCCCACAGACCTTTTCAGTGACCCCTTCCAGAGCCCATTCAGTTAAGTTTTACAAGCCCCCAGGTAGTATATCCATGGAACCAGGGTCCCCAAAACAGGAACCTGTAAGGGTCATTGAAAAATCTAAACTCTACAATATGGATCTCAAAAGAAAAGGCTGAATTCATATTGCAGATGAGGTAGACATCTGCCTTCAGAAAGCAAATACTAGGAACCTTAGGTATTTGACTGACTGATCAGAGTAAGGCTAATGTAACTAAAGGTCTCATCCTAGGACCTTTCAATAAAATAGAGCTTAAACAGATGGAAAATACATGTCCATTAAGATTCCAAGTGGAAAATTCTGCCACAGAGATATGAGAAACAAATGGTGGGGAAGTATGCTAGTGAACGCAAGACAAGAGACTCCACTAAAGACATGAATTCATGTACCCAAGAAATCCAACTGTGAAGAATTAAACAAAATCCTTGTCAGAATCTTGACAAGGAATTTAGATTTTATATTAATGAACACACTGAAGAAGGTAAGAATGGTTGTTCAGAGACATTTGTGTAATGAAAGTTGGTTAAAGATGGAAAATTGATATTTCTGTTTGAGGCAGGAGGTGAAATGATGTGTTGAAATGGAAGTAGGAGTCAGATGGGGTGACGGGTCAGTAGTAGAGCAGTGACTTATAGTGAAATAGTGGGGCACAGATAAGTGGCTCTCATCAGTTATAAGGAAAAGGCAATTTAGGCAAATATTCACATCTGTTCCAGAATTATTGTATAAACTAGCTCTTCTGTACTGACTTGTTGCAATTCAAAAGAGTTAAGGATTGCTTTCAAATATACTTTCATAATAAACATCATGAATTCAACTTAAAAAGTATCATTCACTTGGGTACCTGAGATAACATGAATGTAAGGATGTTTGTTTCTTTCTTTCTTTTGTAAGAGATCATGGTACATCTTACCTTGTTAGTCTCAATAATTCCCACATTACCTAGTTTGAAAAACAACTGAATATCTGTAATAATTATCAGCCAACTACAAAATTAAACAACCCTCAATAAACATTGTCTAGGACCCCAATTAAAAAAAACTTAGTTTACTTTATGCAATTTATTTTAACTGCTTAAATCAGGTCTGAGTATGAATGAAAATGTAGAGACTAAAAAATTGTGCACATACCTGAAAATATCAAATAATATGCACATAAATGTCTATAATTAGGTAAAAGTTTATAGAAATAATTCTAATTGTTACCAATATTTTGCCAGGAAACATACATACATTTAAAGGGCATCACATTCCAGCCAAGATTATAAACTTTTTCCTTCATGGGAACCTTACTCATTCAAACTATGTATTTCACACACAAAACTGGTATTTGTTAACAAAACTCAATATCCAATATCTGTACAAACATGAATATAAATGAGTTCTCTAGAAATGAGTTTCTTGGCTGTTTTCTATGGAATTCTGATCTGTAGTCATTTAATGAAAACACAAACTTTTTTTCTGAAAAATCATTATAAGCTCTCATTTCTTAACCCATGTAAATGTAAGAGATGGTTTTAAGTGTCTATTCTTATTTATGTACTGATTTCATTAGTTATATAGTCAGTTGAATAAAACAGAAAACGTCTTGGACCTCAGAGTCTCTAACCTTCCTTTATTAACTATATGACTAATAAACAATAAACAAGTATACAAAAATGCAGAAATAGTTTTGAAGTCTTGATAAATTGCATGTAGAAAATCCATGTTATAGTATTGAGGACCCCTGAAGGGTGGGTTAAAAAGATTAGGAAGGCTCTTCCTGTTTTAGATAGTCTGCAAAGTCATATGAACCGACCTGGTGTTTCCTAGCAAAAAGATTAAGTTTGGGCAAGAGGATTAACAAGGAAGCATGGTTTGGAGGGAAAAGACTTCAGTCCTGCTCCTAAATTTTAGCATCCTGGAAAGTCTGGCAGTCTGTAGTTTGTAATTACTTGATTTGCAAAATGCCTTTGTACGTCTACATCAACATAGTCAGGATTCCAAAATGAAACAAAATCAGTAACATGGATATTAAGACATTTGCCACAAGGTGTTTTATTAAATGATTATTTACATTGACTCTACAAGTCTTAATACTCAGGGCTGACCATGAAGAAGAAAGGCAGGCTACACTTGCCAGCATGAGTTCATGATGCAGTCACAAGCAAACTTTCTTTGTCAGGAAAGCTTCAACCATCTTAAGATCTTTCAAACAACTGAATCAGGCACTCTTAGTTTACCTAGGCTTACCTTCTACCTGATGTTAGCTGCTTACAGATTTTAATCACATATACAACACACATTCACAGCAATGTCTTGCTTATTGTTTAATTAAATAGCTAATAATTATAATTCAAATAGCATATAATTTACCTTCACAACAACAGCAAAGTTTCTGAATTTTATTTTTGTTATCAAAAACAAAATACAAAAGAAAGGAGAGGAATATGAAATAGATTTGTTTGTATTTTTGTTTAATTACTCTACCTTATCTGATAAAAAAACCTACTCATTTATACATTTATTTGATACATGCATGTTAAGCAATTATAAATGCCAAGTAGTTGTTAAAAATATCTTTCTGGAGTTGTTCCAATTATTTTGCTGCTTTTTTTGTGAAAGAAGTCTAGTTTGTGGCTTGGAGGATAATATTTTCAAAACGACAGTATCTTCAGTCTCCCTCCCAACTCTAAATCTCTGTGTAAGAAACCAATGAGGACAATAGCTTGTTTCATGTAAGAGTTTTTAACTGCTGATATTGGTCAGCTTAATGCAAGGGGCCCTGGCTTAGTAGTATTGCCCCAGTGTGTTCATTTAGTGTTGAGAGTTAACATCAGAGTGTTCTTAGGCAGTCAGACTCCTCTCTTGCTCTTGGGTTTCTCCTGACACAGAACAGTTCCATAAATTCTTTCTTAAGAGCTCCTTGAAGTTAGATATACACAATACTCATGGTTCAATTTCTGTGCCTCTCACTTAGTTTTAGGGCCTTTCCAATATATTCACCCCAAAGGGAAACACAATCCAAAGAAGCTTTGCATAGGATATAGTCTCATGTACAATGGACACCATACTGGTTTTATTTTATAAGTTATACCATCCATAACTCTTTTAGAAATCTTTATTACCTGCAAGACTCTAAATAGAACACATTAAAAATTGTTCAATATTGTGATGCTGGGTATGATAATTCTAAACTTTTGATTCTAAATATTCAACCATTTGCCTCTATTTTACTAAATTCAAATAGATTTCTCTGATCCAACTTTAGCAACCAGTTGTTCTTTCTTACGCTCTCATCATTTTTCCTGTCTCTTACATGTGTTAAAGAATTTCAAAAGTGTGCAGTATTTGTGTGTGACTACAATAATGGAAGCCCACCGAAGGGAGAGAAAGAAGTTCTTCACATTTCTTTAGTCTCCCTTCTGTAGGAGTTCTTATTCTGTGCTCACTATTTTGTGTTGGATTCTCAACCACTGGAGATCATGAATCTAGTGGCACACACAAGCTCTACAGAGCTCAGTTATTACATGTCATAGCTTGGGAAGTTCAGATTAATATAAAATGCACAGGCTTTGATTCAATAGTATTTTTTAATATAATAAATCAGCTATCATTCTTGGGAGGCTATCACTTCAAATATCATGTTCCTGTGGATTGTGAATATGTTTAATGGAATGTCAATTTTTTTGAAGTCCACACATATCCTCTGATCAAAGTCTCTCTTTCCTCTTGAGTCTTCCTCTGACTTGTATGCCCCTTTTTCTCCCCACTCTCACTGTATTTAATTAACGAGAATGCCCTCCTCAAAGGTTCAGAGAACATAGTGTAGGGTCAGAAAGAATGTAAGTGCTGGACAATAAGAAGGAGTGCCGAAAAACACTGGTTTATATACATTACATGGCCATTTCACCTATTGTTAGGAAAAAATCTAATACTTTTTCTTCAAAACTGCCTTGAGCCAGGTTATGTGTGCTTACAAGTGAACAGAAACACTAGAAGCCTGTTAATGTAGTATTCCAACCTGCATGGCTTAAGTATTCACCTAATTGGTTTAGTGGGAAATCAGGAAACAAACAGACACACAGAGAGAAAATCTGTGATCCAGGGTCTGAGACCTCTGATAGAGATATACCATCAGCAACACAGAAACTTGGGCCTTTTATTGTATGCATCTAAATAAAGGTGGAATGGTAGCTGGAGTGAAAATGGCCCCGATAGGCCTCCAGGGAATGGCACTAGTAGGAGGTGTGGCCTTGTTGGAAGAGATATGTCATTGAGTGTCAAGCCAGGCCCAGTGTCGTTCATTCTTCCTGCTGCTGGCAGTTCCAGATGTAGAACTCTTAGCTACCACTTCAGCATGGTGTCTGCCTACATGCTGCCGTACTTCCTGCTATGAAGATAACGGTCTAAACCTTGGAACTGCAAGCCAGCCCCAACTAAATGTGTTCCTTTATAAGAGTTGCTGTGGTCACAGTATCTCTTCACTGCAATAAAAACTTAACTAAGACAAGAGACAAGTTTAGCTGAACAAGGAGGCAGGTTTAAATAATCTCTGTAGGGGAAGTCTCGGGCTGTGATCATCAGGGAAGAAGAATCTATGATGGACATTTTCTATACACACTGTCAACATCCACACATGGACCAGGGGAAGGTATTGCCATTCCCAAGAGTCTGAGGCATTGGGGTTCTTGACATGGCCTGCCCATGTGAACCATACACATTCACTGAAGACCTCATCTACTCCTCACATCTTTCTTTTCCTCATCTTAAATGTTTGTGATGAAACTCCATGCTTAGTCTAGGGACAGTTTGATGTGATAGTTAACATCAGACAGTAAAGATGATAAGAAGAAAGAACACAACAGCCACTTTTCCAACAAAACCCAAAAGAAATGTCCTCATAGTCCTCTCTACCCAAACTAACAAACTATGTATCCAACTGCACCAAAACTCAAAATTATGGTAGGAAATTATAAATAGCCAAGTTTGCCTGTAAATAATCTGTCTGTTAAGTTTTTATAGACATTAATTTAATTAATTCATTAATTTTTCTGTGTATATCTGTGTATCTCATGTGGACCTGGTGTCTACAGAGGCAAGAAAGGGGCACTGGATGCTTGGAACTGGAATTACAGACTGTTCTGAACTGCCTTATGGGTGCTGAAATCAAAGTGGACTCCTCTGGAAGAACACTCAGTGCTCCGAACTGCTGAGATATCTCTCCAGCCCATATGTGATAAGTTTTAAAATAAACAGAATATTAAACTTAGAGATAAGCATACCTGGTTTTTGTTATTGTTGTTGAGAAAAGCACAAACATTAGCAACAAAGAGAAAGAGAAGAACTAGATAATGTATAAAATTGTTTACCCCTGATCACTCAGCAATGAGGAAAGGCAAAAGGATATGAATTCAGAGGTATGAAGATTGTTCTCTGTCATTTCTGGATGGTGTCCAACTTTCCAAGGTGGTAAAATACACCACTTTGCCTTCACTTCTATGAGTCTCTAGAACTCTTATTATGGAGTGGGGATCATTGATGTTCACACTCATAGATTCATTACATCAGTGGCTACCTAGCTAAGAGTTCCACAAGACTGGTCCCATCAACATTCTGTTACATTTGGGGGAGTTTCATAAGGTCCCAGCTTGCCCTGAGTAGCTACCAACAGTTAAAGGCTGCAAGACAAAGAAGGAAAATCATATTTCTCAGTGATGTAGCCATTGGTACGTAAATGCACTTAAACCAATAACTTTCCACCCACAGTCATGCAGACAAGCTCAACATACAGGAAGGCATTATGATCTCTGCAAAGTGATGCCTGAAAAATGCTCACCCATTTCAGTCTTTGGCTCAGCCACATTTATGAAATAATTTCCAAAATTATTTACACTGAATTTGAAGGATTCAAGACATATATTTGCTTCAAAATTGTTTTTGAATTGGTCAATCATCTCAACATCTTATGATGAAAAATTTTAAAGTTATTCAAGGATAAAATATCTGTTGTAATTAGAAATCTCCAAAAGAATACAACAGAGTAAATGATCAATTTACCTGCAGAGATAACTTTTTATTGATATTTTAATTAAAAAAACAATGTAGTTTCATTCAAATTATTTTTCTATTTTATTAAAAATAATTGAAAAATAACACAAAAAATTAATCAGCTTCCTTTCTGAGTTTCGGTTAAGTATGTAGAATATTTGAGAACTGGATGAGAGATGGAGCCACAAAGACTTCTCTTGCCCAAGGGTCCACTGAGCAGCTTATACAATGGCTATATCCAGCAGGCTGCAATGGAGAATCATCTGAGTTTATTCAAAATAGATTCCCTGTCTCAGAACCTTTCCAGTAAATCAGACCATTTGCAGATCCTGGTCTGGAAACCTCTGACTTAAATAAGCCTTTCTTATGCATGATCAGATTTGGAAACTCTCAAGTGTATTTTGTGCCAAAACACAGAAAATGAGGATTATTTCCCAAAGACATGATTCTGACTTTAGAAGTAGCACCACCACCATTTTTTTATTAGGCAACTTAACATTCTATAAGTTATGTATTTAACTAATTTTCATGGGTTTTATATTAATAATAAATATTTATTACACACATTATATCCTTATGATGAACACATCATATAAGAGAAACAAAGGAAAAGATGAGAGAGGAAAAATTGACATTGAGAATGAGACAGACACACACTCACACACAGAGAGAGAGACAGAGACAGGGAGAGACAGAGAGAAAGACAGAAGGTATGAGTCAGAGATGATGGTCTATAAAAGTCTTGGACACTTTAACTCCTTACTAAGTAGTTCTTCCTCTGGATCACTTCTATTCTCTCTTCTCATCCCTCTCTTCCTTTGTTCCAATGCTTTTTTTGCTATAACTTTATATTTGATTTGCCAAATAATTTTATCACTTTCTCCTGAATTAGTATCTTTTTTTGGGGGTGGGGGGAGGTTGAGACAGGGTTTCTCTGTGTAGCTTTGCGCCTTTCCTGGAACTCACTCTGTAGACCAGGCTGGCCTCGAATTCACAGAGATTCGCCTGCCTCTGCCTCCCGAGTGCTGGGATTAAAAGCATGCACCACCAATGCCCAGCTGAATCGGTATCTTATCTACTTCTTCAGTATATATAAAATCCATACAGAAAGTTTTGTATTTTCTATTTAATTTATATTTCTTTTTACTTATTGTTTCAAAGATATGTAATCAATAAAATTCACTGATTAAATTAACTGTACAGTTATGTAAATCTTAACAATATCTACCTGATTATTCATTATCTACAAACACAAACAAGACATAGCAAGCCCCAGCAGATGAGATAGCAGATCCCTGCTACTGGCACCCTCTACCAAAAGGCAATGATGCTCCATCTCCTAAACTCCCAGCAACCCACCACTTCTCTAATAGCATATAAATGAAATTTAAATATAATTTTTCTCCCTATAGTTTGTTTCATCTTTTCATATTGACATTTTGATATTTTGTGATTATTAATGAAAGCATTAAAGTGTTTCTTCTCTCTTATTCACAAGTTACTCTTTCTCAGTTAAATTTATGATGAAGTTATAAATTATATCAGTCTTTGGCCTCATTGATCTGTAGTCCAGTAAATTGACTTCAACAATTACATTTATCATTTCTTTTATTCCATCCCCTTTTCCATTTAATTTTGGTAGTCATATCTCTTCTTAGTTTCTTAAACATGGATAAATGTTTTTAAACATTTTCTAAGTTTATTATAGGCATACATTCCTATATACTTCCCCTTAAATACACTTTTATGCCACTCTTTATATTTTATATTGCATTTTATTATTTGGGAAAAAAATTAACACTCAGTTTCCTGCTTGATCAATTCTTTAACCCTGAGTATTTATAATGGCTGTTTACTTTTCCAAACTTGTCATCATTCTCTAGCTGCAGTTTGATATTTCTAATGTACATAATATAGTCATAGAATAGGCTTAGACCTTAAAATTAAGTCTTGTTTAATGAGAAAGTGATGTTTTTATATCTCATGGTTCACTTTGAATTCTCAACTTATCCAATGACTGTGTTTATTTTCCATTATCACTTTATGTACGATAAACTTACAATAAAATTGTCACACTCATTGCATAACTGCAAATGCACTTTACACAAACAGGCCTTATTCTTACTCTTAATTTAATTAATAATTCATTTATTAAACAACTAAGACTATGTAGAAGACTGCCAGCTGTATTTATCCATTTAGTTAATGTTTTGAGTGCTATTTTCATTATGTGGATTTTAATCTTTGCAGGGTGAAAGTCCCCTTAGTCTTAAAAGCATCCTTTCATTTTCCTCTGTGTGTGTATGTGTGTGTGTGTGTGTTATTTCATTTTGTTTTGTTTGTGGTGTGTCTGTGTATGTATGAGGGCTGTTTCTTAGTACAAATCATTGTGATGAATTATATCTGTTCTTGGTCCCCCCCCCACAAAATCCCTGTTTTCTTTTTGTTTAAAGTGTAGACTTCACAGTCTATAGAATTCTCTATGGAAGTAAAGTCTTCAATACTGTTTTCTTCTGGCTCTTGTTCCTGATAGAAATCCCCCCCTGCCTCTTCACCTACATGGCTTTTTATGAAATGTGTCCTTTGTCCCCCCTAATTCAGTGTGAGTCTCTTCAGCATGGCTGCAATAACATTTCCTGGTACAGTATGCTTTATGTCTGCTGGCCTTTTCTGAATGTCTTTTGGATACCTCTCTTCTTCTTTATTATTCCATTTGGAATTCTTTTACTCAATATTACTTTCAATTTTTATATTGAACTTTTCTTCTGGCATTTCAATTCAATCATTTGATAATGTCTCACCAACTGGTCTAGCTTCTGATATGTTCTCCCTTCTACATTATTTTGAGCTGTCTTCAAACTCTCTGATGTTAAGTGATATTTTTCATTTCTAGGTTTCAATGGGGTCCATTTTCATATGTTCCAAGTATTTCCTGGAAATCTCCTTTCATATATCCTACTTTTCTTTGTAAATGAACTATAATTTAACACAGTCCATCGCTTAGCTACATGTTAGAAACTTGCGTCACAGGGCTATAGTAAAAATTAAAAAGACATGTGTTCTTCACCATTTTATAGTTGGGTGTTTGGTGCCCAAAGTCTAATAGTTAACAAAGCTATGTGCCAATGAATGGCTTCACATTGTTGAGAGTACACACTAGAACAGACCTGAGTGGAAAGGAAGTTCATGGATAGAGTTCTTGGTCTCACTATGTTCTTCTATACTGAGATCTCTTTTACCCCTCTTTGTAAATGCTGGAATAAAAAGTATGTGAAGATAGCATTACATTTAAGGCAAATGTCTTTCAGGTTTTCAGCATTTCACTGGCAAAGTAGTCTATCAGGGAGGCAGCTATTTCTTTCTCTGAACTCATTCTGCCAAAACTGACATCCTCTTCAGGGAGTTGGAGAAAGAGGTTGTTTGATTGATTGCTAGCAACAGAATTTTGAAGGCAGCATCTTATGGTGGGCAAGGGAATTATACCAGTGAGAGTGGAGTGAGAGTCTCATGTGGGAGTGAGTGAGTTCATGCCAGAAGGCACTGGATGTGCTGAAGAAACAATGAAGCAGAACATTCCTTAACAACAATTAACTGAGTATTTAATGACTCTTTTTCATTTATTGCCTCTGCACATCACAGCACTAGGGAAGCCCTCACAGTGGTATTCAGTTGCAAGTAGGGACAGGCCTTCAAGAAAGTGTAAAAGGTGCTGCTAAGACATTGTCCTCTTTCAGAACACATTCAGGGGTATCAGTCTAAATTCAGTATGGTGAATTAATTGGGAGGAAGCACTAATAATGTTTAGCCACGACCTTAATCTTTGAAGCTGTGGGTAACAGACTTCAGTCTCAGGCTCCATTCTCTAAAGAAATTAAATATTCAAAGATCAGTAGTGCTTTTTTGTAGCTTCCATGTTTATGTCTGACCATCTATACCACACAGTTTAAAATCATACTGCTGATATCATTTAAGAAGAGTGTAATACCACATCCCATGAAAAACCAACATGGAAAGATTAATTAATTCTCATGAAAAAATATCCAACTTCCTTAGACAACTACTGCTGGAAATTTGCTGTGGTTTTCACATACTCCTCAGAAAAGTAAAAGAGATTCTCCAATTTGTTGCTCTGAAACAGCCATCAAGTAAGTGGTACTTAAATCATCCAAAGAAGTAAATCTTCCTTCTACATTCCTGTGTCAGTTTTCCAGTACGTGTGGCAGCTGTTAATCTAATGTATTGATAAGGGAGAAAAAAATTATGTCGGGAGTAGCTGCCAGTATCTGGAATGAAGAGTCTGCTGAGTGGGCATTTGGCACACACAGACACTTAGGACTTCACCTCCTTCTTACTGAACGGTAATGTCTAGAGTGAGCCATCTGTCAAGCATGTGTAGATACCAGAAGCTGGTATAAAAGAAACCTCAGTGATTACACATCTTTTGTGGATTATTAGTTTAAGATGTGTTACATTTGTTTATGTTGTGAAATATTTATTTAATGATGCAAAGATGTGTTGGCCTCTTTATGTTGCATTTGTTCAACTCTGTAATTATTACTTTGTCTGTCCAAAACACCTGACTGCTTTAATAAAGAGATGAATGGCCAATAGGTAGGCAGGAGAGGGTTAGGCAGGGCTGCCAAGCAGGTTAAATAAATAGAAGGAGAAATTAAGGAAAGGAGAAGAGGGAAAATCAAGAAAATAAGGAGAGGAGGACACCAGGGGCCAGACAACCAGCCACACAGCCAGCCATGGAGTTAAGAAGGAAAGAAAGATAAATAGAAAAAAGAAGAGTAAAAAACCCAGAGGCAAAAATGTAGTGAAAGAGAGGTGGGATAATTTAAGTTAGAAAAGCTGGTTAGAAACAAGCCAAGCTAAGGCTGGGCATCCATAAGTAAGAATAAGTCTCTGTGTAATTACATGGGAGCTGAGTGGTGAGCCTGAAAGCGTTAAAATAAAATAAAATAAGAAAACTACACACATCCAGGTGAGAATCAAAGGACCCCAAATGAAAGATCTTTCAGGGGGGTGACATCAGAGAGGTGACCAGGAAACAGAGGTTCACAGAATCACTGGACAGGGGAAAAAAGTCTACAGTGTGCAGAGGAGGTGTGGTGGTGGGGAGGGTGTATTTAGGTTTCTTTCATGAATGGGTGAAGGATCAGAGCTGCAGCTGAGCTCTGCAAATCTCCTAGGAATAGGGATTCCTTTTTTTTTTTTTTTTTTTTTTTTTTTTTTTTTTTTTTTCTCCTTTCCTAGGACTCACTTTGGAGACCAGGCTGGCCTCGAACTCAGAGATCCACCTACTTCTGCCTCCCAAGTGTTGGGATTAAAGCCATGCGCCACCAACACCCTGCCACCAACGCCCCGCAGGGGTTCTTGAAACAGCATGTTTTTTCTACTCTGGAGACTCCTGTTCTCTCCCACATTGCAGCTCTTTGTCAGATTAAACCCACTCCTTGTTCTCTTGATTCTCAGGATGAGAGCCTGGAGTTAAGCAGCCAGTCCCTGGAAACTGACTAGGTCTCCCGCTCTCCGCCTAGCACTTGTTTGTTTTTGTTGTTGTTGTTAATGTTTTGCTGGGTTTTTTCTTATTTGTGACTGGTTCTCCATTCACTGTTCTGACTTAAATTCTTGTCTTTCTTTCCTTTATTTTTCCAAACTCATATAAACAAATTACAATTCTAAATACTAGGGGGTCTAATATACTTTTTAATAACTTAGTGATATAAAATTCCTCTTGGCATCCTAATGAAATTCACAGAAATATAAAATACTGATAACAGTCTTTAAAATAAGCATAATATTCTAATACAAAAAATTGATGATAGTTTGTTTAGTATTCAATAATATGCACACCATTTGTAATTACAATGTTAGAAAATGTAAAGAAGCATTCATCAACTCATTCCTTTATCAAAAATTAACAAACCAAAAATTTAAAACCATACTTTGTGTACAGAAGTACAGCTTACTTATCAATATGGATAGAAAAATTTCATATTGTTTTAAACAAAAAAAGGAGAAAGTTTCAGGTTAAAAATCCTGCCCTCAAAAAAGTTAATATTCTCTATGTTAATTGTATTATATCATCGATGTTGGTTGATCTAATTTTAACTATTTTAGTTATATTCCATTATCTATGCTGTTAGCGTGAATCATTAACCTTCCAATTGATGGTTAAAATGATGTTTCATATACCCTACAGTGCTATTTTTTAATGTGTAAACACTCCCCATAAAATTTCATTCAATAATATTTAATTTATTTACATGATCTTGTATTTTGGAGAGAAATTCAATAAATATTAAGATCATGAAAAACTGCTATAGATTTAAAACAGAGAGAATTGTTTTAAGATACTATTTCTATGGAGTTGGATTTTACACTAATGAATCAAATGTATTTGGTTATTTCTTTTAGTGAGAACCTCTTCATGCCACCCCGACCTATCATCCTACATCTCTTGAAGAAGAAGTATGCCTCTCAATTTGATGATAGAACAGTAAGGATCCTGTGTGCTCCTGAGAGAATACACTGGGAATCACGTGAACCTCTCCTAGACCTACCCTGGGAAGTGTGTGAGATGTTCCTAACCTACCCTTCTATAGTTTTGAAGACCTAACAAAAACAAAATACTGCGAAGAAAAATATTGGGGGTAAATCCTAGCAATAAACAATTGTTCCTGGAATAATAACCTATTTTTAAGGCTCACATTTACTTGAGATTATGCATAGAGAGAAGAGTGGCCAATTCTGGTTGGAGAGAACTCCAAAAGGACAGGACAGGCTCAGGACATGTGTAGTGATCCTGAGGGTATCGGTGCCCCACAGTGCATACAGCCTTGCCTACATTAAGACTAAGATAGTGATAAGTAAACACTCACTGACGGTTTGTGTTTAAAAAACAACAACAACAACAACAACAAACAAACAGCTAAACCAGGAGAGTGCCTGCTGACAGCTTTGTTCATCTTTGTCCAAGGAGTTTGTGTTTCTATTGCCCAGGATGACACTACATGTCCAGGGACAACATATGCGCCATCATAGTTACAAATTTGTCTTCTCTTTAAATTTCAAATAAGCTTGTGTCAGTAAGTTGATTTTTTGTGGATTTTGGTGTCCAGATGTTTTCAATAGAAAGCACAGAGTTGAGGTGAAATAGAAAAATTGTAAAATTGCATCATGCCTTTAAAACTCAAGGGTATTTTACTCATTAATAAATTTACCAGATGTGAATCAAAAGACTAAGAGAAAAAATAGCAAACAAAGAGTGTTAGTCACAGTGGAATCAAGACTAATTCACAGATTAGTAACATTTATCCATTGATTTCTCTGCAGGAGAACTGACCCACATTCCCCAGTGTTCTCCTTCAATCCACTACTTCTATCCCTTTGCACAATACACACCAAGTACAAGACACTCTGTGTATTTCAGCGAGAAAAAGTTTAAAAATCTGCCAATCATTTCTGCCATTCCCAGACTCTCCCAGAATTAAGCACTAGCAAAATACATGTTTTCAAATTTTACACTAAGACACATGACACAGAAATCTTCATAATTCTCAGACTTTATGAGCCTTTGTTTCAGCATTATATCAGGACTACTTCTAAAAGACCAAAACCACAATATTCCAGAAAAATGACAGGTTAACAAGTGTGGGGTCTGAAAAGGTATACATCCAGGAAATCCATGTGGTAGAGACCACTCCCACTTCTTCTTCAGAGGCCACAGAGGCCTGGCTAAGTGGGGGAAATAAACAGTACAAAGCAAAGTAAAAACCTGTCTGGAATCATTTGGTCAGACCTGGGGAAAAATTCACTTAACACACATCCATTTCCTTGTTTTAAAAGGACAAAATGCTTTTTCCCCCCAGAAAGGAAAGTAACTAGAGGTCTTTAAATGAAAGGCTTTGAGTCTTGTTTTATTAATAGAGTATTATTTTTCTTCCAAGGATAATGGTCGAGAAGCACTTTCTCCTTAGTTGCTATCCGTCAGCTAGAGGAGGTACTCAGAGTAGCTCCCTGTATTTCAGCTGATTTATGGTGAATGCTGAGTATATTTCCTAATGACTGCAAGCATGAGCAGCTGTGTAAAACCACAAAGTTTGATGTCTGAGATTTATTTTTCTATCCAGACAAAATTTCAAGTATGCTACAAGCAATTAAAGTGCAGGGAAAGCCTTTGTTCCCGTTTAGACCTCTACAAACTTTAAAAATATATCACTGTCTCTTCAACATGAACTGGTCTCCAGCTGGGAAACTCTGTTAGTATAAAGCAATAAGATCTGAGTTGAGGTAAAAGACTGCCCACAGACATCATTCAGAGGGTTCACCAGCTGAGCACTGCCAGGACATTTACACCCTCAAATCTGGTTTTTGGTTTAACTCAGTGTCACTGAGGAAAAGGACATCAAACTTGAAAAGGAATTGGATGGCAGCCACATTTCTCACTAAAGTTGTCTGCATAGAAAAAAAAAAACCTGATAATAAAGGTAGAAAAATATAAAGGGAAGTAAGATATAGATATTTGTAGGTTAAAATGGGTAATTTATTGGTCCCTGCTGGGAATCCGCTTCTTATAAAATGTTCAGTTTATAGACAATGAGGGTCAGGGACAAGATTCCATTTGCTTCTGGTCCACAGGAACCCCATGAAGGGCTTACTTTAATTTTTACCAAGATAGGATTAAAAGGAATGTTTTGCATGAAGATTTATCAAGTATCTGTTGCATAGATAATTTTTAACTTTTTCTTTCCCCACCCATAGCAGATTGCTTTCTACATTTGAACTGACTTTGAATCAACATTAAACATCAAAATGTAAGATGCAGATCTGGAGATGATTAAAGCATGGTGCATATTTAGAAGGTTCCCAGAGAAAGATTGCATTTTAGTCCCGCTATATGATTTTTCTCACAATAAAAAACAAGGATTGTTTTCTTTCCTTAACCCTCCGTCTCTGTCTCTGCCTCTCTGTCTGTCTCTCTCTCTCTCTGTGTCTCTGTGTTTCTACATCCACCTCTCTCTGTGTGCCTCTCTGTGTCTGCCTCTCTGTGTCTGTCTCTGTGTCTCTGTCTCCCTTCTTCCCTCTCCAGCCCTCTTTCCCTCTCCAGCCCCCTCTCTGTGTCTGCCTCTCTTTGCCTCTCTCTGTGTCCATTTCTCTGTCTCTGTCTCCCTTTCTCCATCCCCTCCTTCTCTGTGTGTATCTCCTTCCTACAATCCCTCCTTCCCCCTGCTGCTGAGGACAATTTTAAGAGCCATGCCATATTGCCTGCCTGAGTTAAGTTTCTGTTGTCCAGTACTGAGCCACTAACCAGAAACTTTTGACATGCCTGGACAAATCCTGAGTTATTAGAAAATAACTTAACATTTTCTTATCTTTCTGCTACACTGACCATTAGTGACAGTGTTTTCTGGTTGGGTTGCTTAACTCAACAGTCCCCTGATCTTTTCCCAAAGAAAGTTTCCTAGTCTGCTTACTATAAAACCCACCTGAGAAAAATAAAATTTTGCAGCTTGATCAGAATACTGTCTTGCTGTCAATTCTTTGCGTCTCTTGTCGTTTTCATTTGCCATTCCCCCTTTTAGGGTATCTGCTGAAGATCCCGCTGGGCAGGACACCCTGCTATCTCTTTCTCTTTCTTCTATCCCATTTTTGTCTTTTCCTTACTTTATTATTTCCTCCCTTTCTTTTTTGTGCATGTGATGCTAAGATGTGAACACAAAGCTTCCAAGTACAGAGTAATCCATCGGTAACTGATCTATAACAAGGACTTTTCTTTCCTTTACAACTGAAATTCTGGAAGTATTAGATATCAAGATTGCTTCACATTGTGTTCAAGATGACTATTGTAATCACTTTCATGATTGGTAATACTCTTTCATATTATTTATGTTTTATGTCACTAAGGAGACCTAACAATATTCTAAGCTGCAGCCTTACCCAACCTCAGGCTCTATACTAGCAAGAGTAAAAAAGGCTAAGACAGGTGTTGTTCCCCAACACAGGGCCAAACTGGTTTTCCCAGTCTGTATCTGTCTCTTCCTCTCCCTCTCTCATATACAATGCTCTCCTCTTCTCCCTTGATCCCTCTCTTTTTCCTTTCTCCTCTTCATCTTTTCCCTGAATTCTCCTTTTCTTTACTTTCATTTCTTTATCTAATGTAGTCAAAGAAAATTCTCTTCATTCACAGCACCAAAGAGTACAGCAGACTCAGAAAGAATCTCACATTTTCTTCTTGTACAGGATCTAGATTGTACATGTGTGTGTGTCCAGGTATGAGAATGCAAGTGGAACTATGTGAGTGGGAGTAAGGTCTCTACAAGTACATGGGAGGAATAATAACAGAGTCTGGGGAAAAACGAAAACATGTTTTTCTTTCATATGCAGAGTATGTATCAGTAGAAAAGAGAGGGGGGTATTTTAGGAAAGAAACCAGCAGGAGCTTCAGAGAAGAAACTGGAGAATGACTGAGTGAATACAAGTAAAATTTAATTATAGACATGAATGAAAATGTCCCAAGGAAATTCATTATTTTGTATACTAAAAATTAATTTAAATGGAAGAAACAAATTATGTCATTTAGAGGAAAATTGATGTAAGTAGACAGCATAACCTTAAGCAGGTAAAGGCAGAGACATAATTATGCCATTCTTGAATAATAAAAACAAACAAAAATTAGATACAAACATCTAATTACTTTGCCACAGAAGATGGGGTACATTAGTGTCATAAATGCATTATAGAGAAGGGTAACACCACAATAAACCCCATTAATTTAAATGTTTTATGAATTGTAGTAATAATAAAAAATGAAGAGGAAGTGCAGAGATAATACTAGTTTTAACACTAACATTTAAAGTGGATAACAGTAATTACAACTTTAAAACAGTGGTTAAGTTATGTATGAATTTATAGTTTTTGACTAATAAAAACAAAAGAATAAATATGTACTAGGATGGATGGGAGTAGAAAATGTAAGTAGCATTGATACTATCTTGTATTAATTTAAAATGCATTTTATATAAGAAATAACAACTATCCTTAATAAAAATAACCTAAAATGTGGAAAACTAATAATATAATCAAAATAATATCACTAAACTATCTGTTGTAAATAAAAGAACAAGCAAAAATTAAATTCAAGTATACATCACAGAATTAAATATAGTCATCTTACTATGCATTGAGTCTCTAGATTTTATTTTTCTTACCACAAATTATATTTTGATGTAAATTAACTATATAATTTCACTCCTGTCACAATTACTGTCATTAGGAAAGCAAAACATCAACAAATTCTGGAGATGTTCTTGAGAAAGACAAAAGTATTCCTGGTGGGAATAAGAAAGGAGGTTCCTCAACACACTACATACAAAACTGCCATATGGCCCAGGTATACTCTTCCCAGATTTTTACTGCAAGGACTCCAAGTAAGCATGTCATAGAGATACTTGAATATCCATGTGTAGTGCTGAATTACTCACAATAGCCAAGAAGGAAACCCCAACTTGATGTTCATCAGTAGATGAATGGAGAAAGAAAACAAAATACATATATACAATGAAGTTTTAGTCTTCCTCTAAGAAAGACAAAATTATGTTGTTTTCAAGAAAATAGATGTAATTGGACATGATGCCAAGCAAAATAAGCCAAAAATGGACAAATATTACGTTTTCTCTCAACTGTGAAATTTATACTTAAATATATTTTTCATATACTTGCATATACATGACATGTATGGAGGGGGAGACTATTTTCTAAGAGGCAGAAAAGTAGAGGAAGGAGAAGAGGAACAAGAGATTGTTATGGGACAGTAAATGTGTGCAAAGTATGAAACTGTCATATTGAAAGTCATTTTGTACATTAAAGAAATCAGTAGGTTGGATTCTACAGAAAAGGCTGCATTTGAGTCCTACCAACAAATGAGTCATTTTAGACATAATAACAAGATGCGCTGTGCTTGCAAAAGACAAACAAAAGGAAGCTGGGCTAGCCAAGCCAAAGGACAGTAGCCAAGATAAGCAATTACTAGAGAAAAAAAAAATGTCACTTTACTAAGAAGATAAAATTCTGATGAATAAGCACATATCTAACAATAGTGATCCAAAATATGAGATGTTTTTAAGATGAAAATTTAACAATAATATTGGAAGGTTCAGTATTTCATATTCAACAAAAGATAGAACAACAAAAACATCCATGAGTGGAGAACCCTGGCTGTATTGTAAAGCCAACAGATCTAACAGATACATGGTGCAGTTATAAAAGTAAAGAGAAAATTATTGAGGAACATTTCACATTTTATTAATTTAAAATATATGGTTCTTTTATGTACTTATCAGTTATAAAACTGCCATAAACAAATTAGCTACCAGACCCACCACCTCATAGAGCTGCCACAGCTGGCAGGTAGTTGACAATACAATTAAAATCTACTTAGGAAATTCAAGCACAATACACAATATTAAAAACCACAAAACCACCCTATGCATTATGTTGTTAGCATATTTAGTTAAAATGTTTAGCCTTTGGCTAGTAGCTACCTATTTCCTTCACCTTCCAGTCCCTAAAACCACCATTCTACCTTCTGCCTCTGTCAGTTTGCCTCTTTTGGTTTCCAATAGAAGTGATAATTGTACATAGATGTGGGATGTACAGAAGTTGTCTCCCTGTGTCTGGCTTATTTCACCCAGTCCAGATCAGTCAGTGTAATTGAAACCATCAGAATTTGTCCTAACTTAAAGATTTGGTGCAAATGTGAGTGTACATGTCCCTACACCTCACGTTTTCTTTGTCTTTTGGCTTTAGTTATAACAAATGGCTAAGATGTTGTTGTGTCCTGAGAAGATGTGAACAGGTATCTGTGTGTCTCAGATAAGACTCCAGTGACAGGCCAAAGAAATGATTCACTTCAGTGTAATTTGGGGAACGGAAGTATTTACTAGAGTACTCAAAGGGAACTCTGTCACTAGAAAGCCCACCCTAAGATGAGGATGACTCATGGATATGGTATCTGTGACGCTTCTTGTTCTACTGGCACAGTTCCCTCACCAATTGATATTGCTTATACTCAATGAGGGACATCTAGAGTCCTACAAGTTTCCAGAACTTCTTGAGCCTCATGAATTTCCTTAGCTTCCTTAATTGTATGAGCCTGTACCCAGGAGGGAATAATCTTGGAAGCAATAGCCACAAAACAGAAAAGATATTTCAAAGTAGCTTCAAATTGCATTTCCTTGGTTATTATTTGTAGTGGGTAGCCATTCCAGCTTTGATCTGGAAGTTCCAGCTCCCACTGAGGCTTTGGTAACTGTCATGCCTACAAGGCAGGACTGAGAAAGGACCCTGAAGACCCAAGATCTGGATGAGTCAGCTCTCATGGTTCCTGGACCCTGGATGCTGGAGGTAGTCCAAGCAGAGTTCTCCAGAGAACACCGCCGAACTGCGCTACACCTTTCCCAGACCCTTCCCTTCACTTGTAAGTTACCCCACAAAATAAACCTCCCTTTTAACTATGTGGAGTGGCCTTAATAATTTTACCAATAATTATTGATATCAAGTAAATTTTCAAATAACTTATCCATTTGTATATATTTTTGAAATATGGTTATGGAGTCACCTTGCCCATTTTTAATTAGGTTATTTGCTTTAAGGGGTTACTTGTGGTGCTTGGGTTGAGATTTTAAATTTTACTATTAATTTGTTTTTGAAGATTGATGCAAGTATATATAATTTAATTGTATAGTTTGAGGGTGTTTGTTTACAGTTTTTGAAACAGGGTCTTGAGTAACCCAGTTGGCTTCAACTTTATTATATAGAAGAGAATGATTTTGAATTTCTGACCTTCCTGCCACCACCTCCCAAGGACTCTGATTATAGGATATATCATTAAATCCTGTTTGTGAGGTACTAGAGGTCAAACTCAGGGCTTCATGGATCCTTATATAGTTTGGATATTAGGCTTTTATCAATTATATAACTGTAAACATGATTCCATTCTGTGAGTCATTCTTTTTTTTATTTTTTTCAATTGTTTCATTGCTATGCTGGACATTTACTTTGTCACAATCCTCTTTTTATTTTGCTTTAGTTACCTATAATTTGGGTATTAAACTTAGAAATACTTATCCAAAATAAAATTAAACAAAATTAAGTATAATTTCCTTATGTATTCTCCTAGGGATTTTATGGAATCAGATTATATTTTTAGAAGTTAATTCATTTTTATGTGTTGTATAAAAGAACAGCTTAATTTCATTTCTTTCAAGTTTGTAAGCAATTTTTGGAACACCATTTATTGAAGGCTATTGTTCCCCTGTTAGATATTTGTTACCTTTTAAAAAGTTAGTTGACTTAGGTCTACAAAAGTGGCTCAGTGATTATGAGCACTGGTTGTTCTTACAGAGGACTAACATTTGATTCCCAACACCCACATGATAGTTCACCACCATCTGAAACTCACAACATCTGTTCTAGGGGATCTAATTCCCTTTTATGTCCTCCTCTGGAATTGCACACAGGTGGTTCACATACGTATACACAAGTAAACACTCATACATGTAAAATAAATGAAATCAATCTTTAAACATGAGTTAGTTGATCACATTGCATTTGCATGCTGTAATGTGATATCAGGTGAAATTTTATCTGGACTACAATCAGTATATAAAATAACACTTTCTAGACAGCAACTTCTGTTGAAGTCCACAGGAAATGGTAACACTATATCAAAAGCAATGAATGACTGGGTACTAGTCATGATCTGGTATGCAGTCTGTAAATTTGTTGCAGAAGAGAAATTAACAGCTCTCATAATAAACTTTCATAAAACCTACCTCCCAAATGAAGTAAGAACTCAATCTTGTCTACAAGGTGAGTGGGTGGGTCTTCTCTTTTTCTTCACACCCCATGATAGATCACCACCCTAGTTGAGGAGTATTCTTTGTAAGTTGATGTCAGATGGAAAAGAGAGCCAACAGGAATGAGGATTCTTGAGTTTTACCTTTAAAACCTCCACTAGAATGTCTAAACTCATACTAAATCACATTTGTAAGCCAAGCCAAGAGTCAAGGGCAAAAGTCCATAATTGCCATAGAAAAATTATAGTGATGTAATAAAATGTTTGGTTTCTGTTTTTGATCTTAGCCATTCTGACAGGTGTAAGGTGGTATCTCAGAGTCATTTTGATTTGCATTTCCCGGATAATTAGGGATGTTGAGCAATTCCTTAAATGTCTTTCAGCCATTTGAACTTCCTCTGTGGAGAATTCTCTGTTTAGTTCTATAGCACATTTCTTAATTGGACTGTTGGGCATTTTGATGTCTAATTTCTTGAGTTCTTTATATATTCTGGATATCAGCCCTCTGTCAGATGTGGGGTTGGTGAAGACCTTTTCCCATTCTGTAGGCTGTAGCTTTGTCTTGTTGACCATGTCCTTTGCTCTACAAAAGCTTCTCAGTTTCAACAGGTCCCATTGATTGATTGTTTCTCTCAGTGTCTGTGCTACTGGTGTTATATTTAGAAAGTGATACATCCTCTGTAGACTGCTGGCAATGGTTGAGAAAAAGCCTGATCTGACCTAGTCTGGTGATCAGATGGCCAAACACCCTAATGGTCGTGCTGGAACTCTGATCGAATAACTGATGGAAGTGGATGCAGAGATCCTTGGCCAGGCCCCAGGTAGAGCTACAGGAGTCCAATTGTCAAGAAAGAGGAGGGACTGTAAGAGTGTGAATTGTTGAGACCAAGATTGGAAAAGCACAGGGACAAATAGCCAAACGAATGGAAGCACATGAATTATGAGCCAGGGGCTCTGGAGCCCCCAGCTGGATCAGGCCCTCTGGATAAGTGAGACAACTGAATAGCTTGAACTGTTTGGGAAGCATCCAGGCTGTGGGACCGGGACTTGTCCTTAGTGCATGAGCTGGCTGTTTGGAACCTTGGGCTTACACAGGGACACTTTGCTCAGCCTGGAAGGAGGGGAGTGGACCTGCCTGTACTGAATCCACCAGGTTTAAATGAATCCCCAGGGGAGTCTTGGCCCTGGAGGAGATGGGAATGGAGGGGAGGGGCTGGGGGGAAAGTGGGGGGGGGGGCAGGAGGGGGAAGGACATGGCTGATGTGTAAAATTAAAACACAAATATAATAAATAACAACAAAAAAAGTAGAAAAAAATGTTTGGTTTGCCCTCAGAACATCACACCATGCTTGAAATCAACAAGTAAATAATAATGTATGTCACATTAAACTGAAACAAACTATTGACTTTCAGTCTCCTTTTATATTACTTACAATGATGAAAGTTAAACCTAAGGCCATTTTCATGCTTGACAAATGTATTAGCTACTTTTATTATTTTTGTAACAAAATAACTGATCAGAACAACTTATCAAAGAAATACTTTGATTCACCTGCTGAGAGTATAGTCCCTCATGATGGGGAAGGTATAGCTGGGATAGTGGATCTAGCTGTGGAAGTGGAAAGTCAAATTGTGTCAACAGTGGTGAAATCAGGAGAGAGAGATGCTGGTGCTCGTTCTGAGTTCCTTATTTCCCCCTTTTTATTCATTGCAGTACCCCAGATATGAGATGCTAATATCCACATGCAGAAAGGACATCATATCATATCTTTCCATAAACATTTTCATAAATACACCCATACCTATGTCTCCTAAATGTTTCTAAATCTGGACAAGTGATAGTAAAGATTATCTCCCATGAAGCTGTATCCATAGTTACTAAATGCCGTTTTTATAAACTTGAGTGTGAGAGACCTTGGAATATTCAGCCCTAACTTTATGACTCCATCAAATCCCTTTGCTCAGGACTCAGGGAACCCTGTGAAAGAGGAAACAGAGCCAGGCAGTGATGACACACACCTTAAATCACAGCACAGGGGAGGCAGAGGCATGCAGATCTCTGTGAGTTCAAGGCCAGCCTGGGCTATAGAGTGAGTTTTAGGAAAGGCACCAAAACAACACAGAGAAACCCTGTCTTGAAAAGCCAAAAAAAAAAAAAAAAGAGGAAACAGAAAGAGTATGAGCCATAGGGCATAGAAGGCACAAAGAAAACACGACCCTATAAATCAGCATGATCACAGCTAATATGAACTCACAAAGACTGAGGCAGTATGCGCAGGGTCTGAATGGGTCTGCACCAATCTTCTGCCTATATATTTTGGCTTCCATTTTAATGTTTTCAGGTACTCCTCAGTGTATAAACAAGTGGGTCTCTGATTCTTGTTCCATCTTTTGGTTCGTTTCCTTCTATTTGCTTTGTTCAATTTCAACTTATTTTTATTTTATTTTATAATTTTTTTCTTAAAAAATTAAAAAACAGACATTAAGTTGTGGGGTGAGGTGCATCTAGGGGGGGAGTTATGGTTAGGAGTGGGAAGGTGAATATGATCAAAATACATTGTAAACATGTATGAAATAACCAAGTGTTACTAAATAAAAAACAAAGGAGAGAAGGAGGAAGGAATAATTCAGGTTGTAAGGGGTAAGAATCTTTAAAGGAGAATAAAGTAATTATCAGGTCCATAGTCTTGTAGAGCTAAATAGACTCTAAGATTTACGTAATACATAGAGCCAAGGAAGGAGGCTCAAGACAGAACTGTGTACTGAGAAAATTTTTGGTTAGGTGAGATTTTAAGGATTTTTTAATGGTAACTACTTACATGGGATGGCTTTTCACTCGAGAAAGAAAAAAGAAAAGAGACATCGTGCTTGCAAACACTGCAAGACTCAGCAGACAAGCTATAAATGACAATAAAACATAGTTTAAAGAATATTTTTTTAAATCTAAGAACTGTTTTTATTGTATTTTTAAAAAGATAAAATCTCTTTCATATGGATCTTCACTTTATCTTATCCTGTATCTGTCTGTTCTTTACTTGAACATACCTTTTTGTACATGACATTTTATCCTGTACTTTTGAAATATATTGGTAAAAATATAGGCTAAGCTATTACTACATAAGGAACAGAAAGCTAAGTAGTTTTAATGAGATATATTTTTCATTGTTTCTCATGTTCCAAAAAAGTCTGTGTAGGTTCCCTCAAGTGGACACAGATGGGTATTACCTGTTCTGATAGCTCACTATTCCAAATCCCAGCCCTCATCTTCCTGTTCATCCTGACTCACTTTTTCTTACCTTGTCTACATTTCACTGCAGGAGTGAAAGGAAGAAGAAATAAGATATAATAAAAAATAATAAATGTCATTCTTTTTGATGGAGCTATGGCTTCCCTTCACCACCTACAATCTTCAGGGTGTTCTTAAGGCTATGACTACACCTATATGAAAATACTATAACACAATTTCAAAGAAAAATATAGATATGGAAGAGAAAGCATTTTTCCTTCTAAAAGGTATTTGCATTTGCTATGATTTCTCAGTACTGTGTGTCCTCATCACCATGGCAGCAAGCACATGCACTCTGGGAACTTTTCATTCTCTATTGAGATTCAAAAGCTTCACTTTTAAAGTTGACTAACTCCTCTTTGGAAGTTATTGCTCACTCTATCATCTTCTTTAAAGCTAGAAACATAGTTTTTGAATACTTTTATTTCCAGTTGATAGGATAGCATATTCTATTGAAAAATTAACTTAAGAGTGTACATTTCATGCTTTTTCACCATGAGATAAGATACTATGCTCACTAGTACAATGCTGGCATATGGAACTCCTGTTAGAAGAAGAGCTGTACATAAGTTTTGCCTTGGTTTCTTTCACTTAAACAGGTTAATTGAAACTTAGCTTTGACCACAACTTTCTACAGGTATCTATAGACAGGAATTTTTATTACAATTTTATTATGCTTTATAAAAATATATATACTGCATATGAATTTTCATTGGGAGACATTCAAATGCAAGTATATTGTAGTATATTTTGAATTTGTACAAAGAATACTTAGCTCAATACTCTTAAACCCTACAAGGAATTACACTCTGTCCTTGTCTGATTATATTCTAAAACAGCACTGAAGTCTAGGCAGAATGAAAACTGAGATGTTTTTCTGAGCATCCATGCTTTGGTGTGGCAAATGCAATTTTTACTGAGCAAATAATTTTCTGTTCACAACAAACAATAGCAAGTATTGTTTTACCTACTGCTTGGTGCCTAAAAAGGCTCAGTTGCTTTTTTCTAGTGCAGTGTATTGATAGTACACGGAAGAAGCTCCATAATGTTGAACAAAACTTGAATTCATAATTAACACAAGTTAGGCTCAAGTAGACACAGACTTCTTCCTCAATCAACTTATTGAATCATGATCAATAAAGTAAAAGACGAAAACAGTTAGCATTTTGTGACAGTGGGCTATCACTACAAGATTTGAAAGTTGTTTCACCCCTTTTCATGAGAAATGAAATCCTCTGCGTGGAACCAAGGAACCAGACTGAAATCCCATACGTCTAAAGACAGATTCCGTTAATATTACTTTTAAAAAATTCTAGTTTTGAACTCAGTGAACTTCGTATGTGAATATACACTTAGCGTTGGCGAGTGAAGTTGTCTACGCCACTCATCTTGCATGTCTTTGTTCACTAATGCAATAAGTGCCTAAAAAACTTAGCACAGTTTGTTAAATTGATAATATTTGGCCAGGTGAGGATGGTGCATGCCTTTAATTCTAAACTTGGGAGGCTGATGTAGGCTGATCTCTGTGAGTCCAGGCCAGCCTGATCTACCAAGGAAATTCAAAAACAGCCAAACCATTACACAGAGAAGCCTTGTCTCAAAAAAAATTGTTAATCTTTGGGCCCTCAATGCTTTGATAATCATTCCTCTATATAATTTATAGATATACATATATATAACATATATAGCATTATAATATATTATATATTATATTATGTTATATTCAGTGAGATAATGTTCTGTCACTACACTGTCAGCTTGCTGAGGTCTTCAAGACCTTATTAGAAAAATAAAATTGTATATGATATATACATATATCATATATAATAATATATTTTATATATTATATGTTATATAGCATATATATTTTATTATATGTGATAGACTATGTATCATAATATTTGATATATGACATATTGTATTATGTATGATATGTTAGATATATTTTTATTTTAATTATAATAATTATATTTTTACAATAGTGTTATTTTATTTAATTATTAATATTAATTGTGTATTAATTATATAATTATAACATTAAATAATATATATAATATACAATATACTATATGTCATTTTATTTTCTATGTATTTTTTTACTAAATATAATATATTTTATTACACATAAGGTATCATATATTATAGTATACATAATATAGATTACATATAATTTTGTTTTTCTTTTAAGGTCTTGGTGACCTCAGCAATTAGACAATCTAGTGACGGAACATTGCCTTCCTAAAAAAACTTGGAAGTTGCCACTTCTTTTGTGGCAGAAAGAGAGAGAGAGAGAGAGAGAGAGAGAGAGAAAGAAAGAAAGAAAGAAAGAAAGAAAGAAAAAGAAAAAGAAAGAGAAAAAGAAAAAGAAAGAGAAAGAAAGAAACCACTGTTCTACCCAACCCCATTTTTGGAATGTTTTCTGTCATGATGCCTGTATTTCTTTGACAGCACATTCAATAAACTCATTTTTTATGTTTAAGGAAGTATTTAACAGAAATATTTTACAAGCATTTATATTACTAATTACATTTAAAAACTGTTTTAGAAGACAATGAGCTGAGTGGTTTGTGCACACCTTTAATTCCAGCACTCAAAAGGCAGAGAGGTTGGATTTCTATGAGTTGGAGGCCAGCCTAGTCTACAGAGTGAGTTCCAGGACAGCTAGGACTGTTATATAGAGAGACCTTGTCTCAGAAAACTGAGAGAGAGAGAGAGAGAGAGAGAGAGAGAGAGAGAGAGAGAGAGAGAGGGATTGAGCAGAGTATGTTCAAAGAACTGACATGATGATGAACTTTAGGGTTTCAGGACTCTATCTTCATATATGTGTGAAATAGAATGAGCACAAGACCCACCTAGAACTTTTCAGTCCTCACTTTCTGTTCAGTTTCACTCATATTTTCCATGTCACATTCTTCTGCCTCATTTAACATTCACTGAAGTCTCAATTAAAAATATCTCTTTGGTTAAGTACATGTGATCTATCACCTTAAGTTTAACATTTTTATTCATTTTACTTTTTCCATATTCTATATTTAAGCCTAATTTGCCAAATGACACATCAATTTAAACACAATCCATAATATTTTGAAAAAATATAAGAAGAAAGCCTTCATAAAAGTAAAAATTTAAATAAATTAAATAATATATAAAGAAATAGAAAGACCAAGGCATCTCGGCTGAGAAGATGGCTCAATGAATAAATACAATGCCACTGAACTTAGTGAATGGACTCCTATATATATGTTTGGGTCAGCCTGGTTTTTACCATCAGTTCTAACAACAAAAAAGTGTCAGCCTTTCATGTATTTATTCAGTTCAGGGTTATGGTTTCTAATATGAAACTGTAACACAAACAGAATTCTAAGAAATCATTTCTGAGCATAATAATGTTGGCCATAGAGTAATTCATCTTATACAGCCCTTGTCAGCTTGACATCTTCACATAGTTGTTCAATCATTCATAACTTTTAAATAAACTATGTTTTTTCCTAAAATAGCATGGTAATCCTTATTTTTATACAATTATAAATATGCAACTGAATCCTTGATCATGATATTCCAAAACCCAAGACTCCATTTTGGGTGATGCTCACTCCTCTTTTAGTAGGCAAATACTTCCTGGCATCCTATAGCTTAAATACTGCTATAGAAAGTTAACATCCCTGGCTAGGACCATTTTATATGTACACATTGTATGCATTCATGTATGTCTGTGTCTTACATGTCTCAAAAATAGTACAAACCTTGTTTCTGGTCATGCCCACTACTTAGTTCCTTCTTCTGATATAGGATGTTAAAATCACCATGATAAGGTTGGGTTCTGCTTAACATGGAGACAGTGACTCCATTAAGAATGAAATACAAAGTTTGGCTTAGCAGAGAGAATCCTTGTAAGGACTCATTTAGAGCAACTGTGTATTCAGTTGACTGTAGGCCTCTTTGAGAGGAAACCTGGAACATCAGAGTACAAAATGGAGCCGGTGACCTTTGATGATGTGACTGTATACTTTGCCATATGACTGGGCTTTGTTGGGTTCTAGTCAGCTCTACAGTTTTGTGATGAAGGAAACATTTTTGAACCTGATCTCCACAGAATTAACTAGAATAAAATATTGAAGAAGACTGCAAAGATCTCAGCCAAAATATGGGAAATTGGGCATTGAGAAAGACTGTGTATATAAATGTTACAAAAACCTATTCTGGAGAATATGATCAATAAAGAGATACCTCCAATAATTCATGAAAACTATTGTATGTAAGAAACATAATCATTCATCCTCACATGGGTAGCTCCAAAACCAAACTAGAGGGAAATGATCTGAATATATGGAAGCTGTGGCAAAAGCTTTTTAACATCAGAAACATTGGAAAGTTGTCAGTTATTCTGAATCAATTCAGGTACTTGAAACTTTTCCTACAGAGAAACACTATAAAAATCAACAATGTAATCAAGCCTGTAGGAGTCTCCCTTTTGATCAGCCTGAGGAGAAATCTCACACTGGAGATAAACTCAATGAGAATGTCTTAAGGAGATACTCATACAATCAGATTAATTGAGTCCATAAACAAGTGAAACCATTTGTGCCTAATCTCTGTGAAGAATCCTTTATTGATTCCAGTGATCTTATGAACCATGAAAAAGGCCATATTGGAGAGAAAAAGTACATTTGTAGGCGACTTGGCACAATATTTAAATATGCAAAATATTTTGGGAAGCATAAAGTAACTCACAAAGGAGAGAAATCTTGTGCTTGTACACATTTTGGGAAAACCTTCAGCCAGTTCAATTTTCATAACAGTCATGAAAGAAGCCACATTGGAAAGAAGACTTTTGCAATAAAGCATTGGGGAAAAACCATCATCAGTTCCATGTATTGAAACATTCCTTAAAGAATCCACACTGGAGAGAAGCCTTATGCATATAAGCATTGTGGAAAAGCCTTCATCAGTTCCACTTATTGTGAAAAAGTTCACAGTGAAGAGAAGCTTTATTCATGTAATCATTGTGGAAAAGCCTTTTCCTGCTATAGTCATCTGAACATTCATGGGGGAAAAAAATCACACTGGAGAAAAACCTTATGCATGTAAGGATTGTGGAAAAGCCTTCAGTAACTGCAGTCATCATAACAGACACAGAAGGATTCACACTGCAGAGAAGCCATATGCATGTAAGCATTGTGGGAAAACCTTCACCAATTTCAGTTCATGTAAGGTTCATGAAAGAGTTCACACAGGAGACAAGCCATATGCATGTTAGCATTGTGAAAAAGTATTTACCTGCTCAAGTAATCTGAACATTCATAACAAGATTCACACTGGAAAGAAGCCTTATGTTCATTTAAACATTGTGCAAAAACTTTCAACACTTCTAGTTGGTGTAACTTGCATGTAAAATATGTGAGAAACTATTCATTCAGTCTAGTGACCTTAACAAGCATGAAAGAATTCACTCAAAAGATAAGCCTTATGTATGCAAGCATTGTGGAAAAGCCTTCAGCAACTCTAGTAGTCATTACAGACATTAAAGGCATCAAACTGGAGAGAAGCCTAATGCATATAAGCACTATCAAAAAGCATTCAACTGAACTAGTGGTCTAGTGATCATAACAGATATGAAACTCTTCACACTAGTCAGTAGCCTAATGCTTGTAAGCATTCTGGAAAAGCCTTCACTACTTCCTCTTCATAGAAGAGTAATCAAAACATACACACTGGAGAGAATCCCTTTGTTTATAAACATTTGGGAAACTACTTGCTCTTGTCATTTTATCAAGCATAAAAGATCTCACACTAGTTAGGAACCTTAGCACTGTCAGCACTGTGGGAAAGCCTTCACCACTTACATTTTCTGTAACTCTCATATAAGAATTTACCCTGGAAAGCAGCCTAATGCTGGGGGATATCTTTCTGTATGCTGTGAATACATGTTGTTCCCACTGGTTAATAAATAAGCTGCTTTGGCCTATGACAAGACAGCTTAGAGGCAGGCAGAATATCCAAGGAGAGAGGAAAGAGAAAGGCAAAGTCTGGAGAGATGTCAAACTGTCTCCCAAGGAGCAACATGCCAGCAGACGAATAAAGCCATGGAATATGTGGCAAAACACGGATTAATAGAAATAGTTAATTTAAGATATAAGAGCTAGCTAGCAAAAGGCCTGCCATGGGCTACACAGCTTATGATTAATATAAGCATCTGAGTGATTATTTTATGAGTGGCTGTGGGACCTTGGGGGCAGGCGGGACTGGAGAAACTTTTGACTACAGCCTAATATATGTACGATTTTAAGTATTGTGCAAAAGCCTTCATCAGTTCATCTCACCATGATGTTTTCAAGAATTCATCCTGGAGACAGGCCTTATATATGTAACCATATGGAAAATCCTTAAGCAGCCACATTATACTCTAGTTATACTATTATAACTTAAGCAGCCTATTATACTCTAGTTTTTTCCACTGGTAAAAACTTTTATGTTTGGAATAAGTGTGGTAAAATAGAAAAAAATAGTAAAATACAATTCTTTTTATTATGAACTTTGTATTTTTCTGTTTTCCAAGCAAAAGATATATATGGTTGGTAGATGTATGGATAGATAAGTTAATGATCAGTAGGTAGATGACAAATGTATTATAGATGGTAAATATATAATGATAGATTATGATGATGGAGTCAGATAAATGATGATAGGTAGATAGATAGATAGATAGATAGACAGACAGACAGACATGGAAGTAACTACCAAAAGAATTAAAAGTCTAGCTGATATATCTCTTCCAAATTTAATAATTTCTTACAATTCTTGCTGTAGGATAATGCTTTGTACACTGGTTTAATAAAATGCTGATTGGCCAGTGGCCAGGCAAGAAGTATAGGCACAATAAGCAGACAAGGAGATATCTGGGAAGAGGAAGGCTGAGGCAGGAGATGCCAGCCCACCATCCAGGAAGCAGCAGCTAGTGGCACACAGGGAAAGCCACAAAACATGTGGCAACATATAGATTAGCAGAAATGGTGTGAATTAAATTTAAGAGCTAGTCAGTGGTAAGCCTGAGCTAATGGATAAGCAATTTTAGTTCATATAAGCCTCTGTGTGTTTACTTGGGTCTAAGCTGCTGTAGACTGTGCAAGACACAGAAAAACTTCTGGCTACAAATGGCAATCAATGGCTCAAGTTTCCACCTCAAACCTAAAAATACTTAATAAGTGATTCTAAATGGAGCAAAAAAACAGGTTCCTGCTTCATGTCTCATGTGGGCCATGAGACGCCGTAGCATTTAGACTTGAACACAGCATGGTGGATTCCTGTCCAGTTACACAGAGGTTTCTGCAAGCCATGCAACATGGACAACATTTTGCATGGTGGCTATAGTTTTTGCTACAAAAAAAGAAGTTTCTGTGCTATACACTGCTAGATGGAAGCATAGACCCACTGCTTCCCAGAGTCCAGCTGTGAGCATGGTTCCCCTAGAGCATAGTTCCACCATATTGAGAAGCTAAGGTGGGTGGAGTCAGCAGCCAAGGCTGCAGCTTTGTGTACTAGCCATGCAGTTTAGCAATTTAAAGTCTCTCCTGTTAGAGAAGGATTATAGATTCAGAATAAGACAGATTCAGATGGAATAAGGCTTTAAACAGTCATGTGTGTAAAAATGTACGTAGGCTTGGAAGAAAGAGGAAAAGGAGGATAGACAGTTAAATAAAGAAATAGAAAATTTTTTAAAAATAAAGTCTTTAAAGAGACAGTAAAAATAATATAAAAATAAGCCACATAAAGATGGATATAGCACAGAGAGTTTGGATTATACTGTCTTTGAGATTTTTAACTGGAGAGAGACATTTGATTGTAAAGGCTGCTGAGTTAAATTAAAAGGCATATTTTAAAAATATTTAGTTTTCAAAATTTATGTCTACAGATATGTTCTTTTGGAAAAGAGGTTCTTTCTGCTTTTGTTTCCAGAGAAGATGAGAACCTGTGGACGGCTTCCAGGCTCATATGGTTTGACTACCCAAGACTCCCTGAAAGGTCTCCAATGACACCACGGCCCAGATGATCCAACATCCAGAACAGCTTCAAGGCAATTGGCTCAGATAATGAATCCTCACAGACTATTCCAGTCAAGACTTAACTATAATCCTTAACTTTCTCAGGATCCCCACAAGAATTCAGCACCCTCTATCAGCAGGAAGTAGACTAGAAAACTATAACCACATTTCCAAAAAATGGATTATGGATGTTTGTCTTTGTTTAGGTTGTTGGTTACAAACTGTTATCGGTCATAGTCAATCTCTTTCTAAAAGAAGAAAGGGGAAATATGATATTGAAATGTAGGATATACCTATGATAGGATAAAAGGGTAGATTACTGAATCTACTTTTATAGAGCAACAACTTATTTAAAATATTTTACATTGCTATGGCTTTTAGTTTATTGATACAAATTTAAAGTTAATTTTGTTATACTATATATATATATATATATATATATATATATATATATTTCTACTATTGTTTAAGATATTATGTTTATACAGCTAATTTGTAATTGTAATAGATAATTAAGAAATACAGATTAATAATTAGTCATTTATGATAGTCAAACTTATAGTCATGTTAAGTTATCTAGGTATACATAGATATAATTCAATTAGTAGGTATTCTTCAAACACTTCCAAGACCTACAGAAAATGGCATTTAAAATGTTTTAAGAACTTTGACTTCCTGGACATTGAGACATATCTGCTCCTGGCAGCACCAATCTACTTCAGAGAAGATAATGGGCTTTGAAGGAACTCATTATGGAGTTTGCTTTCTTTGTGGCAAAACTTAGCCACTGGGCAAAAAAGTGTCCTTGTGTTGACTGCTTGATGATATGTTATATAAACTAGATATGAAGGATCCATGGGAAGGTGACTACTGAACTTTGCAAGGTCCTTCGGGTTCCTGCTTCTCTGAAGAAACTGCCAGACATTCTACAGGACACAGGAAGAAGCAACTAAGAGACTATAGACCTTTGGGCTGAAGATGGATGTCCCAACTTTGCAGAGGAACTTTGGATGACTGTCTAGGCAGCCAGCTGTCTTTGTCATTTTAGATTTTTTTGAAGTTGCTTATGATGTTCTTCCTGTTTAATTAGGTATATTTTATCCTTTTGAGGTCTTTGATGTAGTTGAAGACTAGATAGTTGTAATTATGGTTTTCCTTGTTTAGTGATAAGAGACAAGGTAGATATGAAACTTTAGACTCACAAATATAGGATAGAATATTTTCTTTAATTTTACAAAATATAAATATACTAGATATTATAACTGTAATTATTGTTTGTTAAATGTAATTTTACTATATTAAAGGTAAGACCTTTTTTAATTAAACAGAAAAGGGGAATGATGTGGGATAATGCTTTTGTACACTTGTTTAATAAAATGCTGATTGGCCAATAGCCAGGCAGAAAATATAGGCAGGATAAGCAGACAAAGAGAATTCTGGGAAGGGGAAGGTTGAGGCAGGAGATGCCAGCCCATAGTCCAAGGAGCAGCATGTAATGGCACACAGATAAAGCCACAAAACAGATGGTGACATATAGATTAGCAGAAATGGGTTGAGTTTAACTGTGAGAGCTAGTTGGTGGTAAGCCTGAGCTCATGGCCAAGCAGTTTTAATTAATATAAGCCTCTGTATGTTTACTTGGGTCTGAGCTGCTATGGACTGGGTGGAACACAGGGAAACTCTGGCTAAAAATTCTCCTCCTCAAACCTCCTTATTTTCAAGGAGAAATATTTTCAATGAGTTATGAGTGCTGGATATAACTTTAAAATTCTACTGTTATAATAAATATCTTCACTGAAAGATATTCACCTCTAAAATAAAGCCAATAAGCTTACAAAAGTAATGACCATAATATAGTCACACTACTCCTTATTAAAATGTTCCTCCATTTGCTACAGATGCACAGTTTGTGGTTGTGGAGAGGGGCAATTTATTTAATAATATTTTCACCCAACTACACATAATGTGATTTAATCAGTATATTATATACAAGTTCTCAATGTAAGACATCTCAAATGATCAAATAAATTATTAACAGTTTACAGTCACTGAACAGTTATAGAGGAAAGGGTAAGCTGAAACTAAGAGCCCTTATAAATCTCTCTATTTTCAACTGTGTCTATACACTAATATTCCAAAACAGCCTTTCAACAAACCACTGAGTAGTAGCTCTACTTGTAGTCTATAAAACCACAGATATTTTTATGATTTAATATTGGTAAATTCATGTTATTTGAGAATAAAACAGTTACTTCTTTTTCCCTTCCAAAATCTCTGCATCCTATTCAATAGTGAGCATATCACATATCCTTCAGTTCTACCTGTAAAACACAATCATAATCTGACCATCCTCCCATTATTGCTGTCCTGGTCTGTTTCAATAGTCTAGCTTTACCATCTATCTTCTCAATTCAGAAGCCAGGGCAGGGCTTACAAAATGAAATCCTGTTTTCTGGCTTTCCTATGCTAAAAGGTCTCTCTCTGTCCCACTCAAGGAATTAGAGGCAATTTTTGTAGACTGACCACATTCTCAAGCAGGCTAAGTAGCCTGTTCATATTAATGGGTTCTGGATCAACCTACCTTCATTTAATTCACAGTCTCTCAGCCACCCTCACAGATGCCCAGACTGAATCATTCTATCCCTAAATGAGAATTTGCAGAGCCTTACTCTGAAGTTCCTGTTTGGTTGCTTTTCTGCCTTATGTTTGTAACAACCTACAATTCTTTTGTTTTTTCTCTTCCTCACCTTGGCATCAAGACCCTCTTTGCCTTCTGTTATGTTCCTTTTCTAACTATGACAAAAGTGTGGGTTTGAGGAAAAGGGAGATTTGCACAGACATTTAACACTGCTTCCTGTTAAAGCTCAAAAATATAAAATTCCTCAAGTCAAAGGAGCTTTGGGTCCTAAGTTTAAATGAAAACAAATGCTTAAAAGATGAAGGGAAAATCAATTCAACATAGATATGCAACATCTCTACACAAATTTTGCCTGGTCACTTACATTTCTTTAGTTGGAAATGTGTAAAAGAATGAAGCAAATCAGATCCCAATGTCACCATTTATAAATATTCTTTCAAAACAACCCCAAATAACACTGAGGCAGTGTTTTGAGTAGTCATATGACTGGAAATTGGATTCAGTATGAATAAGAACTGATTTGAAGTAATTAATTGATTTAGGCTTACAAAAGCCATACAAAATCTACAAATATAATTGGAAAAATTCATATTTACATGTGGCAAGACAAGATACATGTGAAATGTTAACCTTAGCAAAAGAGAGTTCTGGAAGTAAGCAACAATTCCCCCACATTCCATATTTTTAATGCTTTTACTCACAAAAAATATGGCTTCAATTTCCTTTACATATTTGAAATAAGTTTACACATTACATTTAAAGATTATTCCATCTCTTATAGGAACATTTTTACTTCGTATTACACTATATTAGGACCCTAAGCTTATTGGAATCTGTCCCAGAAAAGCAAATTCTGTATTATTGAAAACAATATAATATGCAAAACTAGGAAATATTTTAAGTATCTTTATTAAAGCCACTGCTGTTACTACTTAATATATTGAGAGATCATCCCAAAGTATAAGTGAAGTGATGAATTTCATAGGACATCATAATTTCACTGGAGACTACCTGGCACAGAGGAATCTCCCAGAAGTCTATGGGAAGGACCCCAGCTTAGACTCCAAGCAATAGTGGATAAGTAGCCTGAACCGGCCATCTCCTTTGACCAGATTGGTGCCTGGCCCAATTGTCATCAGAAAAGCATCATCCAGCAACTGATGGAAGCAGATACAAAGACCCAGAGCCAGACATTAGGTGGAGTTCGGGAAACCTGTGGAAAAAGAGGAGAAAAGAGTGTAGGAACCAGAGAGGTCAAGGATACCACACAAGGCTCACACAACTAACCTGGACTCATATAGATCCTGGCAAAGACTGAATCAAGAACTAGGATCCTGCATGAGACTGACTTAGGCACTCTGCATATATGTTATAGTTGTGTAGCTTGGTCTTTTTATTGGGTCCCTAACAGCAGGGCAAAAGCTGTGTCTGATTCTTTTACCTGCTTCTGGAACTCAACTTCTCATACTGGGCTGCCTTTCCCAGCCTTGATACAAAGGGGAGGTGCTTAGTCTTATTGCAACTTGATATGCCATGTTTTATTGATACTTATGAGAGACTTGCCTTTTTCTGGATGGAGTCAGAAGAGAAGGGAGTTGGGGGAGTGGGAGTGGGGGAGAGAGACTGGGAGGAGGTATAGGGGAAAGGTACAGGGAGGGAAGGATGTGTGGGAGGCTGAGACAGGGATGTAAAATAAATAGATGAGCTAAAAACAGATAGAGACCTTCATTGTTGGAATGAAGGAGATCTACTACCTATCTTCCAGTGATATGTGGGCTCTGGGATTAGGATGAAGTCTGTTTCATTAATACTGCAGACACACTGGGAGAAAATTCAAAGTGAGGTTGGTTATTTGTGTATCTTTCTGGGTGTCTGTTATGTTTCTATGTATGTTCATCTCATCTCTTCTTTTCCTCCTCCATTTTGACCTTTGTGTGTATTTACATTAGAAGCAAAAGCCCACCTTTTTTAATATTAATTTTCTTTGTGTATCTTTTTTTTCTTTTTTTATTATTATATTTGTGTTTTAATTTTACACATCAGCCATGGGTTCCCCTGTCCTCCTCCCTCCTGCTCCCACTCCCCACCTTCCCCTCAGCCTCGCCCCTCCATTCCCATCTCCTCCAGGGCCAAGACTCCCCTGGGGATTCATTTAAACCTGGTGGATTCAGTACAGGCAGGTCCAGTCCCCTTCTTCCAGGCTGAACATGTGTCCTTGTGTAAGCCCAAGGTTCCAAACAGCCAGCTCATGCACCAAGGACAGGTCCTGGTTCCACAGCCTGGGAGCCTCCCAAACAGTTCAAGCTATTCAATTGTCTCACTTATCCAGAGGGCCTGCTCCCGCTGGGGGCTCCACAGCTGTTGGTTCATAATTCATGTACTTTCATTTGTTTGGCTATTTATCCCTGTGCTTTTTGCAATCTTGGTCTCAACAATTCACGCTCTTACAGTTCCTCCTCTTTCTCGACAATTGGACACCTGGAGCTCCACCTGGGACCTGGCTGAGGATCTCTGCATCCACTTCCATCAGTTATTGGATGAGAGTTCCATCACGACTGTTAGGGTGTTTGGCCATCTGATCACCAGACTAGGTCAGATCAGGCTTTCTCTTGACCATTGCCAGCAGTCTACAGAAGATATATCATTGTGGATTTCTGGGGACCTCTCCAGCACTCTGCCTATTCCTGTTCTCATGTGGTCTTCATTTATCATGGTCTGTTATTCCTTGTTCTCCCTTTCTGTTTTTTTTTTTTTTTTTTTTTGATCCATCTGGGATCTCCTGCTCCCCTAAGCTTTCTTTCCCTCAAATATTGCCCTTCATTACTCCTTAATAAATATAGAAGATGTGCCCTATCATTTGAAGTTTTATTATCATCATTACTGCCTATGTTCTGGCTGCTGGATTAGCAAATTACTTCTGAACTTGCTAACCAGAAATTTCCCCTTATAATTCACTTCTTCAACATCCTTTGCTCATGTACTACAGGAAGATCTCTGATCTAATCTCAGACTGCTTATGATAAGATACTAACTCAGACTCTAACAGACAACTGAAGAATCTCTATATACACTCTATTACTTCATGTAGATATAGCATGTGATACTCTATGTAAGGAGAGACAGTGGTTTACACTCTGTACATTGCAATATCAAAGTCTATGATATCACTATATGCACTCAAGAGCTAAATTAAAGATAAAGAACTTTGATAATTGAGCCAAGAAAACCACAAACACAGAACCTATTTACATGCTATTATTGAAGCTTTCCTCAGCCTTCCAAAACTTTCCTTACAGATGACATGGATTCCAACTGCCTGACAGTGTCTTCCTCACCTAATCTGCAGAGCACTGTACATAAAACAAGGTCTATGAAAGTAAAACTTACTCATTTTTAGCCATATTAAAGGTATAAAAGAGAACAAGGAGAAAGGAGAAAGTAATCAATCTTTAGACCAGTAATGACTCTGTCTCTATACTTAGTTTAATCTGGAAATACTTCGAAAACTGAAAAGAAACTGATTAATGACTTTTGGATCATTGTGGGAAAAGACATTCTTTACTTTTTAAAATTCATTGATTTTAGTTGTAAAAGAAAAATATGAATTGATAAAGATCCCAAAGGATAATCCCAGTAGTGTGGATCTTCACCTTCTAAACCTAGCTAAGTTAATATCTAGCCCACCCAAGTGGCTCTCTTTCATTTCTCCCATTTTCTGTTTTCTCATTCTTCATTTCTTCTCCCTTTCCTAGTTCTTACATTTCTCTTTTCACTCCTATACTGTTTCTCTCTTCCCTCTTTCTAAATCATTGTTTTCCTCACTGCTAAGATCTTCTCAATTATTTATTTTTCAGTGTTTCTTTCCTCATTTCTTTTCAAATTTTCCTTCACCTTTGTCTCTTTCTGCTTTCTCCATTTCTCAAAAAAAGAGTCCCTTTGCTCTTGCCAATCTAACATTTTACTCTTGTCCCAAAGAGAAGTAGAGTGTCTTTCAAAAAATAATCAGCATAAGCATATAAATCATTTGTCTTCCATGGAGTTTACTCAAGGAACTTTACCTGAATTCAGTCCTAATGGTTTAGGGTTTTAATATGTGCTATAATATGTTGCCATATGAGTAATTTTCTAGCATCTGCTAGAGATGAAATATCTTTTGAAAATTGTTCCAGTTTAATAAAATATCAGAAATGAGTAGAAATTGCATCTTCAGCTGACAGAGTTTAGAAGATATGGAAGAACCACAAAACTTAGTCTAGATTGTTTCTATAAATTTCTATCTTTCAATAGATTTTATTATACTATAAAGCAAATGCAGAGATGAATCTCCACTTCTCATTAAAATAGTGAATTTTTTATGACTATACATAATTGTAAACTTATGGTAAAACACTCAGATACCTGTTTTACTGGTAATTAATTTTAAAGCATCATTTTAGTAAAATAATTATTTAGAGATTTTTTAAATATTCAAACTAATGCTCAGCTTTAAAGAGAAATAAATTCATGGCAAATTTTACTATAATGTCAATGAAATATCTCTTAAGCAAGATTTAGATTTAAAAAATATTTCCATCCAAGTTCTAACTAGAATTCTTCTCAGTTTTGCCAGTTAGGAGCACAGGCCATGATGACTTGCCCATCAATGAAAGAGTTGCTTCAAATTTAAACTGACTTGTATAATTTATTTTTATTAAAGTTTTCATTGAAAACTAAAGCAAATTTTTGATTTTTAAATGACTAAAATTGGCTGCAATTGTAGTGATTCCAAATATGTCATGTAATTAATGATTAATTTACTGAAACACTAATTTTCAGAATTTTTTCCTTTGAAGCTTGCAGTCCTTTTTCAAAAACACCCATGTTTATAAACATGTAATATAGAAAAAATGTAGAGAAAAGAAGTGAATGCTTTCAGCAAGCTGCCTGGCTGCATTTTTGTCTTTTGTTTTCCTTCAAAAGATGAGACCATTTGCTGAGTGTAAATCTCCATGAAGAATGAACTATTGACAAATTCCAAATGGAATCAAAGTTTATCCCAAAGTAAATTACTCTTTAGTTTTATCTAGCTGCTAAGACAAGAAAGAAGACACAGATGTTCCAAACGTGAATATAACCATGAACTAATAGCATTATCTTATGATGGGCAAGTCACAAGAGCACAGGTCAGGAGAAATAACTAGTGAGCAGAGCATTTCTCCCCAGAGAATTCCAGTATAGTATTTCATAACATGAACTCCTTTCCTTTTCTTTGAAAACCCTACCTTTAAAGCAAAAAATAAAGTATATTAACAAAATTAATATTTTATCTTGAAAATTAGGAAAATAAAACTGTAGATTTTTTTCCTTATTATTAATAATTTCTTTCACTTAAACATATGAAATACTGAGAGTGTAAAGTAGGACCTGAGAAATATTTGATATATGTATGAGTATTTTCCCTGATTGATCTTTTCAACCCAATATACTCATGATAAATAATAAATAAATTCCTCAGGAAAAAATTCACTTTCTCATAGATTTCTTAAGATTAATGTAGAGTATCATTTCCCTCCACTTCTTGGAACTTACAAAGGCATTGCTGATGGTTAGGTTTCTATACCTGAATACCATTTTGGCATAGCATTATATCAAAGGCTTATCTAATGTATCTAATAATGACCATCTTCTTACTGGATTGAATTTTCATCAATGTCAAATGTAGAGCTCATAACATAATTGTAATTATTTCAATAGAAACTGATATAGTGTTTGGCCAGTTATACTTGTGTAGTTAGTAAAACATAAGGCATGGTGGTCATTTTAATTGGTCAATTTAACCTCAAGGCCTGTGTTTCTGAAGAAAACTGACTCTTCTTTTTTCCCAGAATCCATAAATCACCAACAGGTACTGAGCTACAGACAAGACTTAGTGAACCCCTCTCTACCAATTCTGGGATTTTGATTGACTTGCTCTTGTATAGGTATCAGGCATTCAGTCACAGCCCTTTAGTGGAAGTATACAACATTTCTGTCACATGCAGAAAAGACTATTTTGCTGTAGACATCAACCATGTCTGGATCTAACACTCTTTTTGCCTCCCCTTTGCACTGTGGTTTGTGAGCATTGGAGGAGGCATGGTATATGGAAATATAATTTTAAAATTCAATAAAAATAACCTCATTAAAGCAATTTTACACTGTTTCATTAACATATCTTTATTTTTCAAATGCACCAATATTTATCTTCAATCTACAAGGAGATGGGTGTGTTAAAGTTGTACTCCTGAAACACTTTTAAAATATTTCATATGATATCTGTCTGGACACACACAGAGACACATATACACTTTGGGATGGCTACATAAAATAATACTATGTCTTCCAACAGTTTCAGAAGCTACTCTATAAATGACAATATCTTCATAATTCAATTTTTCTGTTTTCCTCATTCTTAAATTTATGTTTATATCTGAAATACTTAGCAGTTATTTTATTGCATAAAAGACTTTGATGATTAGCTTTGCTGAAGACAGATCTCTCTTACACAGAAAGAGTATAGGACTCCTCCCAAATAGTGAACAATTAAAACATATTTTATCAAAATTGTAATCATTAACTGTGGGAGACTTAGATTTCAATTAATGGGGCATGCATTTTTCTGATTTATTCTTACTCAGGAAAGTCACTCATTTTCTTAGTGTCTTTGTTTTATTCAAAGTGTGTTTGTTTCATTCACCAAAACATTTACAACATAGCCTCCTTAATTCCTGCTGTGAAGGAAAAAATAACTTAGCAGGTTTTTTTTTAAATTTTCATTAAATTGAAAATGTTTTAGGGTTGGATTGCATTTAGGGTTGTTTAAATAGAATCTAATTTGGCAGCAACTAAATTTGCAGAAAAATGTTCCAATAGCAATAAATAATTAAAATAATGCTTTCTACTTGTTAATTAAAGTGTAAAATGCCACCCCTAGCCTTCCTCCTTGTCATTATTCACTAATTCTAATCAACCAAATAGAGGTGGTTAGAATTAATCTGGTACAGAACTGTTGTTATTAATACTTGTTGAAGATATTATTTCATTATGCATCTGTGCACAAAAAGAGAATAACAGAAAAGCATTTCTTGGTAAAATAAAGAAATCTTATAGTAAAACTCTAGCACTGGAACATGAGTCTTTTTTTTTTTTTGAAGATCTATCCATATCCTAAATTAAAATTGCCAAATAAATTTTATATGAAAAACATGACAGTGCTGAGACTTACAAACATATTTTATTTCTCGAGAAACTCAAGTAAAGGATAGTATTAATATTACTGTAACTCCTAAAGCTTTTTAATTGTTTGGTTGGGTGATTGATTGGTTAGTTTACTGTTGTTGTTGTTGAGATAGGGTCTAACTATATAGCTTTGGCTGTAGTGAACTCATGGAGACAAGGCTAGCTCAAATTCTCAGTTCATTCTCAGGATCACCAGAGTCTTTATTATTTTATGGAATGAAGTGGATTTAGAAATTAACCAGTAGACAACAAAAATTCCATATTAGCATATGTTACAAATGATACATATTTTGTTAGTGAATGCTCAAATCATAATTGATCTTTAGGGTCTTAAACTTGAAGCAAATGGGAGACTTATTATAACTTCCATTCATAAATTTCTTAACTTTTGGTCTTTCTTACAGGAAATTATGTGATAGCATGCTGAGTTAATTCATGCAGTCATATGTTTCAATTTTCCACAACTTCTCCACAGAAGACTTCCATGAGCCTCAGTATTCCATTTGATGTCTGAAAATTCTTGAGAAAATTTTAACAAATGTATCTTTTTGTGGTTTTGAATATCAAACATCTAAAGACGAGTTATCTTTTGGGGCTGGACACTTGATTGTGGACTCCATAGGAAGGGGGATTTTATTTTTCTTGGGTTTTGTTTGTTTGTTTGTTTGTTGTTTGTTTTTCCTTTTTCAGTGTGTGATATACAACAGCATTATTTCTCTATTATAATTTGATTGCTTTCTGTTCTGTGCTGGATAGTTTTATGCCTCTAGGTACAAGCTAAAGCCATCTGAGAGGAGGGAACCTCAATTAAGAAAATACCTCTACAAGATCTGGCTTTAGACATATTTTTTAGATGTGGTGGGCCCAGCCCATTGTGGGTGGTGCCTTCCCTGGGCTGGGGTGCTTCAGGGTTCTATAAGAAAGCAAACCAAGCAAGCCATAGGGAGTAAGTGAGTAAGCCGCACTCCTCCATGGCCTCTGCATCAGCCCCTGCCTCCATATTCCTTCCCTGTATGAGTTCCTGCCTTGACTTCTTCCTTTGATGATTGTAATGGAAGCATAAGACAATTAAATCCTTCCTCTCCAAGTTGCTTTGGTCACAGTGTTTTATTACAGCAATGGTAACTATAACTAAGACAACTTCTATCTGCTTATCTTGTGTGTTTATCTTATAATAAAGATCTGTGTGTGTTCCTTCAGAATATACCTGGGCAGCACAGGTTATCTCTTCCTTTTAAGATTCTCAATTCTATTTTGCATCATAAAGGTAATGTTTAAAGTTCTAAGCAGATGGACATAAATAGTGCCTCCTAGGGATTGTCATAAAATTTATATTTTGCATTTCCCCTTATAGGCAAAAGCACCCAGTCTGTAGCACACTTACGCCCTGTTCACCATGGACCTATTTTTCATCCCTAATATTTTATCATATAATTCATATTAACTAATGTATTCACAAGATATGTTTTTGTTTAGTTTAGGGTATTTTCTGAATCTATATTACACTAAGAGTTCCATCCAAATTCTACTGTGCTTCCGTACCTATTCCTTTTAAGTGATGGACAATATTCCATAGCATGGATGTACCACAGATCAATCATTAACTTACCATAGAACACTTTGATCATTTCAGCCTAGGTTATAATAAAGCTGTTTTAAGCAATCACCTGAACATACTGATGTCAACATGTACTTTTAACTTAATTCTTAATTCCCTGAGAATTCTCTAGGAAACATACAGAAGTGTAATAACAAAATCATATTTTCAGTGTATATTTACTTGTTTTATAAAACTACCCAGCCATCTTGCATAATAATTTCAACCCTGGGTATTATTCCTGACAAGATTTGGCAACATATGGTATTATTTTGTTCTATTTTCACTGCTTCAACAGGTGTATGCTGACTTGTTCACCATCTTCGTAGTATCCAATGAAGGTGAATGCAGCTCATCTGTTATTTTTAATGACATATCTTCAATAAAACACCTCACCAGTGTGACCCTAATTAAAATTAGAGGGTTTTCTGTTGAATTATGAGTTCATTATATGTCACTTGCTATAATTATTTGAATTTTTCACCTCAAAATTTTCAGAATGTATCTGCACTATTTTACTCTCCTTTTAGAGAAAAGTGTGTCACTTTTGATAAGGTTGCATATATTTTATCTCATGGATAATGTTCTTATCATAATGAAAATAATACACATTTTACTCATAATAATATGGATGAAGCACAGATACATTGTACTAAATGAAATAATTCTTTTAGAGAAGGCAAACATTGCATTACCTCACTCACATATGGAATGTAAAAATTATGAGTGTCCAGTTCAGATTCTGCATCTTTCAAGATCTTACTATTTATGTTACCTTTAGGGCTTTAGACAGTATTATGGAATGCAGGGATTTCATCTTTCTGGTATAGTAACAGTAACCATTATTTTTATTTTTAGAAAACAATATAATTTACTGAACATCTTGATGTAAACTAATATTTCAATTATATAATTTTTCTCCTGTTTTAAACCAATGAAGGTAATATTTATGTAAGCAAAATGTACCTATATTAGCTATGTTGAGACTGAGGAGTTTTCACAAGTATATTAAACTTTGCTTTCATTTGTATAATCAGGAAATAGAACATTTTTCTTTCATAACTTTATTTCTTGTGCAGTTTCAAAGGAAAAACCCCTCCAGATGGTGCCAATTAGTTTTTAAAAAATTTACTTTTAATCTATTATTGAAAATAGATTTTTTTTTCATAAAATATATTCTGATTACAGTTCCTCCCACTTTTCACAGTTCTTCCCCCCTCCCCTGTCATCCAGGTCCACCACCTTTCTGTCTTGCATTAAAAAACAATTGGACATATAAGGAATAATAATATATATTATAATATAATTTAATTTTATATTATATTATATAGTGTTAACACAAAAAAACAAACACATCAGAATAGGACAAAAAAAAACAAATAGAAGAAGAAAAGGATCCCAAGAAAAGGATCATGAGACATATAAACCAGAGAGCCACTCATTCACACACTGAGGAATCCCGTAAAGACACAAGATGAGAAGCCATAATATGGACACAAAGGAACTGTAGGGTAGCAACAGAAAATAAATAAATATTTATTTATTTACTGATAACATAATATATATATATATATATGATTGTAAAAAGAAGAAAAAGAGAAAGACATGACATAACGTTCTGAGACAAGGTATCCCCGAGGATGTCACTGAGTTTGCTTTCTGTTGGGTTTATACTACTGGCCATGTAGCCTATCCTTAAAAGCAGTTTGATTTCCCAGTGAAACTCCTTTAGAGAATACTAAATTTTCATCTGCAAGTGATTATCAGTTGGAAAGAGCTTTTGGATTAGGAATGGGGGCATGTGTTCACTTCTCCTTCAGCTCTAAGACCCATCTGGTGCAGACCTATGCAGGCTCTATGCATGCCGCTATAGTCTCTGTGAGTTCATATGCTCACCTACCTTGTTGTGTTTAGAAAGCCTTGTTTCTTTGGTGTCCACCATTCCTCTGGTTCTTAAACTTTGTAGAATTTCTGAAAAATATCTCATGTATTTCTGTCAGGCTGTTTTAATAAGCAAGTGTTTAGAATAATCATTTGAATAGGATCTATTGTGAACATCAACCACTATTGATCCACTGAGCTTACTGTTTCAGATGGTTCTAGATTTTTATGTTTGTTATGGACAAGAATCTGACATACACTATTCACTGAAGAGAGTCACAGCTCAATATGGTGGGTATGTCCTTAAGTGTATTAAACATGGCCAAAATTTCCTGCATTATTTTACTTCAAGTATATATAAAATGTATATGTATATGAGGTCACAAAAATAAACCTAACACTGACTGTTTTCACAGATTCTTCTTACTATCCTCTATGTAGGAATTTTGTTGTAATTTCTGACACCATTAAAGATGTCATTGCTATCTGGGTATCAAGTCTTCTTGCTTATTTGTTTTCAAAAGATAAACTCCTTCCAGTATAGTCATGCTGATAATCAATGGTTAATATCCAAGAATGTAAATAGGAAAATGGTTTTGTGAATTAGGTGTTTTTGTACAAGGCTAGAAGTCAGACACCCTTGAAAGAATGGTTTGGGGCCACACAATACTGAAGAATTTCTAGCAAATCCTTGTGACTGAATGTAACCTTGGTCACTAAGAAAGGAAGCAACTCTCTTCCATACTATGGGCAGATCAAAGTTGGCAAGCCATTTTGTGGAGGAGTTAGGCACATTGGGAGTATATGCAGTCATGGTGCTCAAGCTTAAGTGTGCTGTGTATTTTGAGTTGCTAGATAACCTTTAGGCTTGAGCAGGCAATGGCTGAGGAACAAACATAATAAATGAATCACTGCACTAGACGTCTTACTCCAGCTTGGCAGTCAGCAAGGAGATCAGAGTCCACTATGAGGAGGCTGCAGCAAGGTAAAGAACAGGGGCAAGGTGACCCTGGGGGTCTGTATTTTTTGAGAGCACTCCAGACTCACACCATGCTTTCTGAAGAGGGAATGTGGCCAAAAGAAGCAGTTTCACTACCAAGAAAATAATGGGAGGTGAATTGGAATTGGCACAGAATAAGACTCAACTCACTGTTTATTAGACATGATCTATTTTGTTCATATGAGAGATGTTGGAAAGGACTTGTATATCAATTATCAAGAATTATTCAGATGATGAGGGTGTGATTTTGTTTAGGCTTCTTTATTGAAATATCAGCAGCATGTCCAGCAGGAGTGGTAGTCTAACAGAAAATCAAGGAGAGAATTACAAGGAAAAAAATCACAGATCAATACAACCCATGAAGATGATGGAATATCTTTAAAAGATAAAATTAAATTCTATGATAAATAGAAAGGATAGTATGTTCCAGTTAAGTCAGGTTTATAGCAAGAAAGTTGAGTTAGCACTATAAACATAGAATTGGTAAACTTTACCATATTACTAAGAAGCAAAGGAAAACATATAAACAGCAGAATAACAAAAATGGTAAAATTCACAATCATCTGGGGTGGTGGTGCATGCCCTTAATTCCAAAAAGCTGTGAGTTTTTGACCAATCTGATTCACATAGGGAGTTACAGGCCAGCCAGAGCTACATAGTGAGATCATACCTAGGAAAAAAATTAACCACCATTGTCTCCTTATAAAATCTCTCCACAGACTAAAATAGAAGGAAACTCTGAAAAGGCAAAGGGCATAAAAAGCAAAACAAAATGAGCAAATAACAAATCTCACATATGTTTTATGGTTAACAGAATTCTAAGATTGGGACCAAGGAAGTAAAGATCTCATCCTCATTACTCAGTACCAATCTATAATTTGTAGCTACTATAAACAGGTGGGAAAAAGAAATGACGATAGAGTAGAAAGAAAATAAAATTATCATCGTGCATAGAAAAATTAGTAGGATATTCCAAAAGAAACCAATACAATATAAGAATCATGTAAAAACATTAACTGATATTTCTAAATATGGGAAACAATAAGAATTGACTTATAAAATAATTCAATCTATGAAGAAAAATATGAGGTATCCTTAGAGATAGTGTTCAAATGCCTAGAACTAGGTTCATTTATAATAGCAAAATAATTAGAAACAACCTAGGAATCTCAAAAACAGTTAGTTCCAGCTTTCTGTAGCAGTGACCACAGTTACCTCACCACTAATATCCTGAGCTTGAAACCAGGTGAAAATGTCCACTCTGTTTCCCCTCTCTTTTCCTGACATTGACATCATGTGATATATGCTGACTTCCTCCAAGTCAATTTGGAACCTTCAGTTTAACCATACAATTCATCATCTGTAGTGAGTACCCATCCCAGCATTGGCCTGGAAGTTCCAAACCCCAATGAGGCTTCGGTAATGGTCAAGCCCATAAGGCGGGGCTGAGGGAGGAAGCTGTGGACACAGGATCAAGAGGAGAGGTGTCTCTTGGTTCTGGGACCCTGGATGCTGGAGGTAGACCGAGAGAACACCACCAGACTGCACCATATCTTTGCCAGACACTACAACTTATCCCTTCATTTGTAAGTTACCCCACAAAATAAACCTCCCTTTTAACTATGTGGAGTGGCTTTAATAATTTCACCAATATCTGGCACCCAAAGTGGGACATGAACCCACAACCCTGGGATTAAGAGTCCCATGCTCTACCAACTGAGCTAGCCGGACATATGAGTATTTAATGGATAGAACACTAACTCTCCAGAGTGAAGTTGTAGCTACTCAGACGCTATATAAGGAAGAAAAATTATCATTAATGGATAAGATAAGGTCAATGGAATCATGTGTTTCAGAAGAACATAAAAATTTCCATGATTCCATGAAAAATCTACAAGCCCTGGGGGAAACTCTCAATAAACATGACAAGGGAACTAATAAGCAGAAGGGCAAGACCATATAGGTTGTAACATCTCCAAATGGCTCTCATACAATGGCTTATCCTGTTATCATCCATGAGAAGCCAGCAGATGACACATACCCCAAGCCATACACGACATACACATTGCAAACAATTTCAGCAAAGGACTTTAAAAATATAAAGGAAGCAGTAGTTATATATGGGATACACTCCACATACATAAAACAGATGTTAAATTCGTGGTCTACCTCACATAGAATCATTCCAGATGACTGGCATTAGTTAATTTCAGCTGTTCTGGAATATAGCCAGCAGTTACAGTGGAAAAGCTGGTTGAGAGAAGAGGCAAGAAATTTAGAACAACAAGGTAAACTCAGAGGTTTTGAGATCTCCCAAGATCAAATACTTGGTGAGTGGTGTTTTGCTGACAGGAATGTATAAGCCATTTATGATGAGCATACAATGACCCTATGCCGTACAGTAGCTCTAAATGCTTGGGGAAAAATTCCAGAACCTGGAAAAGCAACTGAGGTATACACAAAGATATTTCAGGGACCACACGAACCCTTCATTGATTTTTTACAAAGGCTGAACACAGCTATTTCAAAAGCTATGTCAGATAAAGAATTAAGAAAAATATTAACTGAGTCCTTGGCATTCGACAATGCTAATGCAGAATGCAAAAGAATACTTACACCATTAAAGATCAGATCAGCTCCTTTGGAAGAATTGATTCAGTATACTAAAGGTGTTGAGTCTCTTAACTACAGCAATGAGGCTTGGATAGGAGAGACAAATCCCAGAGGTGAAAGAAGGACACGTGGTACCCAATGACCCAATATTTTAAATGTGGTACACCAGGTCATATAAGTAAAAATTGTACATGGGGTAATCCTAGAAGTAATATTCCTTCTAGGAATAGCCTAAACAGGAGACCCCAACCACCTCCTGGATTATGTAGATGTGGCAAAGGCCGGCATTGGACCAGTGAGTGCAGATCAAAAATAGATTTACGAGGCAACCCTTTAGTAGCGGGAAACGCCTCAGGGGGCCTCTTGCAGGTCCCCAAATCAAATGTGGTAAAAAACATTCCCAGCCACTGTGGAAGACATTCCTCTCCAGGACAACTGAATAAACCAATGCCTAATGTAAAAACCGATACTGCAATGGATGATAAAACAGCTCTGATAGATGAATCACAGTTTACAAAGAACACAATAAAACATATATTTTGGCAGACTTCCATAAATGAACAAACACCAAAGCTTAGAATTCGAATTAATGGCTTGGTTCTGGAGGGCCTGGTAGACACAGGTGCAAATGTGACTATAATTACACCAAAATCATGGCATCAGAATTGGCCTCTTCAAGATGGAGATGGCCAACTTTTAGGAACTGGCATCCTATCTCAGATAAAACAGAGCTCGAGATGGGTTGAATGCATAGGGCCAGAAGGACAGAGAGGAAGGCTGAAGCCATATGTAGCAAATGTACAGTAAAAGGACAATGAATTTAAATTGTGACAATACACAAAATATCTTTAACAGAGGTAGGAATATATAGTGCAATATGCAATATGATAATAATTGTATGCAGTATGCAGAATATCTTAAACAGAAGTAGAACATACATACAGTATGACAGATATAAATTTGCAATTGTATCAATGTACAAATATTTCAAATGAGAGTAAAAATATAACAAACATAGTTCTGTATTTGTATCAATATACAAATTATCTTAAATAAGAATATAAAAAGTTTATATTTGTATCAACATATGAGAATTCATAACAGTACAAATTACAGTGCAAATTATGTAAGGCTGCTATATTACTTAATTTGTTTACTAATGTATATGATAGTCTACCATAATATCTTATACCTATCCATTCCATTTCTTCTTTTCCCTTTATTTATTTTTTGAGACATATTTTCTTTCCTTAAGGAGAGTACTGAGTTTAACAGTTTCTTCCACTCCCAACCCTAGAACCACTATCCATAACCCTGAGAAATATGAAACCTTAGGGAGAAGGGACATAATTTTCTTAGAATTGCTTCCTGCTGTTTAGGGGACGATGGTATCTCTGTTGGGTATTGTGAGAAAGCTCAGATAGTTAAATCTCAGTTAGACTAACTGTAGGTTCTGCACCAAAAAAAGTAACGGGTAAGATTGTCTGAAATTCTGGCAAGAAGTGTAGTATGATGATGATTACCATGGCATCATTCTGGATTGGGTAGAGTTGTTGTTATTGGAGCCCCATCTTCCTTCTGGAGACTTCAGAGATTCCTATTGGAAAAACTTATTTTTTATCAGAATGGAAGGTTTGGATTTAAAGATGTCATGACATGTAAGAAAGGATTCTGAGAAATAAAGAGTAAGCATGGAGAGAATTAGAATCTTGAAGACAACGGTCCCTTATAATTGGTTTCCTTCTGTCTCACACCAGAGGGCTCTTCTGATATGGGACTGAAGAATCTTTCAACCTTTTCTTTTATCATTATGCTTGAGTTTAGAGAAGGAGTAAGCCAATTCCATCTCCAAAGCAAGCTTGGTTTATAATTGAAGTGGAACCACAACTATTCTAGATTGATAGAGATATAGATGTTAGACAGTGATATTTTACCCTGTGTAGATTGGTACCAATAGATTCTTTCTTTCTGCTGTAAACATCTGGATATCCAAGGCCTTATGATTTCTGGAAGATGGGTATTCCCATTATCCTGGAAAGACAAAATCAGAACCCTACCCCAACCTTTAATTGTTAAATTTTTCTTACAACCTAAAGAGATGTCACATCGGTGCATGATCTTTTACTTCTCATCAAGGGGTTTCTCCTGTTCGAATCAAATTTCTATTAAATTTGTTGGATTCTATAGCTTTTCTTCTCCCACAGAAACAAAAGCAAAACCCCTTCCCCAAAGTAGGACATATCCAGGTTTCCATTCTGAGGTCAACACATCTTTGAAATAAACCGGTTGGTTTAGCTCAGGAGTTTTGTCTGTTGTTCAATGTCTCTCTGCAGCTATTGTTCCTTTCTCATCAGCATTGAGAAAATTCAAGGTTAATAAAGCACTATGCAATCTATTTCTAGGAGTCATTGTTACCTGTTGCTGTTTATTGAGCATATCCTTTAAAGTTCGATTGTATCTTTCTATGACTGCTTGGTCTGTGGGATTGTGTAATATACCTGTAACATGCTTTATATTGTAATAAGCAAAGAACTGTCTCATTTTATTGAAGACATATGCTGGGACATTATCTGTCTTAATTTGTACAGGTATTCCCATGATGGCCATAACTTCTAATAGGTGTGTAATCACAGAATCAGCCTTTTCAGAACTCATAGGAGTTGCCCACTGAAATCTTGAATAGGTGTCAATGGTATGGTGTACATACTTTAATCTTCCAAATTCTGCAAAATGAAACACATCCATCTGCTAAATTTCATTTCTTTGTATACCTTTTGGATTGTTCCCTGTAGGTAATGGAGTTTGGTTATAGAAGGAACAAGTAGGACATTTTTTCACAATATCCTTAGCTTGTTGCCAAGTAATGGAGAAATCCTTCTTCAAACCTTTGCTATTTACATGGTGTTTCTTATGAAATTCTGAGGCTTCTAGCACATTGCCTATTAGTAACTGATCAAACTCATCATTATCTTGTGCTAGAGGTCCTGGCAGACCTGTATGGGATCTGATATGTGTTATATATATAGGATGTTCCCCTTTTCTGATGATTTCCTGCAATTGTATGAATAGTGAAGTTAATTCTGTATTATCAGGAATAAATTCAGCAGTTTCAATATGTAAAACAACTCTCTCTGCATATTGAGAGTCAGTGACTATATTGAGGGGTTCTGTGAAGTCCATCAGTACCATAAGAACGGCATACAGTTCTTCCTTTTGTACAGAGCTGTATGGACTTTGTACCACTTTACTTAAGTCTCCTGATTTGCATCCTGCTTTCCCTGATTTATTTGCATCAGTATAGAATGTGAGGACTCCAGAAATTGGCTTGTGTTGTACAATATGAGGAAGGACCCATTCAATCTTCTTTATATAGAATTCTATCTTCTTGCTTTTGGGATAATGGTTGTTAATCTCTCCCAAAAAGTTACTGCAGGCTCTCTGCCAGTATTCATTATCTTTCCATAATGATGAAATTTCCTCATTAGTTAGAGGTACTACAATTTCTGCTGGGTCCATTCCTGTCAACTGGCGAAGTCTTAATTTACCTTTTTGAATCAAATCAGAGATCTTTTCTATATAAGTCTTTAATTTCTTATTTGGTTTACATGGTAGGAATATCCATTCCAATATAACATCTTCCCTCTGCATCAAAATACCTGTGGGGGAATGTCTGGAGGGGAATATGACAAGAATGTATTTAAGTTCTGGGTCTGTACGATCCACATGTGCTTCTCGAATTGTCTTTTCTACTAGAGCCAATTCCTTCTCTTGGACTATTTAATTCTTTGTCCCCTTCTAGAGTATTAGCCAAATTTTGTAGTCCATCTTTGGGTATTCCCATGATACCCAATAAGTTGGAAATGCTTCCTAACAACTTTTGAAAATCATTAAGTGTCTTCAATCGATCTCTCCTCAGTTGTACCTTTTGGGGTCTAATTTTTTGTAACTCTATCTTATATCCTAAGTAATTAATAGAATCTCCTCTTTGTATTTTTTCAGGAGCAATTTGCAGTCCCCAGTGAGGCCAAACTTTTTTTTTTACTTCTTCAAACATGCTTTCTAATGTTTCTAACTTTGGATCAGCTAATAGGATATCATCCATATAGTGATAAATTATGGATTGTGGAAACTTTACAGGAATTATCTCCAATGGTTTTTGCACAAAATATTGGCATAAGGTAGGGCTGTTTAACATTTCCTGTGGGAGGACCTTCCATTGATATCTCTTGACTGGATGAGAATTGTTATAATTAGGAACTGTGAAAGCAAATTTTTCTGTATCATTTTTTTGTAAGGGTATGGTAAAGAAACAGTCTTTTAAGTCCATAACTATTATAGGCCATTATTTGGGTAGCCAAGAGAGCAAGGGCATCCGAGTCTGTAGGGAGCCCATTGGCTGAATTACTTTATTAATAGCTGTCAGATCTGTCAGCATTTTCCAATTACCAGACTTTTTTAAAGGTAAGGCAGTTGGTGCTTCTGAGAGTTCAACAGCAGTTGTGCTTTGTTTGTGTACAGCCTGAATGGTTGGTGACTGTTTTTTATAGCATGTTATAATATTATTCCTAGAAACATGCATTGGCCTGTATTCCTTTTCTAAGAGTGTAGGAATTTTCACCTGGGTATTCCACTGTTGTAACAGATTCCGGCCCCATAGATTTACTGCTACATTTGCTACACTGATGCTCAGCTTCACAAGAAATGCAATACGTTACTGTGTCCAGCACATGCATTTTACTTACAACTTGTCAGACACACAATATTTCACCAATGCCAGCACCAAGGGGATCCACTCTGTGGACTCCATAACTGACATCATGGCAGACATCAATAAAACATACTGATGTTTGAGTGCTATCCAGATCCACATGGATAATGTGACTGTCACACTCCACAATGCCACTATCCAGGCCTACCTGTCAAATAACTTCAGAAAGGAAGAGAAACGCTGCACACAGGATGGACCTTCTCCAACCATTGGGCCTCCCAGCCCCTCACCGCCGCCCAGCCCCTCACCGCCGCCCAGCCCCTCACCACCGCCCAGCCCCTCGCCACCACTTGTGTCCACAAACCCCACTGTGACTAAATACAATGTGACTGGTGAAAACGGAACCTGCCTGCTTGCCTCTATGGTACTGCAGATGAACATCACCTACTTGAAGAAGGACAACATGACTGTGACCAGAGCATTCAACATCAGTCCAAATGACACAGTTCATGGGACCTGCAGTCTCCATGTGGTGACCCTGAGAGTGGAGAACAAGAACAGTGTCCTGGAACTCAAGTTTGGGATGAATGCCAGTTCTAGCCTGTTTTTCCTACAAGAAGTCCAGTTGTACATGACTCTTCCCGATGCCACAGAGCCCACATTCACCGCCTCCAACCTTTCCCTGAGAGTTCTTCAGGCCACGCTCGGGAACTCCTACAAGTGCAACACTGCGGAGCACATCTACATCAGCAAGGTGTTTTCCCTTAATGTCTTCAGCGTCCAGGGTCCCAGAAACAAGAGAGACCTCTCCTCTCGATCCTGGGTCTTTAGCTTCCTCCCTCAGCCCTGCCTTGTGGGCGTGACCATTACCAAAGCCTCAATGGGGGTTGGAACTTCCAGGCTGGGATGGCTACCCACTACAGTACTCACCTAGTTTTATGTCATTATCTTAACCTTTCAAAGAAAAAATAATGGATTTTATGAGTGAGCCACAGAGAACTGCCTGTCTTTGCCACCTCTGTGCTGGGTCTGAAAGTGCATACCACCACATCTGACTCTTTGGACACGGGTTTGGGTTATGGAACTTAGGTCCTCATGCTCAGGTCACCACACCAGCTGTCTTCACAACTCCTCTTACTCCCCCTACACCCTACATTACACCTTCCTAGAGCATCCAAAATGATAAGCTTATATCATTACTGTACTACATAGATGTCAACCACTTTCCTTAGAAAATAACTCCAAGAAAAACAAAATCTTGCTGGCCTTTAATCCCAGCACTTGGGAGGCAGAGACAGGCAGATCTCTGTAAATTCAAGGGCAGCCTGTTTTACAGAGAGAGTTCCAGAACAGCCAATGATGCATGGAGAAACTGTGTCTCAAAAAGCAAACAAACAAAAATTCCTTATTAACTCTCCATTTGACAAGATCTTTGTATCATTCTAAGGTAGGATCCTTTATTTCTAGTGTTTATTGGCATGTAACTTTCCTTTTGTTTCTTCAAATGTTTAATGTTTGTAAAGATTATACTTTTTTCAGCAAATAGCTTCCAGAAGTATCAGTTATTAATAAATTGCATTTTATTGAAATTTTCTACCTCAGTGGTAATTGTTTGCTGGCAGATTTTAAATGATCTAAGTTGTTATTTTTTTCTTGGTATTCACAATCTTATCTGTATGACTACTAAAACTACCACTCAGGAATGTATAAATATATTATCATAAATATACACTTTCTCCTTTTTAATTTCCAAAAGAAACCTTTCTGGCATGGTGAAAATTACTTTATTTCCACAATAACAGTGGGAGTCTCCACATGGAAATTTAAGCTCATACCTCCTACTCAGCAACCATACAATTCTTCAAAATGTCCTCCAATTTTCATCTTTCTTACTGAAAAATTGAACACTTGAGCATTTAAGTGCTGCTGTGGTCCCATCGTCATAGTTTTATATCTCTAATGCTGTTTTAAAGACATTTTTAATTGGAATAGTACTACATCACTTTCTACCCTTCTTTCCTCCCTCCAGTCCCTCCCAGCTACCTCTCTCAATGTTCCACCTATCTCATGTTTTTAGCCTCTTTTTCTTTTGATTATTGTTAGTACATATGTGTAAATGTGCATAAATATATAAATACAATTAGCTGAATCAATACTTGTTGCTTATGTGGATATGATGGTGTCAGGGTTTATATTGGGACACTTTTTATTGGAGAATAAAACAATTAAGGGGCTGATTTGCCCTCCCTCCCTAGCCATTGGTCACCTGTAGTTCTCTGTATAGGGATGGATCCCTTAGCCTTCTGCCTCTGGCATTAACATGTTCACTGTTGCACAGTACACTCTCTGGTATTCTGGCTCTTGCCGCAAAGAGAAGCTTTTTTGATGATGGATGACAGCTATACATACCCAGTAAACATGTCTCAGAAACAAGAGTGACTGCAAGCTGCCATCTGTTTTTGACAAGGTATCCATGAATGAAATAAAAATAAAGCCCCTTCATTATCAAACTCTCTGGCTGAAATGAACTCTGCTCTGCTCTGCTCTTCTCTCCAATTTGAAGCCCTTTCTGTCTTCAGAACACTTTTCTTAACTTTTCCTACTTTGTCAGTCAGTGACATCTGACTCTTCTTGTCATTTCTTTTTTCTAGATTAGGGAGAATTATTTTCCTGCAAAAATGACAGAAACAAATTGCACTCCTAGAAAAGCTGTTATCCCTTCTCTTTCAATATGATTCTTTTATTATCAAAATACACAGGTGGGCAAGGAGAAAATCTGAATTCATGTTAAGTGTGTATTCTACTTTGAGAGCATATTATAATTTACAACTCTGTCTCTGACCTGATGAGTCCTGATAACTCTATTTTCCCTGTGCCTTCCTATGTCTAATTTTAACTCATGTCTATCAACCTTGCTGGTCTGAGATTGTAACTTTGCAAATGTCTGTCTTTAGACTTCTTTATCAACCGAAGCTAATATTCAGCTTAGGTTAACAGCTCACTGTTATTTCACTTCATACTATTCTAAAAAAATATTGCAGATACCTAACCATACAGAATTTTAGGAGTAGTTTAATTCATATACCAATCACTTTAATCTAAAACTTAATATTATTTTTCATATTTAGATCTTTTGCCTGAAAGGTACTAATTAAATTTCAAACATTACAGTAGATGCTTCTAAGTATTTTTATGTTCTTCTAGAATATAATGAAAATTCAATTTAAAGGTTCCCTTATAAGTGTAATTTTATTGGAGCTCAAAATAAAGTTAACAATAATTCTTAATAATTTAATGACAACTCCCTATGCAGATTTTCCAGATTTTTACTATTGTATCACTTGAAACTTGTCTATTCTTTCCTATATTCATAAGACAAATTTAACATAAAACAGACCCATACCTAAGTAAGTTAGGCTGTTGAAAATTAGGTCACTTTTTCCAAGTGAGTATTCCAACTTCTGATTTCTGAAATATCTTCCCTCAGTGTGTCATTCATTTGCTAGTTTGTTTCCTGGATTTTCTGCAGCATAGAATTAAAGCAGAAAACTTGATTAATTTCAGATGAAACATGTTTGGTAGAGATTCTACATGTTAAACACTTTTATACTAGAGACTACAAAGAGAGCTCAGCTGTTACATTGCAAGAGGTGGGTGAAGCTACTTGATGTTTTAAATATAGTACATTTTTATAACTTTTATATATTTATGTATTTTCAAACTTGAAACAAGTTGCAAAAGTGAAATTTGTAACTCATGTAAAACCCTTTTCTCAAAATTCCCAACAGATTGTGTTTAGACGCTTTTATTATTCTTTTTCTTGTAATATGGATTTCTTCTCTGCTCTCTCACTTTCTCTCCCCACCTCTGATCTTAAACATTTGAAAGACATTGGAATATTACATCCATTTACCCCTAAGTGATTCACTAATAGCAAAGATATTCTTGGAGTAGTATAATATTTAAGATCATCAAAAGTAATATTAAATCAATATCATTAATGCTTAAAAGAAATAATATTAAAAAGACGAATATGTATTTTGCTAGAAATAGAAGTACTAAAAAACACCACAAGTTCTTATATTCACACAAATTGTGTGTCTGATCCAAAACTCTTAGTCATCATAACTATCAAACTCATTTTGGGGATTCTAGGGAACCCAACAGGAGTCAGAAACCATCAAACACGTTTAAATAATGAAAACAGTAGACAGAATGGAGTCTGAGAGACCCGTGTGCATCCTTGTCAATTCACTAGCTATGGCAGTCACTGGAATTTCTTATTGAGATTATTAATCATCAAAATATATATAGTTCTGAGTCTCACTCACACAGCAACATCTTTGAGAACCAGGTAAAAGAGTGAGAATTCAGGGCATTGTGAAGTTCTTAGCAGATAAAAGTTCCATTACTGCTCTTTGAACCTGAGAAGTTAATGGCTCTAGGGACTGAAGAAAGGGGGAGTTAGAATCAATAATGGGGATGATTATGTGAGAGCACTTTATCTACCATGTATCAGACCCTGGGCTCAAATCTAAACATCATCACAAAAAATGAATAAATCAATTAATTAATTAAAAGGCAGGTCTGAGAATTTTAAAAGGAGCAAAGAACATTCTACAACATGACATGTAGAGAGAAAAAAATACATTGAGGGAGTAAAAATCCTGGGTCTGAGTGCTCCATCACGGGGGATTAAGGGAGAGTAAGGTAGTTTAGAGGGGAAAGCTGCTATGGTCCCAGCAGTTTAGGAAGCTATCTGTCCTGCTATTTGGCATATACAACCTTCTAATCCACTTTAATAAACTGACTGTTGTTGTAAACCTGCCTATAGCTCATCAAATTGAGCCTCCATCCCCACATATGGTAGGAGGGTTTTATTACTTCCTGCAATGCTTTGACTGTTAAATTGTACTGGGAAATCTCAAAATAAATGTCATCTCATGGGATCACAGTACCACAGTACATTTTCAACACAGTTTAATATTTGTATGCTTAACTAGGCATTGGGAGGGGGCTTATTATATTATAGTGGTTTCTCGTTCTTGAAAATATCTGTTTGAAGGTGCTGATGAATTCCTGTGGTTACTCTCATCACACATTTGCAGCCTTACCTCTTGTGACACTTATTCTGCCTAGCTGATCTGTTCATCAAACATAAACATACCACTCACATTCCTGCTTATGGACACTGCACCTTGCAGATCTTTCTCCTTGACTATCCATTACACACTTAAGTCTTCTATCATATCCTCCCTAGAATCCTTCTAATGACATTTGATTAGTTAAGCCACCCCTAGTTATACCACCAAAAAGACAACCTCATTGTCCCAGCTTCAGTCTTATCAATCTACTACCTGGTAAGCAATACATTTATTGAGTAGTTCACCATTTGCTCTCACCAGCAGAATTTAAACCACATAAGGAAAGAAGGTATGGTCTACAATATATTTCCAATCAATAAAACAATAGCTAGCCTATCATAAGTATTCAGCAAATTCATTTAATGAATTAATGCCATAGAACATGTTTAATTGCACATTTTGACAATGAGAAAATAACCCAAAGTTGGAAATCAAGATATTCAAAGTGATGTTGCATGGTGACAATGGCAGGGTTGACAAGAATGAGATGCAGTCACAGAGTTCTGGCTGGATAAGGACACATAGTGCCAGCAAATGAGAACTGCTCAATTGATTCAATCAGTGAAGGTCAGTGGGACCATGTGTATTCTGATCGCCAGCATTTTTTTATGAGCTGAGTTCAATTAGCATTGGATGTTACAGTGGCAAAAAGTAAAAGTGGTGTTATACAAATCTAGTAGAAGACAGCTGCATTTTAAACACAGTGTTACATTCTGAACCTGGTGTTGCTTACTCAAAGCAGATCACAATCAGAGATGATTAGTTTAAGACTGCTTAATCCTGATACCATGCTAGTATTGAGGAAGGGTATTTGTTGGAGAATGATGGGAAAAGATGCATGCAGACCACTTGTGAGTTTCTTCTAAAACCCAGGAGAAATATATTTCCCTTTGACTTTTGATAGATGCTAGGAAAATATGCTCTAATATTCTGTTTAATGAATTATCACATATCAGCAGCTCAAATATATAATTGTACTCTCTTCTCTTTATTGTTTACAAAACAAAGACATAGAGGCTCCCATGGAACTTATAGATGATCAGAAAGCATATAGGTCACAGTTAACTTGACAGTCACTCTTAGTGCAAAATATTAATTCAAGATACTAGAGTGGGAAATAGCTTCAAATACAATGTTGTTGACAATATTCTACCCATAAAACTCTAATACTACAGAGATTTGTAGATATGAAAGCAAAAAAACAACTTAGCTATTTACTGGAGGAACATACACACTTTACAGTTTATGTTTATAACTTTAAATTTGTAATGACAAATTCATTAAAGGCAGTAAATCCATGAATGGAAAAGGAGATGAAATATTCAGCAAATATCATCTTAGTACATGTACTAAGGTTGAAATGCTGACAGAATCTTGTAAGTTGTGATGAAAATACCCTGTAAATAAATGAAAACCACTGAATGTGCCTAATGAGTAAACAGAGAAGCTCTGACCCTGCAGGCATCCTCTCAATAGATGAAAGGCAGAGAAAGAAAATGATCTGAAGATAAGACAGTTAACTAACAACAAAGTGACAAGTCAAAGTTTTGAAAAATAGTAAGTTATATGTATAATGTCATTTTTAAAGCTGGATTCAGTGGGCTTCTTACCTGAAGTAACATAAAGTTTCTAAGGATACTTCCACGTAGGAAAATAACTTATAGAACTATCTACATAACTCACAAAATTCTTGGAAGACTGGAGAATCAGAAAATTAATGATAATAACTGCAATGAGAAGATGAACTTCCAAGCTTCCAGGACCACATCTCAAACAGATTCTGGATTAGCTCAATGTGTAACAGTTCCAAAAAGCATGAGATCTTAAGCTGAACTGTTTGTGCTGCCACCATAGAAGGCTCACAGTGATGCTCCATGAATGAGCTCTCTTCACTCTAGTCCTTCAAGGGTTAGTCTAAGGTCAAAACTCCAGATAATAAAGAAACTGTCTGAGCCTGGGGTTACAGAGAAAGTAGGATCTGGTAGCAACAATGACCACTTGGCTTCTTCCTTCCACCATGGCTTCTTTCAGGGTTTCTGAGAGTGAGTAAGCAAAGGTGCATCAAACAACATGGAAAAGTGGCTAGGAACAGTAAAATCCCTAGATAAATGGCAACATGTGTGTGAGCATGTACACAACAGGTCATATTATTCTCATTTTTAAGTATTCCTATTTTACTTGGGAAAAGGCCTATAGAGTCCCTATTTTGTCAATCCATTAAATTCCAGGAATGACCTTGCATATGAAAGTATGTTTATATGTGTGCATGAAAGGTATATATGTGTATATGTGTGTGATGTGAGAGTATATGTATATATACACACAAATATATGTATTTTATCTTTCATTCTCTCTCTCTCTCTCTCTCTCTCTCTCTCTCTCTCTCTCTCTCTCTCTCTCATTCTAATTGGTCTTAATAAGAAAATCCTGGATCCAAATATATGGGTAAATGCTGAAAGATTAGAAATGGAGCCAGTCACTACAGAAACTTCTTAACCTCTACCTAATCCTCAGCCTGAAAGGGACAAGCTCATGTCTCCCCCCTGCCTTATCACTTCCTCTCTCCACCCAGACATATAACTTCATGCTTCATCCTCCCAAGTGCTAGGATTAAAGGTGTGTGCCACCAATGCATGGCCTCTAATGGCTTGCTCTGCACTCTGATCTTCAGGCAAGATTTATTTATTAAAGAACAAACAAAATATCACCACATTTGTCCTTTTCATCTATTTTTTTAAAAGTTATGACTAATATAAGAGAAACCATATACAATAGGAACAATAACTATATACAACATGTACAGGCAATAAATACATCAACCATGTCTTGTCCATAAACAATTGATAAATTCAGGGAAAATGCTGCATATCTATCCTTTCTTGGTGAGTCCAAAATGTTGAACACACTTCACTTTCTATCCTAACTTGCATTACAAAAACTATCTTTTAATGTGTCTCAACCTTTACACTTTACACCTCTTTAGTGAATTTCTTTTCTGAATCTGGTATTAATGAAAACTCTAACTATAAAGTCTTCAACTCAATCAGAGATGTGAGAAGAAAGTAATATTACCTGAGTAAGCAGAACGTGCAAGCAAATGACTTCCAAAAAAATTAAAAAATGTCAGAAACAGTTGGCTGCCTGGACAGTCACCCAAGGTTCCTTTGCAATGTTAGGGCATGTATCTTTGGCTTACAGGCCTAGAATACCTGACAGACTTATATGTGAAACAGGATTTTCTGAAGAACTGTCCTATCTTGTCTGGTAAATTTGTCCTTCTGCTTGTTCATTTTGGACAGCATACTGTCAACAGTAGAGGCAACAGCATTTTCTTGACCAGTGGCTAACTTTTGCCCCCAAAATGTAAACTCCATGTGGAGTTTCTTCAATGTCCATCATCTTTTCTAAAGTACATTGGTGCTGCCAGGAGTAGACATGTTTCATTGTCATATGAGAAAAACAACCTATGTTATTAAAACATCTTAAATTCTATGTACTGTAGCTCTCTGAAGTGTTTAAAGATGACCTGTCTATCTAAAATATATCTCTGTTTAACCTTGAAAGCATTCCTAATATGACTAGAAGTTTAATTGTAATAGGTGACTAGTTACTAACCTGTATATTTTTTTATCATCCTCAATAGTTGGTAACAATAAATGTCAAGGACTAGAAATTTGCATTACATTGTTAAATGAGTTGTATAGGTACAATACCTTGAACAAAATTAGAAATGTATATGCAGTATGTTCTAACAAAAATATTCTCAACTTTGCATCAGTATACAAAGATCCATATCAAAGTAAAATATTTAAAACTAGTAGTTGCTTTTTTGGTATAAAAATAAATTAAATAATCTAACTTTTTATCCTATTTGTATATCCCCCCTGTTTCTTTTCAGAGTATATTCAATAATCTACCCTTATATCCTATCATATCTGTATCCCCTTTTTTCTTTTTAAAACAAGAGCCCTATATCTAAACTCCATTTTTGAGCTTTTTTACTGACCATTACCAATAACAACTTGTAACCAACCACCCTAAATGATGACAAATATACATAACATATAGAAAGATCAAAAAACCACCCACCCCACTTCTTGGGAATATGGGCATCATTTTCTTAAGTTTACTTCCTGCTGTCTGGGGTTGATGGCATCCTTAGGAGACCCTGAAAAGAAAATTTGGGTTAATTGTCACGTCCTGGGAGATATATGTATATATATATATAAAGTTTATAAGTTTTTGGATAATATTATACTTTAAGAAATGTTCTAAAAAGTTAAAACCAAAAGATAATGAAATTAATGACAATAAAATAGTCCCTTATTTTTTGTTTTTCTTCTGACCCATATCAAGTGGCTCTTCTGATGTGAGACAGGGATTTTGGATTCTACTTTAACAAGTATGCTTGGGTTTAGAGAGGGAGAGAGTCACACTCCAACTCCAAAGCTTTAATTTTTAATTGGACTGGGACTACAAAAAGATCATTTGGTTTATGTGTCTGTAGAGAACAACAGAAACAAACATTTGGGAAGATTTATAAAATTTTATCCTGTTGAAAATGTGATATATCAATAGGCCAACTTACTCTTTTTCTTGGTACATTTTTTTTTCCTGGATGATTTGTCCTTTTTCTTCACATGTCTTATTTGTCCAGTGGTCTTCAGATTCCTTAGCTGGATGCCTTCATTCTACTGGGAAGAAAAAAACAAAAACCTTCCCCAACCCTAATTTTGGGGAGGTTCCCTTTTGGCAAGTTACATCAGATCAAATGAAAATCATTTATTAGTCATATAAGTTAGTTAAAATTGAATGGTTATGCTGGTTGATGAACTATCATCTCTTCTAATTAAGAGGTCTTTCTTGTTCAAATTGAACCTTTATTAATTTTGATGATATCCATAGCTTTTCTTCTCCTGAGGAAACAAAAGCAAAACCTTTTCCCTAATGTAACACATATCCTGGTTTCCATTCTGAGGTCAGTATATCTTTATAGTATACAAGCTGATTTAATTTCATAGTTTTTTTTTCTATTATCCAATGTCTTTCTGCAGATACTATTCCTTTCTAATTACCACTGAGAAAACTCAAAGTTAATAGTGCATTATGTAATCTATTTCTGGGGGTCTCTATCATCTCTTTCTGTTTATTTAGCATATCCTTTAGAGGTTGATTTGATCTTTCTATAACTGCTTGCCCTATAGGATTGTGTAGTATACCTGGGATATGCTTTATATTGTAATAAGCAAAAAACTGTTTCATTTCACTAGAGACATGCTAGAGCATTGTCTTTCTTAATTTGTACAGGTATTTCTATGATGGTCATCATTTCTAGCAAATGTGTGATTACGGAATCAGCCTTTTCAGAAGTCAAAGCAGTTGCTCATTGAAATCCTGAATAGGTGTCAATGGTGTGATGTACATATTTATTTTTCCAAATTCTACAAAATAAAACACCTCCATCTGCCAGCTTTCATTCCTTTGAGTACCCTTTGGATTACTTCCTGCAGGTAGTAGAGTTTGGTTGTATAAAAAACAAGTATGATATTTCCTTATAATTTCCTTGGCTTGTTGCCAAGTAATGGAAACATCCTTTTTATAATCCTTCATATTGACATGAAGTTTTTATGAATTTCTGAGGCCTCCAGCACATTTCCTATCAGGATCTGATCAATTTCTTCAATACCTTGTGCTATGGGGCCTGATAGATCCATATTGGATCATATGTGTGTTATATATAAGGGATGATTCCTACTCCTGATTCTTTTCTTTCTTTCCTTCTTCCTTCCTTTCTTTCTTTCTTTCTTTTTTTTTTGAGCTGAGGATCGAACCCAGGGCCTTGCACTTGCTAGGCAAGTGCTCTACCATTGAGCTAAATCCCCAACCCCCTGATTATTTCTTATAACTGAATAAATAACAAAGTTAATCCTGACTTATCAGGAACAAATCCAGCAGTTTCACTGTGTAGAACAACTTTTTCTACATACTGAGAGTCAGTACCTATGTTAATAGGTTCTGTAAAATCCATTAATACCACCAGAATAGCATGTAATTCTGACTTTTGAACAGAATCATAAGGGCTTTGAGCCACTTTACTTAAATTTTCTGATTTGTAACCTGCTTCTCCTAATTTATTTATATCAACATAGAATGTGGGGACTTCAGATATTGGTGTTCATACAAAATGTGAGGAAGAATCCAATTAGTTCTCTTTTTAAATTGAATTGTCTTTCTCTGGGAATATTTGTTGCTAACTTCTCCAAAAAATTACTGCAAGCTCTTTGCCAAGGTTCACTTTCTACTGATAATTTGTCAATTTCATCATCAGTAAAAGCTACTACAATTTCGGCTGGGTCTATTCCTGGGTCTATTTCCTTTTAAAACCAACTCAGAGACATTTTCCACATAATTTTTTAGTTCTTTACTCTGTTTATATGGTAAAAAGATCAATTCTAAGATAATATCCTCCCTTTGCATTAATATTGCTGTATGAGAATGCATAGAATGTAAAATAACTAGAATATAACCAAGCTCTGGATCCAAATGAGCCATATGTTCATACTGTAATTTCTTTTCCACCAAAGTCAATTCTTTCTCATCTTCACCTGATAATTCTCTTGGACTATATAAGTCCTTGTCATCATTTAAGGTTTTCAACAAATTAATCAGTTCTTGATTTTCTACTCCAATAGTGGTCTGTAGATGAGAAATATCTCATAGAAATCTTTGAAAGCTATTAAGAGTACTCAATTGATCTCTCCCAATTTGCACTTTTTGGGGGTCTAAATTTTTCTAGACCTATTTTATATCCTGATTAATTAATAGAATTTCTTCTTTGTATTCTTTTAGGGGTAATTTGTAATCCCCAACAAGTCAAAATTTTCTTTACTTCTTAGAACATTTTCTCTAAAGTACCTACATTTGAATCAGCTAGTAAGATGCCATCCATGTGGTGGTAATCTAGAGATTGAGGAATTTGGTTATGTATCATTTCCAATGGCTGAATTACAAAATATTGGCACAAGGTGGGGCTATTCAAGAGTTTCTGTGGGAAAACCTTCTATTGATATCTCTCAACAGGCTGAGAATTATAAATAAGCACCATGAAGGGAATTTTTTCACTCTTTTTCTTGTAAAGGTATAGTGGAGAAACATTCTTTTAAATTGATAACTATAAGAGGACATCCTTTATGTAATAGAGAAGGCAAAAGAATTCCAGACTGTCAAGAGCCCATTCACTGAATAACCTCATTAACAGCTCTTAGCTTTGTTACCATTCACCAACTTCCAGATATCTTTTAAGTGACAAATACAAGATAATTCCAAGCACTGGCTGATCCTTCAATATGCTGAGCATTTAGCAGCTCCTGTATCAGCTGTCCTAAAGCCTGAAGTTTCTCTAATTTTTTTTTTCCAGAGCTGAGGACCGAACCCAGGGCCTTGCGCTTGCTAGGCAAGCACTCTACCACTGAGCTAAATCCCCAACCCTGAGTTTCTCTAATGTTAAAGGCCATTGCTCAACCCATACATGTTTGTCCATTAACCATTTTAAAGGTAAGGATGTCAGTGCCTTTGAAAGATCAGTAGCTGTTTTGCCCTATTCTTGTACAACCTGAATGGTCGGTGACTGTTCTTTTTACTACCTTCTAATGTTTTCCCCAGAAACATAAGTTAATTTATGGTTTCTTTCTGAGACAGGACAAATGTTAATCTGGGTATTCCATTGTTGTAATATATCACATCTCCATAAATTCATTGCTATATTAGCCACATATGGCTTTAATTTTCCTCTCTCTCCTTCTGGCCCTATATATTCAACCCATCTAATGCCCTGTTTTACCTGAGATAATGTTCCAGTCCTTAAAAGCTGAACATTTACCTCCTAAAGAAGCCAATTTGGATGCCAAGATTCTGTTGCAATTATTGCTATGTCTGCATCAGTGTCTCCAAACCTTCAATGACAATGCTATTTATCCGTATCTTTAATTTTGGTCTTTGTTCATTTAGAGAAGTTTGCCAAAATATTTACTTTATAGTTTCTCCTGAATGTTTTGTTTTCTCTTCTATAGCGGTTCTATCATTCAGAGCAGTATGGTTTCTTACAATAGGCATTAGGTTCTCTAATTGTTCTGGGAAGGAGTTTCCTCAACAATGACAGGAAAGGACTGATCCAGATTTGAGATGGGCGCCCACATGAGCCCCTTAAGGCATTTTCCAAAAGCAAAAGCTTATCTTAACTGTCCCTCGTTGATCTACATTCATTAGTTCTGCCTTTGCCACATCTTTTGCATAATCCAGAGAGGAGGGACATTCTGTTGGAATTATTCTTTAAAAAAAAGTTTTCTAGGAATGCCCTGTCTACAATCCCTTTTTAAGTGACCTTGTTTAACATGATTGAAATATTTGACATGTCAGTCTTTCTTCAAACCTCTGGAAATCACCCCTTGTATCCAAGCATCATCATGGTTATGAGATTCAGTATTGACTGTATCTTGTATCTATTCCTCCAATGTGCTGATCCTTTAATGTCCTAATTACCCTTTTGCATGTGCATTAGCATCTTCAAAATCCAGAGATTCAAATACTAGTTTTCTAGCTTCTGAGTTTGGTGTCATTCTATTTATTGCTGAAATCAGTCTTTGTAAGAAATCAGTGAAGATTTCTTTTGAGTCCTGTATAACTTTAATAAATAACTAAATTTTCTTTCAAACTTCTTAAATTCTGTCCCAAGCATTCAAGGCTGTTACATGACATAAAGTCAGGGAATAGTCATCATATAGGGATTGCCTTTCTACACTAGCATAATCTCCCTCTCTAAGAAGTTGGTCTTGGGAGATTTACATTCATCTAGACCTACCTCAGTGTTCTATCGTCTTAGCCTCATCTTTCCAACAGATCTTCCATTGAAATTGAGGACCAGGCTCCAAGACTGATGGTAACCAAATCTCTCTAGCCTTGAAAGACAATTCTAAGTTGACCACAAGTTTAACATCTGCTGCACAAAATATGAATGCATGCCATGAGGCTATTGCTTTCTTTAATCTCCTCAAACATAACATTTGCACAAGTGTCCCATTCAGCTCTTACAAAGCCTTGGAGATATCTATCATTTTACAGTTCCTGTAAAGTACCTGGATAAATTAAGGCTGGCTGTTTGAAAACCTTAAGCTATTCCTCTTTATCCTTATAATGCAATGCTGACATTCATTCTCCTTTAAATCCCTCTGCCTGTGTCTGAATATCTCTATGATCTGTTTTAATAAGTTTTCTAAAACTTTTATCTTGGCATTCATATTAACCAACTTTTTTAGTGATAAAACAAAAATGATCAAACAGATAGCATTTCTAGTTGACATTATGTAAATCCCATCTAAATTAATTATCCTCACGTTTAATTTCTCTATTTTCAAACTGTCCAGAATATTATCATACAGAGAAATGATAATCTCTGTCACTGTAATAGTGTTTCCCATTTTTTAATGTGGGAAAAAAAACCTCTCTTCTTTTTAAATTAATTCCCCCTTTAAGAATTCCCAGTTGTCTCACCAAATCTGCCAATGATTAAGATTTAGATGTGGGGCTGACTGCTTCTACTTAGAACAGTAGAAGCCCAAACAAATTTCAAGGCAGTTACCTTGCATAGTACAGCCCAAAGAGGGTGTCCAGGGAGAGCCCACAACCCACCAGGAGAGGAATATGCCAAAGAGCCAGCCATCTGCACAGGGGGAAAGGGAAAAGGATGAGGGGAAATTAACTCCTATAGTTTGGGGAGCCCTATGGTGTTTGCTGCAGAGAAACTGTAACAGAAACTTAGCTGATGGGGTAATGACTCCAGCTACACACAATTCCAGCCTCTACCAGTGGTTGCAAAGCCATAGGCAAGTGGCTTTTTCATGAATTTGTGTCCCATAAGTTGGATGCCTATTGTACCACGAAGCCTAATTAGTCTTAATAATAAAAACCCTGGACCAGATTTAGGGGTAAATGCTGAAAGATTTGAGAGACAAAGAAGTAAGCCACAGCCACCTCTTACATAGCCAACCCCTCAGCCTGAAAGGGCTCAGCTTCTGTCTCCACCCCACCTTATCACTTCCTCTCTCCACCCAGCCATATCACCCTGTTTCTTCTTCCCAGGTGCTAGGTGGTATTAAAGGTGTGTGACACTACTGCTTGGCTTCTAGCTCCATGCTCTGTTCTTCAGGCAAGATTTATTTGTTAAAGCACAAACAAAATATCACCACAGATCATCACAGATGACTTTGTTTTTATTGAAGTAGAATGGTAAGGGCAGAAGGACTAGCTGGCAGCTTTCTATTTTGAGTTTTCTCCTATTTGTCTTTGTTTTTAATTGCATTTACAGAAACAGGTCTACAATATTAAATATGAAAAATGCATTTCTTAGATAATAATGAGTTTAATTAAAAATAAGAAATACTAAATGTAAACATGCATAACTCCAAGACTGATTCTCCAGGATTCTGTAGTGCAATTCCTGTGCGTTTATGCAAAATCTGCAATGTTTGAACAACTCTACTTCTTATCTGAGGCTCTATCTTTAGAATATGAGATCTATTTGAACTAAGAAAAAACATGGAAGGAAGATGTTTTTATTCTAAAGGAAAAATATGATTCTTCACTGCTATGACAGTATAAGGACCTATATTGCCTTTCAAATGAAGTAGATAAAACTTAAAAACAAAGATAATACATTTTATTTCATTTGTTTAAAAGTAGTACCACTTAAACTTCTGCAAATTTCATGGACAGGGTGCTGAAAATGAAGGAATATTTATTCAAAAATTCTGTATAACGCATTGTCATAATATCTTAATCAGAAACAGAGTGATAAGCCAAACTCATAGGGATCATTCACCCAGTTTCCAAATCAACATTCCATATTTTTTACAATCCTGCTTCTAGCTAAATATAGCCAAAGCTTAGCTCTAGAAAAGTAAGAGAGATGGGGTTTCCTCATTATGCCTAGCCACCACTAACTGAACAATGATATTGCTTCTTAGTTCAGTTGTCATTGAAAATAGGGTCTCTAATTAATTATGGTTCCACTTAACTTGTTTCAACTTATGATGGGGCATAAGCAACATGTGTTTAGGAGAAAGTGTATTTTTAGTTCTGACTTCCCATAATTAGTGATAGGTAATCAGTATCTATGGCCATGCATGGTTCAACTGCCAATCAGTCACACAACCTAGAAATGAAATGCTAAAAACATGCTCTTGGATGCTAAGCTATTATTTTTAGAAAGTTGGGGTCATTAAGCATATTTCAACCTACAATGTTTCAATACAGGAAGGCTTATCAGAAAGAGAACACAGTATAGGTATGGTGATACATGCCAGTAATCTTAGCAGTCAGGAAATGGAGACATATGAATCTATAGATAAAGACCTCAGCTCTATAGTGAAATTTTAGGCTGGTCTGAACTATATATAATCCAGTGTCAAAACATATATACTAAAATTATTACAGGGTCACAACTACTACAACAATATGGCAATGACTTATTGAATGTCATTGGAACTTAAGCAAAAACCCAAGAAAAACCATTTTATTAGAGTAATTAGTTTCTTAGAAGAGATTTTAAATCACTAGTGAAAATGCAGACTACCAGCAAGTGGAATTCAAACATGGGACATGCATGTAGCAAAACATGAGGTTAGACATAATTCTTACAGTTTCAATTACATAAATTTCAGTTATATAAAAATTTTTCTATTGAGTAAATAGATATATGAAAGTACAAGGGACACAGAAAAAATTTTTATTTACCCTGACGTCTTCCCAAATATGACATATTCATCAATTATTTATATATTGCTGATTAAATTACATAAAATATTGATAAATTAAGTTACATAAGTCTGAAATGTGCCATGAGTAATAGAGCTCACTGACAGCAAAGGAGTTATAAAAACCTGTGAATACATTGGTGATTACATATATCTACATTAATTACAGCTGCATAACACAAATATGAATTTCTAACACAGTGACGAATCATTTGGCTTCAGAGTACTAAAATATAGGATAAACTGACATGTAACAATGAGTAGACACAATAATAATGCATTATCTGAAAGGTGGACCCTGAAGACATCTGGAAGTTGGCAGATGTTCTTTAGACTGCAAAGATGATGATTTGAGCTTGGAATTTATCCAAGCAGAATGTAATGGAGGAAAAAAGAAGCTTTATGTCATCTTATGATGAAGATTATTCTTTTCCAAAATGTATTCTGTTTTCAAAAAATAAAATTATTTTGGGTTGGGGATTTAGCTCAGTGGTAGAGTACTTGCCTAGCGAGCGCAAGGCCCTGGGTTCGATCCTCAGCTCAAAAAAAAAATATTTTATTCTATGTAATTTACAAATAAATACACAGTTGGTGAAAGATAACCACCCAAATATTTGCTCATTTCCAAACTCTATACATGAGAGTGAATTTCTGCACAGTTAGCAACGGAGCTTAACTTGGAATTCTAAGGATTCTGTCCTTACTATGTTATCAGCCCGCTACTGCGTCCCAGCCTGAAAAGAGGGCATGCCTTCTCTGTGTCCTCTCTTTCCATATTCCCTCTGTACTTGCCCTCGGTGCAGTCTTTCTGTCTCTCTGTCTCTCTCTCTCTCTCTGTCCCTGTCTCTCTTTCTTCTTCCTCCTAATAAAGCTCTAAAAAGGTAACCACGGCTCATGATTCTTCCACCACCTCAGCATCCAGCACTCTCTTCCATTACAGGTGGCGAATGCATTAATCCATTCAGGAGTTAGTTTGGTTTCAAACTCAACTTGGTTTCAAATTTACTATCAATTACATTATTCATTTATCTATTATGGTTGTTGCTACTTCAATATGCTGAAAGTTGAATTCATTTACCCACCATGAAGAAAGAAAAAACTATGATGGAATTGAAGCTTGCAAATTACCCTTATAACCTCTTTGTGACTAATATATCCTCTTGCCAACATATTTTATGTATGCTTTCATTCCATATATTCTATATGTCCATAAACAGACACACATTACTTATTTTTTATACTTCATTACTTTATGCTAGCATCTTTAGTATGTTTAATAGCACTATAAGTTTCATTTTCTCTAATCACACTGCATAAAAACATCTGCTGAATGAATGACCCCAACATATGTGGTGTTTTAAAGGCATTTAGTTTTGGATGCCATATATTAGAACATAGCTGTTAGAGGAAAAATAAGTGAAATGAAAATAGATTAAAAATAAAACAATACTTATTTCAAATGCCATGAATGATGTCTGAACATATGTGTTTTCATATGGCTCCTCGGTATATACTTCCTTATTTCTAACAAATGACAGATGTCATCTGGAAAATTAACTGATACTATAACCTATACTTATGTTATTTTCCTGCTTAGTTTCTAACTCAACACCTACTATATGGTCAAGCAGAGGCCTGAGTAAATGTTTCCAGGGCTAACAGAAGGAGACAACATCTCACATTAATGATAGCAGCATGATTAGGGTAAATGCACACATCTCACTAAAAGTAATAGAATGTCCTTAGATTCTAATTCCCCTTCCCTATTGCTTGCCTCCACTCTGAGGGCTGTTGATGAGGCTGACCTGTAGAGAGAGATTCCCTCTACAGGTCTCTACAGATAGACTAATGAGCTCTAAAACTACTAGCATTTTAATACTAAACATTTTATTTAACCTCTCAATGATTTCATCATTTTCTAAATGGTGATGCAAAGTTTCTTCTGATAGTAAACTGTATTACAAATGTAAAGTGTTTGAAAAACACCTACATGAAGGTCATAGAAAGTTAGTATAAATAATTTAGATGGGTGTGAACAAGGAAGCACTAGTCACTTTATGTTTGCATGTTGAGTGTATTTAACAGCATCCATAAATTTTATTTTTTCCAGTCACAGAGACTGAAGACAGAGTCAACAGAGATAGGTCTAACTGAGCAGAAAAGAACCATCCTTAGCACATTTACAAGATGAGTTTAGATTAGTAGCTGAATCTGGAGAGGGTATAGACTATTTAAAGGAGCATGGTCTTAGAAATGAGTCTGGACTAACATTATAGCCTGCAGTTTATCATTTATGTGGCTTTTGGCAAGGGGTTTTTAGTCAGATTATTAAGTACTAACTTACTGGATCATATATTTATAACATACATATAATTTTTTTAGAAAGTAGGTGTTTCCATCCAGATTGGATTTCTGTTAGAGACCTAGAATCATAATTAATCTTTGACAACATATGTATAATGTTGTTCTAACAACCTTGTAAATTTAGAGATCTCTGAACTTCTTCCCTGACTTCATGAATATGTATGAGCATGCTGAATCTCTTACCACCTTATAATTCTAGAAGGACCACTTGCCTGACACAATGAGGCTCATAAACACACATAGGAAAGACTACAGAAGAACAAGACCAATTTAGGATGTGGTGAAGAGGAATATTTTCCTATAATCATCATGAAAAAGAGACACTTATTCAGATAGCTACTTTATTTTAATAATCCATGTGTTCTAGTAACATGTTGGGAACCTGGAACACAAAGAAATGAACAAAGCAGAACATCTCCCTTAAGGGAGCTCAAATATGAGCCAAGTGTGAAGAGATGAGGGGCAGTTTCCTTCAGTTACTCTGGCAGACAATATGGGAGTACCCAGAGGCTGATGAACATGACATAAAACATAGCACAAGAACAAACTAGACATCTAGAGATTTTCACCAAACATGACCAAAGAGTTGCTTAGGCAGTAATGATATTTCTAAGGCACTACATGATGTGGCTGGCAAGCTTCAAACAATAATTTTCCATGCTTTTGCACCCCTACATTTATTAAGAATTTTACCCTAAAATTAATTAGACTCTCATCAAAGAGGAGTTAGATGGGTTTAACTAAAGCATGGGAGTATAAAAGAGAGAATTTATAGCTAAGTCTGGAGTCTTGAATCAGATCAAGGTGTGAATGTTCTTAAGAGTATGACCTTCTCTGTTCTCTTCCCTCCATATGGTCTCTCTCTCTCTCTCTCTCTCTCTCTCTCTCTCTCTCTCTCTCTCTCTCTCTCTCTCTCTCTCTCCTCTCTCCCTCTTTCCATCTCTCCCTCTCTCTCCCAATAAGGCTCTAGAAAAAAAAGGGAAAAAAGAGTATGACCTTCTCATTTATGAACAAGGTATCACAGAAGCTAGGCCAGCAAAGACACACTGTCAGAATTCACTGGACTATGAGTGACAGTCTAGTTAAAAGATAGTCACTAACGACTAAGGAATGTGACCCCTTCAAATACCTGGCAATGTTACAAAAGGCAAGATCTCCTTGGTAGAAAAGCTGGAGTTGGGATAACTCATGTAGAGGAGAGTTAGTCCCATCTTACTAATCAAGTTTTCTGTGTTTACAACAAATTTGACTTTTTGTCACTCTTCATCACTCTTTCCATCTAACAATTATGCTTCAGGATACGTCTCTGGAACATAAGTGGAAAAATACTGTATAAATACAGTTATAACATTAGTTATTATACAATAATGAGTCCCAAAGCCATGTGTTTTCAGTATATCAGTTATTTAACTTCCACATGCATTTTCTACTTCCTGTAGCTGAGCGGAGCAAAGTAAATTCATTCATAGTTCCTATCTGAAAACTAGGGAAGCACCTACTACATGGCTGATGCTTAGTAAATAGCAATGAATTAATTCAAAGAAATAGAGAAAATCTTCAGTTAGGAGATTGGCTAAATGTTGAGACCATTGACCCAGATCAGATAGATATCAAGTGTTTTTATATTCATTGGAAAATACATAAAATCAAACAAACTTCTGTACCTCTCATTTATTTTTCATTTTAACAAAAAAATACAAAGAATGTGTATATATATGAGAAAAAGAAACAGAAAACAAACTTAAAGAAATATATTAGTGTTGTTGGCTAGTCATATAGCTCAGCAGCAGAACAAATATATAATATGTGAAAGGCCCTAGGATCATACCCCAACACACACACACACACACACACACACACACACACACACACACACACAGCAGTGCCAAATAATAGATTTGCAGGGTTAACAAGAAATGAGGACAGGAGGCATATTGCAGAAAAGGTATTGATGAAGACACCATCATCAGCCTTGTTAAAAAAATCTCTTGCTGTGGTAATAATTAGTGAAGCTGGTGTCTGTCTAAATGTGCATGCTGTGTTTTGTCTGACTGGTGAGTCATTCCATCCTGTAGAAGCCACCACATCATGAGCAGGTACAATGCAAGAATTGTTTCTCCTATTTCCCAGTAAAATATCTGACTGAAAATAGAGTCATTATCTTCCCATTTCAGTTAAAAATGGATAAACACATGACTTGAGAATTCCCTATGGAACAATAAGAAGTAAGAATCAAATATCCGTAACATTATCTTTTAAATTAAGCTTAACTCATGTTGGACATGGCCTGTTTATATGAAGGATTTTTTTTTTTTTTTGCAGAAGTGATCACTATCAATATATTAGTTTGTACTGTGTTATATTAAGTTGCAAAGAGAAAAACGGGAAAAAAAATTAAATAAATTATAAAACTTATCCATTTAAGAGGAAAGTGATTTGAAAATGGCAAGTGCCCTGACTTGATCATATCAGATGCCTACACACATCTGAATATCTCATCCCTTCGCATAAACACATATGGGCACAAAATGTTAAACTGAGAATAATATTCCCTGGCAAAAGCTGTAAGCCACTGTCAATCTCCCCCTCCTCAGGTTCTGTACATGTAAGGGTTAAGTCTCACAGTTTCATTCAGCCTATAGCCCTGGGACTCCTATTTACTTTAATGGAAATCACTTTTCCAAGGCACCATGCAGAGATTTGAAACACAGGGTGAAAGGTCACCCTGCAACTCTAAGAATAATAAATTTGCAATTTGTACTTTCCTGACCTCCAGAAATATTTTGAGGTGTTTGAGGCCAAAGAAAACAAAGCAGTGCTTTGAAAGGGCTGGGGGAACTATCAATTGATCAATTTAAGAGGGATTATCTGATAATTGGGTAAATACATTGTTATTGATGTGTAGAAAGAGGAAGATGTGCCAAGAAAATACTAATGCCCAGGCTGAGATTTATCTGCTAATCCTTGTAGGAGGCAGTTTACTGAGGACATGAGTAATTGCTCTGCTAACAGATTTATTCTTCTTTTAAGCCCATTTGGGGCTTAAGTCCTCCCTTTTCTTTCCAGCAGTAAAAATGCAGCCTGAATCACTGCTGCCTACTGTGCTAGACTTTGCAACACCTCCTGGTCATGGTCAGATGCCAGCTTCTTTGATTTAACATCTACCATGGTTGCTACAGAAGAGTGTTCTGGCCAGATGTTCTTTGAATGACCTTTCAGGAATTTTGCATTTGATTGGGCTACCTGAAGATAGTTGTCTGTTTTTCACAGCCATAATTTTAACCTGAGTTGTTTTGAAGTAGGATTCTAAGGAAGCATGGGAGATCCCTAGAGAAGGAAACAGGAAAGTAAGCTGCTATTCCATTCTTTCCCTAGTATTCTGCGACCTTGGTTTATCTCATTATGTTGTCCTGCTGTTTGGCTCCTGATTTCCCATCTGTGATCCAAGGGAAATAGAGTTCATATTGTTTGCAGCTCTAGCAATTAGTAAAGGACAAAGTAATTGCTTTTCTGCATTGTACATTGAGCATGACCCAATTAGCAGGACTTTTTATAGTTTTCATTTATTTCCTTCTATATATCATCACATGCTGTCGAAAACATGTGTTGATTGGTCTTAGAATTTCTATAGGGGGAATTCAAAGAACAAAATAATTTTTTTCTTATCCAAATATTAAATTAACTTTTCATGTAAGTACTAAACTGGTTTTGAAATCCCAATAAATACAATTCATTTTTAGAAAAATATATTTTAGCAACATAATTTTCAAAGCCCAATACACAAATGTGCATCTATAAAGTCATCACCTATATGTGCTCAAAAAACCTACTGCTCAATTGTAAAATAAAAGTTTCAACATTATAGCTGACTTACCTAGAAATATCCTGTTAAGTCTGGTAATGCTCAATTTAAAATATTAAAAGCTCTCTCACTGGCATATATATAATACAGATATGTACATATATATTCCAATATTTAATATTATATCTAATGTATTCTAGGTGATAGTTTGAGAAATAGACAGATGATAGATAATATACAAATGACAGATGAGAGCTAGGTAAATGATAGACAGATAAGGGATAGATAGATATTAGATAAATAAATGATAGGTGAGAATTAGATAATAGATAAATAAATGATAAATCTGTAGACAGACAATAGGTAGGTAGATGGTGATAGATAGATAGATAGATAGATAGATAGATAGATAGATAGATAGATAGATAGATCAATGTTAATTCTACAGCATCTACAATTTGGTGAGTCTGAACTCTGAAGCCATTTTATTCTATAGGACAGATTTAGTAGCATAAAATAGATAGATATTTCTCAGGATATATTTTATGTGTCAGTAAGGATATTAATATGATTCACATATACTTTTGGAAAATCAACAAAATACAATCCAATGGTATGTGAAAGGCAAAATAACAGTCTAAGGAATCATTCAATATATATTCCAGAGTGTGCTGGTGGTGATGCAGGCTAGGCTTCTTAAGAAATATTATATAAGCAACAGTTTAAATTGAATAATGTAGATGCTTCTGAAGTGATGAAATTCATAGGAAACATGAAGAAAAGACACATCAGTATTCAGTTTTGAGGCCAAATTAAAGTCTTCATTACATCCACACATCTAAAGGGTCTTGTTCCTTTGCTCTTGCTCTGCACTCAATATTCTCTTTTCTGGATGGCTACTGTGGGCTTTCCATCTGGCCTGAATTTTCATAAGATTGAAGATACAGAGTAGGCAACTTGGTGAAATGAAAGTGACTTGAAACTTCATGCACCATTTTTGCTTACCCCCTTAACAAAAATTAAAATGTGGTCATTTCAACTGTGTTGTATATTGGAAAATACTACCCTTAACTGTACCAATATATACATAAAAATGAATTAAAAACAAAATAAAAATAAGTAGAAAACACAAATGGCGGCATATAGGAGTGTCATGCCAGGGTCACTTATTTCTAAAAGATTCTTCAATCAGTACAAATTATTTCCTACTCATTCCATATTATATAATCAGTCATTTAAAACTTATGATAATGACAGTGTTTCAAACAGGAGTTTTACCTTCAGAAAGTAAAGATCTAGCTGATAATGTTTCCCACAAGAACAATTAACCATAACCCAGTACCAGGTACAAAAAAATCAGCTTTAGAATTGTTGGTCAGGGTAGTTCAACTGACTCCCCGAACAATTTAAACTATGTTTGCTGCAGGTGGTTGCCTTTCAGTGTCAGAAGTAAGTCCCTAGGGCTGAAGACACCACTTAGGACAGAGGACTCAACTGGACCTAACCAGAAAGCTTTCACTGTACCAGAAAATACTATGCAAGCTTCTAAGGAAGGGAAGCAATTCATAGTCCAACCCAATTGTGACCACAACAATGATCAGCATAGCATCATATCTATTTATAAATGCACCACATGTTGGTGGTAACCAACTGCTGTCTAATGGAACTTAAGGTCCACTCAACTGGAGAGAAGCTATGCCTGGGAAGAGAAACTTAGCCAGCTAGTGAGATCATGAATCTTAGATGAGAATCTACTATTACCACTTTACTAGATCAGCATAATCTCGAATTATATTCTAAATCTCTGTAGCTATCAGACCTTATCAATGAAGCACCTTCCAGAAAAATGGATGCCCCAAACCACAACTGTTCACAATGCAGAGAACACAGATCATATATTATAGATAGCCCAGTAATGATGAATATATTTACACCACCATTCCTGTGTCTATGTCTCAGGGATCATCATGGGAGAAGGGTTTGAAAGAGTGTAAGAGCCAGAATACCAGCAAGTCTGCTGTAAAACAGCCTTTCATAGAAATGCCTGCATAGATGAGACCTAAATAATGGCAGTGTCAATAGATATGTTAATGTGGAAGGGGGGAAATCTTACTCATGGCTTTACATAGCTGGACAAGGAACTAAATAAAGGCAACCTGTGACTGCTGAGAGAGAATTAGCCTCTGCTAGGAATGAGCTCAATACAAATATCAGTTCTTTAACCACATATACACAAACAACAAAAATGGACTCGGGTTGCTATAGTTATATATTTATGTATACTTTTGTGATCATACATACATTTTTGTTTGTGTGTGTCTATGCATGTGTGTATAACAGTAACAATTGGAAAAGAAAAGGCTACCAGGTTAAGAGTGAAGTGAGGACATGGGAAGAGATGGAGACAGGGAACTTAGGAGGGATTAGAGGACGGAAAGGGACGGGGGACAGTTCTGATACAGCGATATTTTAATTGAAAATGTATATAGAAGGTGAAAATATTCTCACTATGTGCTTTTCAGGATTGAACAAACATAACATTTAAAAAAAAAAGAGTTCAGCCAAAGACAAATACACAAATCCTTGGACTTTTCTCACCCCAAACCAACCAAACAAACAAACAAATGATTAAAGAAGTTTGCATTTCAGATATTCTCTTACATCTCTGTAACTCTATAACTTTTCTTGAATGATTTATTCAAACTCAGATATGCTTCATATTTGTGGATTTAGATTGGTATATTACACCCACCCTAACTAAACAGATCTCAGATATGTTTTAAAGACAATAGTAAAAGTTTAACCTTAAAAAGAAAATACCATAGCATAAGTGGCAAGTCATTAACAGTCTCAAATGCAGATCATTGCAGCCTACACTGCAGCAGCCCCAATGCTCTGCTGTTCCTTTTGAGCAAGCTGCAATTCTTTTATAATTCAAATTCTGGATGGAGCCCATCAAATTTATATGAATAGTTGATATTCAATAAAGTTGTTACTTAGAGATAGCTTGGTAAATTAAGTAGTGTATGGTCCAAAGTCAAGTTAAAATTACAAGTTAATCCAGTGTCATGGGCCAATATCTACACCTGAAAAAGTGGTTATTAGTGTGACAGTGCTATCAGAGGGAGGAATTTGCAAATCATATATACTGTGACAAAACAGATATCACATTTTATTCAACCTTGATTGATTTTAAATTGTATCAGTGGTTTATGTATTACAAAGAAAAAAATGCTGCATTTGTAAGATCCCACTCAATGTGACAGTTCATGCAACGAGATAAAACAGAATAGACTGGTATGTGATTAGTAAGACATGGTAATAAAGGTATTGATAACAATATCAACCACATATGGCAGTTAAGTGGTCACTGAATATGACTCTTAGTCCTAGTTAGTCATCTTGTCTTTCCAGACCATTTCCAAACCTTTGGTACTGTACCATGTGGTGTAGACCCAGGGTCTGACTAATTCTTCCCCAGCACTCTTTTTAGCCTTTCCTTCTAGCCTATTTCCATTCCTTTGTGACTCCCTATTGGATCATAGATTCACTCTCAACCAGGGGCACATGGTGTCACACTTGGCAAGGACCCAAACTGGGTCAAAGAATAGAACACCCACATTTTAAAAGTGAGAGAGATATCTACACTAAGAAAAACATCTTAACTTCATATGCCTAGATCCTGGGACATGAACAACCAAGACAATATGCCGCCTCCAAAAGCCAGTAATAAGCCTTTAAAAAGCAATTTGGCAAAAGCATAAGAAATAAGATTTCAAAGTAGCAATTATCAATATGTTCTAGAGCCATAATGAGGATATGAATAAATGTCATAATGAAGATAAACACAAATACTTGAAAGAAATAATAAAACAACTAAAGGCATGAAAGTGGAAATAACATTTAAAATAGAAAACTCATAAATTCAAAAAGAAAGCTCAGAGATAAGCCTCACCAACAGTTTACAAAACATAGACAAGAGAACTAAAGGTCCTGAAGACAATGTAGAAGAAATGGATAGCTTAGGCAAATAAAATGTTAAGTAATTTTTAAAAAGCCCAAACACAAAACATCTAGAAAATCCAGAGCACTGTGAAAGGACAAACTGATGAATAATTTGTATAGAGGAAAGAGGAGAAACCCAAGGTTAAAATATTTTTGACAAAATCATAGAATAATATTTCCCCAATCTAAAGAAAGATGCCTATCAAGGTACAAGAAACATATGGAACATCAAATGGGATCATAAAATAAATTCCCTACAACACATCACAATCAAAACACTAAATGTACAAAACAAAGAACGGATTTTAAAAACTGAAAGGGAAACACCAAGGCAGACATAAAATCAAACCCATTAGAATAACAATAGATTTTTAATGGATGCTCTGAAACCCAGAAGTATCTAGGTGGATGTTTTACAATCTCTGAAAAACCACTGAGACCAACTCAAATATTATACCCAGGAAAACTATCAATAACAATTGATGAAAGGAAAAAGTGTCATTATGCAATTAGTGTCTACCAATTCAACTCTTTAGAAAATACTATATGGAAAACACCAGACTGAAGAAAATACATTACACTCAAAAGTGTACATGGAAAAAATAATGCAGAACAGTTCATTTAAAGAGGGCGAAAAAGAAAAAACACCCCACAACAACAAAATAACAAGGATTAACAAACATTGATTAATAATAACTCAATATTAATGGTTTATATTTTTCCAATAAAAAGACACAGAACAATAGATTATATTACAAAACAGGATCCATCTTTTGCTGCATCTGAGACACATACTTTATTATCAATGACAACCATCATTTCAGATGAAGAATGTAAAAGGAGTTTTAAGCAAGTAGAATCAAGAATCAAGCAGTTATAGCTTTTTAATATTTGGCAAAATTGACCTCAAACTGAAACTAATCCAGAGAGATATGGGGGGGGACACCACACATTCATTAAAAGAAAAAAAATCACCTATTAAAATTCTAAAAATTTATCCACAAAACACAAGGGTACTCAATTTCATAAAAGAAATACTACTACTACAACTAAAATAATGTATCGACCCTATCACAGTAATAGTGAAAATATTAATTCTCAATAGATACAGGAAAAATGAAATAACACCCTGAACCATATCTTACCACCATGGATTAAAGCCAGATAGATATCAACAAAATTAGAAACAACAGAAAGTATACAAACTATGGAAACTGAACCACTCATTATTGGACGAAAGTTGTGTCAAGACAGAAATAAATGAGAGTGGTAAATCTTTTAAGATTTAAATGTTAATGAAGCACAACATACACAAACTTATGGAACACAATGTAGGTGGTTCTAAGAAAAAAGTTCATAGTATCGCATGCCTACATAAAAAGACTTGGAGATATCTTATATTAATAACTTTTATTTTGGGGGGCAGACGATCGAACCCAGGGCCTTGCGCTTGCTAGGCAAGTGCTCTACCACTGAGCTAAATCCCCAACCCCTTTAATAACTTAATAATATATTCAAAATTGCTAGAAAAGCAAAAAGAAATAATACCCCAAAAGTAAATTAGAAAATAATCAAACTTGGAGCAGAAATCAATGAACTATAACCAACAAAACACAAAGAATAAATAAAACAAAGACCTGGGTTTTGTTTTTGTTTTTGTTTTTGTTTTTTAGAAAGTCAACAAGATTGACAAACCTTTAGGCAAACTGACCAAAAGTCAGAAAATGAGAGGATCCAAATAAAAAAAAAATATAGAAGAAAATGGAAATATTACAATAGACACTGGGAAATTCACAGAATCATAAGGACAGACTTTTAAAAAGCTCTATTCCAGAAGAGTGAAAAACCTTAAAATAATGGAAAATTTCCTCAATACATACCACTTACCAAAGTTAAATCATTATCAAATAAGCAATTTAAAAAACTATAACCCCTCACAAAGTAGATGAATTAGTTAAAAATCTCCCAAACAATAAAGGCCAGTACAGGATGAATTCAGCTCAGAATTCTAACAGACCTTCAAAAAAGGTCTAATGTCAACACTACCCAAATTATTACACACAATAGAAACTTAAGGATCATTTTTAATGTCTTTATAAAGCTATTTTCCTCTGACACAAAAATCACACAAAACCCACAAAATAAAAAAAAAAAAATACAGATCAATATCCCTTATGAACATGGATAGAAATTTTCTCAATAAAATTTTTGTAAACCAAGTTCAAGAACACATCAAAAAGATTACCTACCATGATCAAGTCAGCTTCATTCTAAAGATGGAAGTATGGTTCAACATATAAAAATGGTAAACATAAATCCACCACATAAACTGAAAGACAAAAATCACATGATCATTGCATTACATGCAAAAAAAAAGGCCTTTAACAAAATCCAACACACCTTCATGACAAAAGTCTTAGAGAGACTAGAGGTTACAAGGGACATATCTCAACAAAACAAAGACAACCTATAGTAAGACCACAGGCAATGTTATTCTGCAGGAAGAGAAACTCAAAGTATTTTCTTGAAAATCATGAATAATACAAAGATATCCACTCTTTCCATACCTATTATATATAGTCCCTAAAGTTTTACCTAGAGCAAAAAACAGCTGAAGGGGGTTAAATGGATATAAATATGAAGGGAAGAAATCAAAGTTTATTATTTGCAGATGATAGGATTTTGTACATAAAATACCTTAAAGACTCTACCAGGAAATGTCGATAGCTGATGTAGACTTTTCAGCAAAGTAGCAGGATACAAAATTAACACATAAAAATCAGTAACCTTGTATTCAAAATGTCAAATGTTCTGAAAAAGAAAAAAGGAAACAGCATTTTTAACAATAGCCACAAAAGATGTTGGGAAACTATAATCTGTCACAAGAATTTTCATTGGTCTTAATCTTAAAAACCTGGAGTCAGTTATACAAGTAAATACTGAAAGATCAGAGAGACAAAGGAGCAAGCCCCAGCCACATCTTCCCTTGTGAACTCCTCAGCCTGAAAGGGCCCAACCTCCTGTCTTATCACTTCCTCTCTCCTCCCAGCAATATCATTCCCTATTTCCTCCCCCCAAGTGCTGGTATTAAAGGTGCGTGCCACAACTACCAGCCTCTATGCTTAACTAGTGGCTAGCTCTGCCCTCTGATCTTCAGACAAGCTTTATTTGTTGGACCATAAACAAAACATCACCATATTTCCCCCTTTTTGTCTAAAATTAAAAAAAGGTTGTAACTAATATAAGAAAAACTATATATAACAAGTACAATAACCATATACAGTATATATAGGTAATAAATACATCTACAATGTCTAGTCCATTAACAACTGACACATTTAGAGAAAATACTCCATATCTGTCCTATCTTGGTGAGTTCAAAAGTTTGTAAATAATTCATTTTCTATTCTAACTTGTATTACCAAAACTATCTTTTAATGTCACCCAGCCTTATGTATTTTGGACCTCTTTAGTGAATTTCTTTTCTGAATCTGGTAACAAAGAAAGCTATAACTATAACTATAAGGTCTTCAACTCCATCAGAGACCTAAGAAGGAAATAATATTACCAGAGTAAGAAGAAAGTGCAAGCAAAGGACTTCCCAAAAAATGTGAGAAATTGCCGGGCAGTGGTGGTGCACACCTTTAATCCCAGCACTCGGGAGGCAGAGGCAGGAGAATCTCTGTGAGTTCGAGGCCAGCCTGGTCTCCAAAGTGAGTTCCAGGAAAGGCGCAAAGCTACACAGAGAAACCCTATCTCAGAAAAAACAAAACAAAAAAACAAAAGAAAAGAAAAAAAAATGTCAGAAATAACAGAAACAGCTGTCTGCCTGGACAGTCACCCAAGATTCCTTTGCAATTTAGGGCACCTATCTTCAGTCTATAGGTCTAAACTATGTGACAGAATTTCTTGTGAAGCAGGATATTCTCAAGGACTGTCCTACCTTGGGTTGGCAAAGTTCAGCAGTCACTTTCTTCTGAGTCCTGCTTGTCCAATTTGGATATCATACTATCACAGTCAAGGCAAGGGCACTTTCTTGCCAAGTGGTTAAATTTTGTCACAAAGAAAGTAAACTCCATGTGGAGTTTCTTCAATGCCCATCTTTTCTTCTGAAGTAGAGTGGTGCTGCCAGGAGCAAACATGGTCTCATTGGTATAAAAAAAAAGAAAAAATAACCTATGTTATTAAAACATTTTAAATGCATATTCTATAGATCTCTGAAGTGTTTGAAGATGACCTGTCTATCTAAAATATATCTCTGTTTGATCTTGAAAACATATCTAATATCAATATGTTTGATTGTAATGACTAACTACTAACTTGCATTTCTTTCTATCCTAATTAGTTGGTAATAATGACTTTCAGAGACTAGAAATTTTGCATTACATTGTTAAATGAGTTGTATAGGTACAATACATTGAACAAGAGTAGAAATGCATATACAGTATGTTCTAACAAAAATATTCTCAAATTTGTATCTCTATATAAAGATCCACATCAATGTAAAATAGTTAAAGCATGCAGTTGCTTTTTAAAAGTAGATTCAAAAATCTACCTGTGTGTATATGTACCACATTTTCTTTAGCCATTCTTAAGTTGATGGGCATCTAGGTAATTTCCAGGTTCTTGCTATTATGAATAATGCTGCTGTGAACATAGTTGAGCAATATATATAATGGAGTACTACTCAGCAATAAAAAACAATGACGTCATGAAATTTTCAGGAAAATGGATGGAAGTAGAAAATATCATCCTGACTGAGGTAACCAAGACAGAGAAGGACAAATATGGTGTGTATTGGTGAAATTATTAAGGCCACTCCACGTAGATAAAAGGGAGGTTTATTTTGTGGGCTAACTTACAAATGAAGGGGTAGGTTGCAGGGTCTGGCAAAGGTATCGCATAGTCCGGAGGTGTTCTCTGGAGAACTCTGCTCGGTCTACCTCCAACGTCCAGGGTCCGGGAACCAAGCGTGAGACCTCTTCCAGATCCTTGGTCTTCCGCTTCCTCCTCTGCCCTGCCTTGTGGGCGTGACCATTACCGAAGCCTCAATGGGGGTTGGAACTTCCCGGCCAATGCTGGGATGGCTATCCACTACAGGTGTGTACTCACTCATAAGTGGATAGTAGATGTAAATCAAAGGATAACCAGACCACAAACCACAGCTCCAGAGAAGTTAACAAGGAGGATCTAAAGAGGGATGTATGGATCACCATTGGAAGGGGAAACATATGAGATCTCCATGAGTAAACTGGGGATGGGGGCAGGCAAGGGAGGGTAGGGGATGGGGAATGAGAACATAAGGGAATGAAATTGTCATGTTAGAACAGGCACAAAGTAGGAGAGCAATAAAAGAGTTACCATGATAGAGGTAGACATCATGGAGATAAGAAGAAACCAGATGCTAGGGAAGTTCCCAGGAATCCACAGGGATGACCCCAGCTTAGACTACTAGCAATAGTGGAGAGGGTGCCCAAACTGGCTTATCCCAGTAATCAGATTCATGAATATCCTAACTGTCATCACAGAGCCTTTATCCAGTAACTGATGGAAGCAGATGCTGGGATCCACTGCCAATCACCAGGCTGAGCTCCAGGAGTCCAGTTAAAAAGAGAGAAGGGGGATTCTACCAAACCAAACTAGTGGGAACACATGAAATTTAGACCAACAGTTGTAGAGCCTTCATGGGATGAACTAGGCCCTCTGCATAAGCAAGACAGTTGTGTAGCTTGGTCTGCTTAAGGGGACCCCAGCATTAGGATCAGGATCCATCCCTGGTTCATAAGCTGACTTTCTGGAGCCCACTACCTATGGTGGGACACCTTGTACAGCCTTGAGGCAGGGGAAGGGGCTTGGACCTGTCTCAACTGAATGTACCAGGCTCTACTGACTCCCCATGAAAGGCCTTACCTTGTTGGATGAGTGAATGGGGAATGGGTTGGGGGGAAGGTGGGGGACAGAAGGAAGAAAGAGATGGGGATCTGTGAGTGGTATGTTAAAATGAACAAAAAAAATTTCTTAATAAAATAATTATAAAAAAATCTACTCTTTTATCCTATCATATCTATATTCCCCTTTTTTCTTTTCAAAACAAGAACCCTTAATCTAATTTCCTCTGTTCATCAATTTTTAACCATTACCAATAATAACTTGTAATCAACCACCCTAAACAATGACAAAAATCTGTAACCCATTAAACAACCAAAAATCACCCACCCCACCTCTTGGGAATATGGGCATCCTGTTCTTAAAATTATTTCCTGCTGTCTGGGGGCAATGGCACTTTTAGGGGATCCTGAGAAGAAAAATTTGGATTAATTGTCAAGTTCTGGAAGAGGTGGCTGTATCATTTGTTGTCCAGTCTCTGTGTAATGGGAAAGTGCAGGGCTTGTCTCAAGTCCTGGCTTTAGCAGTCTGTGAGGCTGGATCATTTCAGCTAGCCACACCAAAATTGTCCTGAGAAGTTTGTAGTTCAAAGCTGATCTTTAGGTGGTGTTTTGCAGTTTAATGATGTTATCAGAGTCCTAGTGGAATCATCATTATGTGGCCCCATCATCCTTTTGGAGACTTCAAAGGTCAGTGTTAGGCATGGTAATTGTTCACTGCAAGAAACTTATAAATGTCATATGCAGCAGGTCTTGAAGGGGTTAAAGGATCAATATTTGTTATGTACATCCAAACTACAAAAATTTAATTTCTAGTTGCCTAATATAGATTCAAACCCAAAATCATTTACAGGAAGTTAGATGAAGCTTTTTTCTAGAATTAGTTAGTATTCTATATGATCAGTAATATCATGACAAGACATTTAATATACATATATAATAAGTTTTGGGATAATATTTATAATTTAAGAAAAGCTTTAAATAGTTAAAATAAAACCACAGGACTATGAGATTAGTAACAATAGAACAGTCCCTAAATTTTGGGTTTTCTTCTGTCCCATATTAGGTGGCTCTTCTGACATGAGACAGAGATTTTAGAGTTTACTTTAACATGCATGCCTTGGTTTAAAGAAAGACAGTCACACTCCAACTCTAAAGCTAGCTTTAATTTCTAATTGGACTGGGACTACAAAAAGACCATTTGCATTATATGCCTGCAGAGAACAGCAGAAACAAATATTTGGAAAGATTTGTGAAATTTTATCGTGTTGGAGATGTGATATATTAATAGGTTAATTTACTCTTATTCTTGGTACATTTTTTTCTGGATGATTTGTCCCTTTTCTTCACATGTCTCGTTTTCCAGTGGTCTTCAGATTTCTTAGCTAGTTGACTTTATTCTCCTGAAAAGACAAAAACAAAATTCTTCCCCAACCCTAATTTTGAGGAGGTTCCCTTTGGCAAGTTATATCTGATCAAATGAAAAGTTTTTTGTTAGTTTTAAAGTTAGTTTAGATTCAATGGTCATGTTATTTGATGAACTATCATCTCTTTTAATTAAGAGGTCTCTCTTCTTCAAATCTAATCTTTATCAATTTTGATTTATGGTTTCTCCTGAAATTTTTATCTTCTAAAATTATTCTGTCTTCCAGAGCAGTATGTTTTTTTACAATAGGCATTAAATCTTTTAATTATTCTTGGAATGACTTTCCCCAATGGTCACAGGGAAGGACTGAACCAAATTTGATATGGGGCCTGCATGTGGTGTTAGGATTCTGTACATGTGCAATTCAGGGTCTTGTTTGGCATCTTATGTCATCAGCAGGTGACTGTATACTGCCTTCAAAAGCTGACATGGACCCCCACGATCTCTCTCTCTCTCTCGCTCTCTCTCTCTCTCTCTCTCTCTCTCTCTCTCTCTCTCTCTCTGCCTTTCCTTCCTGTGTTTCCTCTCTCTGTCCCTGCTCTTTTCCCTCTGACAGGCCTGGCTCCTCCCCCCACCACTTTCCTCCATTAAAGCTCTAAAAACTAATATTTGCTTCTCCCATGACCGTGACTCTTCTGCTGGCCAACCAGTGCCATTTTATCATCCTTTCAAGAGGCCTCGCAAGGCAATTCCCAATGGCAAAAGATTACTTTGACTGTCTCTTATTGATCAATGTCTGCCTTTGCCACATTTTCTACAGGGAGAAAATGGAGGGGAGTTCTGTTTGGGTTATTTAGAAAAAAAACATTGTTTCTAGGAATGCCTTATTTTCAATCCCTTTTCAGGGGACCTTGTTAACTGCAATTGAAACAGGTGACATTTCAATTTTTCTTCAAACCTCTGGAAATTACCTCTCCTACCCAAGCATCATCATGGTTATGAGATTTAATTCTGACTGTATCTGGGATCCATTCCTCTAAGGATACTGAACTAATCTTGCCTTTAATGACCTAATTACCTTTTTGCATTATGCATTAGCATTTTCAAAAGCCAGAGATTCAATTATTGTCTAGCTTCTGAATTTGGTATCATCCTATTTACAAATGAAATCAATCTTTGTAAGACATCAGTGAAGGCTTCTTTGGGGCCCTATATAACTTTAGTCAATAACTCAATTTTCTTTCCTACTTCTTCAATTCTGTCCCAAGCATCTAAGGCTGTTGTGTAGCATAAAGCTAGGATGAGGTCATCATCTAGAGATTGCCTTAGTACATTAGCATAATCTCTCTCTCCAAGAAGTTGATCTTGGGAGAGTTACATACCTCTAACCCTACTTTGTTGTTTATTGTTTTTAGCTTCATCTTCCCACCAGGTCCTCCACTGTAACTGAGGACCAGGCTCCAAAACTGCTGTAACCAAGTCCCTCCAGGCTTGAGGGATAATTCTATTACAAGTTGACCACAAGTTTAACATCTGCTGCACAAAAGGTGAATGCATATGAGACTACTTCTTCCTTGAACCTCCTTGAATCTAACATTTGCACAGGTGTTCATTCAGGTCTTGTACAACTTTAGGAATATCTATCATTCATTTATTCCCATTAGGTTAGTGGATACATTCAAGTGGGTTGCTTGAAAACTTTAAGCTGTTCCTCTCCTACCAATAATTTAACGCTGAGATTGGTTCTCCTTTAAATTCCTCTGTCTAGGTCTGAATATCTCTATGATCTGTTTTAATAAGTTTTTCTAAAAGTTGTATCTTAGCATTCATATTAACCAACATTCTAGTGATAAGACAAAAATGATAAAACAGATAATGTTTATAATTGTTATTACATTAATCCCATCTAAATTAATTATCCTCTCATTTAATTGTTCCACTTTCAAACAGTCCAGCATATTATCATATAGCGACCTAACTCCCTCCATTTTAATATTGTTTTCTACTTTTTTATGTGTGAAATAACTCTCTCCTTTAAATAAGTCCTCCATTTAAGAATTCCCAATTGACTCATTGAGTCTGCCAACAATGACAGTTCAGATGACTGTGAAGTGAGGCAGCTACCCAGTGTGGCAGCACCCTGATGAAGGGGTCCAGGGAAAATTCACAACTCACTGGGAGAGGGAACCTGCCATCTGAAAAATGCACACAGTACATCATGGGGAAGAAACACATGCAGCAGGAGCTGCTTAAAGGCACAGCTGGCTGGTGGTGAGAGGCTAACTCCAGCAGTATATTCAGCCCATGCACCTGTGGAGTTTGTTGTAAAGAGACTGCAACAATCCCAAATTCTCTCAGAGACTTAAGGGAAAAAAAGAGGAAAACCAGCAGGCAGTGTAGTGGCTGGGGCCACATACAGCTGCAGCCTATACTGGTGGCTGCAAAGACACAGGGAAGTGGCTTTTTCATGAATTCATGCCCTAAAGTTAGAACACCAGATGTAGTGTGAATTCTAATTGGTATAAGCATTAAAAACCAGGAGTCAGATATAGGGGTAAATGCTGAAAGATCAGAGCACAAGCCACAGCCACTTCTTACCTCTTTGAAATCCTCAGTTGAAAAGAGGCCAAGTTTCTGTCTCATCCTGCCTTATATCCCTCTCTCCACACAGCCATATCACTTCTTGTCTATCTGTACAGACTTCCAGACCTCTATGGTTAACTAATGGCTAGCTCTGCACTCTGATCTTTAGGCAAGCTTTATTTGTTAGAGCACAAACAAAATATCACCACAATAATCAAACAACTGAAAGACTTGTATAGTACTAACTTTAATGTATTTAAGAAAGAAACTGAAGAACAAACCAGAAGATAGAAAGACCTCATAATCTCATGGATTAGTAATATTAATATAGTGAAATGGCCATCCTACCAAAAACAATCTATAGATTCAATGTGTTCCCCATTAAAATTCCAACATGAATTCTTCATATAAATTGGAAAAAATCTTAAATTTCATATTAAAGCATCAATAAAACAAAACTAAGATATCTAAAACATCCTTAATAATCAAAGAACTTCGGGAGGTATCACCATCCCATATTTCAAGTATTATTACAGAACTATCGTAATAAAACCAGCATGGCATTGACATTAAAAACATATAGGTTGATCAACACAATAAACTGAAGGCCAAGACATAATGCCATGTAGCTATGGATAACTGATTTTTACACACACACACACACGCACACACACACACACACACACACACACACAGGCAAAATATTCACATTGAAGAAAACATGACACCTTTAACAAATCAGGCTGATCAAACTGCATAGCTGTCTGTAGAAGAACATAAATAGTATCATTTCTATCATGCTGCACAACTCAATTCAAATCAACCATGGTCTAAATGTAAGACCAGATATCCTGAACCTTACAGACAATGATGTAGTGGAAAGGCTTGAGCTCACTGGAATGGGAAAGGATGTTCTGAATCTGTGGCACTAAGACCCACATTTAGTAAATGGGACATTATGAAGTTATAAAGCTTCTGTACAGCAAAGGACATTATCTTTTGAGCAAAGCAACAGCCTATAAAATGACGGAGGTAATCTTTCCCAATTGTATAACTGACAAATTAATATCTAGAAGGTACAAAGAATATTTTTAAACTCTAAAGATCAAGAAAACAACTCAGTTAAAATGGGTAAAGAACTAAACAGAGAATTCTCAAAAGATGAAATACAAATGGCCAAGAAACACTTAAAAAATGTTCACCTTAGCCATCAAAGAAATGCAAATCAAAACTACTTTGAGATTTTTCTCTTACCCTAGCCAGAATGGCCAACCTTACTAAAAAAAGAAAAGAAAAGAAAAGAAAAGAAAAGAAAAGAAAGAAAGCATATGCATAGGACGGGAAATAGTTACTAGTTACTTGTATTGCTGATTGAAGTACAAACTTGTACACCCACCATGGAAATCAGTATGGTGGTTCCTCAAGAAGTTGAGAATAAATCTATAATTATTTTATTATATTTTATTTTTTACCTACACAGCCTTTGTATATATAATAGCTTCAAGTTTTGTGTTTATATATGATTCCTGAGTGTGCAGACAAGCATATCTGCATCTGTATCTGTTTCTTGTGGCCATTCTTGGGCTATTTTGCTTTTGTTTATTTGTTTTTGTCATATTCTGGTTCATTTGTTATGTTTTTTTCTCATTATACTTTATTTTATTTCATTATTAGCCTGTAGAAGCCTCCTTGTTTTCAAATGAGAGACAGAAAGGAGGTGAATCAGGATGGAAAGAAAGATGGGGAGGAACTGAAGGAGTAGAGGGAGAGGAAACCATAATCCGAATATACCATGTGTATATAATATATTTTCAATACAAACTTTAAAAAATATTCAAACATATATATTCTTTAAAAATAATAAATGTTTTAAGATACTGCTATTATGACAATTTGTCACACATGAGTAGAAAATGAACACAGCCAATAAACTTTTGAAAATGAATAGTGAAGTTAGAAGAGTTATATTATCTGATTTAAGGATTTATGAAACAATAGTAACCTAGAAAGATCTGCATTGTTGAAAAGTTATATGTAAGGCAAAGCCAATAGAATAAAGGGGTCTAAGCTAGGAAAAAAAGATGCAGCTATATCACTCTTGGGCGTATACCTAAAGGACACTTCATGCTACTGCAGAGATACTTGTTTGTCCATTTTTATTATTGCTCTATTCATGACAGCCAAAAATAGGAGACAGCCTGAATGCCATTCACCTAAAGAGTGAATAAAGAAAATGTGGTTCACATACACAATGGAATATTATTCACCTGCTAAAAATGAAATTATGAAATTGGAAGGTAAATGGATAGGAATAAAAACAGTCAACCTGAGTGAGTTACTGAGACTCCAGGAAGGCAAATATTGCATGTTTTCCTTTTATGTGGGTGTTAGCATTTAAGCTTTATGCATGTATTTTCAATTAGAATAATCACAGAGGTTAGGTAGCTTACAAGGGAGCAGAGGAAAGAAGAGGATCTTCTAAGGAAGGGGAAATAGGATATAGCGTTATAAAGAGAAAAAGAGGAAAATGGGACCGGAGAATTAAACTAGGAAGGATGAGAAGGCAGAGTAAAAAAGGAACTGTGGAAAAAGACATCAAACACCAAAATGCCATAAGGAACCTTACTACTCTGGAAGCCTCATAAAAATATACATCTACATAAGGAATTTAAAGGGAGTAAGCATAACAGGGGATAAAATGACTCAAATAGATTTCTTACACCACTAAGTAAAACTCTCAGTGCCAGAAACAAGTTACACGTTGTTGACTCATTGACCAAAGGAGTCCTATACATATACAGAGATACCATAAAGCTATTTGTATACTCCTCAAAGTGATAGTAAAGCCCTATCACTGTGCTGAAATACCACATACTTAAGGAATTGAACATGGAAAAGTTGAGCTGGTGCTCAACTCAAAACTTAACCATACTGACTAGGCTTCATGGTGCTGCCAGGTACTTTGCATTCTACCAGAGGAGTAATAATAATCATCTACCAACAAGTTCTCTGACTTAAAACATGACTTGCCTAAAGATACAATGGTGTGATTGTAGCACAAATGTTATAGGAGTATATAAATCACGTTTTTATTGAATTTATGGCCCACTCCTTGAGATGAAACCCATACCTGACCCTGACAAAGGGACCAGAACCCAAGACTAGATAAGTCATAGGCCTAGAGGAAAACTTACTTCTATTGTTCTACTAAACAAATATAGTAATACAGTGACTCCTAATGACACAGTGCTATACCCATACATCAGTGTATCACCTAGCCCTCATCAGAGAAACTTCTCCTTGCAGTAGATGGTAATTAATACAGAAACCCACAACTTGATACATGCAGAGAGAGACTCTGGAGCACTCAGTCCTAAATGGGATGTGTTTAAGCAACCTCTTCCCTCAAAGTTCAGGGATTTCTGAGGAAGACAAGGCACAAAGATTTTAAGAACTAGAGGAGGTGGATGACTACAAGAAAACACTGTCTTCTAGATATAACATACACATAGGAACTCACAGGACTGTGACAGCATATGCAAGACCTGCCCAAATTGAATCCAGAAAAAAATCCCAGCACTGAGAAGTGAAAGTGGACACAAAGTTTCACCCATTACATCTCAGAGATGTGTCCATGGCCTCAGTGCACATGCCAGCAGGACACAGCATAGACTGCATTCTTGAGAGCTGGGAATTAGCCTCCCATCTCTAGAGCTGATTGAGTTCAGGGACTACAATAATACTTAAGTCAACTACCTTCATAGAGAGATTCCTTACCTGCACTACAGCAGTGAAATATGGATAGTGGCTATTATCTCTTGAGGTCCAAGTGCTTGTAGTTAAACAAACAAACAAACAAACAAACAAAACAAAACAAAACAAAAAAACCTCTAAAAAGGGATTTTGAAATCAAGGAATGACTAAATAAGGTAATTTTGAATTAGTCATAGTAACTTTAAATATGTACTTCTAAATGTATCTTCTGGCTTTGAGACATATTTTCTTAACCATTCTTACATAAGATATTTATGGTGAATTTGAAAATAATTTACCTCTGCTTCAAAGACCATAAAAATATTAAGAATTAGAAGTTATGTATTCATTTCTTCACTTAAATGTCACATAAAACTTTTTATCTTTTTTTCATTTACACTCAATAAAGTAATTCTGCTCTGTGCCTCAGAATTCTGTTGCTGATGGGTGAGTCACTCATTAAGATTTTATCATTTTGTGGCATGTTACTGACCTGGTCTCCCTGGGAAGCTAGTCAGTGATCACTAGAATAAATAGCAAATAACCATTTGTTTTATTATTTTTCTGTTCTCCCAAATGCCAAGGGATAGGTGCATATAAATATATTTCCAGTTTAAACATGGCATAAGAATGTAAAGCTTGAAGTATTGGAATGGTAATTTAACTTAAAAGGTATCACATTGATTATTGGATCACTGGATGTGCAGAAGAATAGGGAAATGTGAATCTTTACATTTTAAACCAGAAAAAAAAATCATGAACCAATTAGGTTATGAGAAAATAAAAGAGAGATTATTTTCATGGAAACTGGAACTCATTCCAGTTTTTATTGTTGATGTAAATGGTTACACTATTTTGTGTTTTAATTAATCTATGGCATTCAGGATTTGAGAAATTATTAAAATACTCAGGTAAGCCATGCTTATATGAGCTCTAAACACAGAGTCTCTTTCAAACATAGTAATTTTTAAAAATAACTATTTCAGGCTTCTGGTTACTAAATGATAACATGATCACATTTTGAATTTTAATTAGCATATGTTAATTGTACAAAGCTTTGGGGATCACTAGAGTACTTTAATCCATGTTCATCACATACTCTTACCTATTTCCTATTACTCTTTTGGACCACCTTTCTCTTACATGAGGATTCCCTTCATCCCCTAGTTTAATTATTATTTGCTGATTTAATAAAACTCCATTGTGTATGTACTGCATTCTCTTCATCTACTCACATTTTCTGATTCTTTGTCTTGACTATTGGGTGATTAGTGATTAGTACAGAACTAAAAAGATATGCAATTATGGGGCAAACTGACTGAAAATTCTCCAAGTATATATGTGTGTGGGGGGGGTATAGCTGGATCACATTGTAGTTCTATGTTTAGTTTTATTAGGACCCTCCACAGTGATTTTTGTAGAGGCTACATTTGTATGTGTATTCTCACCAGCATTTGCTGTTAGTTTTCTATTGCTACTTGTACTGTGGTGAGAGAACCTCAAGGTAGTTTTGATTTGTATACACCACTAGGCGAAGAATGTTGAACACTATTTCATATTGTTATTTTCTGCATTCTTTTTGGGGGGAACTAGTCATTCAATTCATTTTCCCATCTGTTGTTGGGATTATGTGAGAGACGAGTATTTAATTTTGTAATTATTTATATGTTCTAAATAGTAATCTCCTAAAACAGGACTTAATGGTTTTGTCTACAGAATTAGGAGCATCGCAGTTTACTTCTCTAAAAAACAGTGAGTCTCTAATAATCTACATTACGGTCATCAAGATTGCTCAGTGGGTAAAGGTGCTTGTTGCCAAGCCTGGCATAATAAGTTTCATTCATGGGTCCTACATGTTAGAGAGAACACACACTCTCACAAGTTATTCTACAACCCCACATCACATGCATACTGTAGGACACACACATATATGCATGTTTTTATAAACAAAATAACTGAAGTGAATGTAGTTTAAACATTTTAATCTACTTTATTCACACGGGATTTCTATTTATGGAGTTCATTCATTTATCATTGTCATGCTTTAGGAAAGGAGTAAGTGTTTTCTTGATTACTGCCAGGTATAAAGTACTTATCTATTGCACAGGCTCATGGTTTTCACAGCTATGCCATTCTAAAGGATGATGATCACCCTTGAGCCATGCCTGCAACACAAATATGGTGAAGTGCTACCTCTTTCTCTTTTACTCCTGACTCTCAAGGACAGTAGTTGGATCACTGAATGTTGTCATTCCACAAATAGTACTAAATATTCACCTTGCTCTATTTTGTGTAATGTTAATATTCTCTTAAAATTATATTAGTAGTAAACTACTTGCAATAAACCAAGACTTACTAATGTGTCAAAACACTTATGCAAGACAGGTGAGAGTGCTCAGTAGTTACATTTATGCAGGGCAGGTGAGAAGGCTCAGTGGTTATGTAGTTGCTGTTTTTCCAGAAGACCCAGGTTGTTTTCAGAATGATCATGGTGGCTCACAACCACCCATAACTCCAATTCTAGGGAATCTGATGCCCTGTTCTGGCAGATGAAACACTCATACATATAAAATAATAATAAATCGTTCATTCTTAGAAAAAGAAATGTTATGAAGTCTTGTTAGCTGAATAGCACTCCTCTTTGTCTGTCACATACACTATGTCTCACTTCTCTGAGTGGTCTGAATTAATTTCCCAACCTGAAGTTTCTTTGTGCTTTGTACCCAGAATCTAATGCCTATTAATCCTTCAAACCTTATTTCAGCAATGTCATGTTCTTTAATGCTAATAATTTGTGCAAGAATACAATGTTAAGTATATATCATGCCCAGACTTGCTACTGGCTACCTCATTTTTTAATTTTAATGATGGTAAAGGCACATTCAGCCCAACTCTTAGAAGTATACATACTGAAACGGACATTGACAGACTGATTTGTTATGCTGTTGCTGTTCGCTATAAACCCATGGTGATATGATGAAAATGTGAATTAAAAGTAGGAAGCTTTGCATCATTTGGGAACTGATAAGAAATGTAGAATTTTGGAAAGCAACCCTGATACATACAATCTTTTATTATTATTTCTCGAAGACCCCCTGGTTATTCTCATGCATATTAAATTTTTGAAAAACTGATAAAACTAAAGCATAAAACTTTCCAATTTTACAATACCCGATTTATGTAAATTTGGTAATGCTTTTATTCAACGTTTTGCCAGAAGACTAAAATTAAAATGAGAAAAGGTTATTTCCTGTTATGAATGACTTATTCTTTATTATACTGAATAAAGTATAATATATATTATAAATAAGGCCATTTTAATACAAATATATGATGTACCTTGAGCACATTTCCACCCATATCACACAATCCTCTGCTTTTTCCCCACCCCCTCCTGTTAGCACAAGAAAATATTACTTCTACTCTTATAAGTATATACATTTTATATGTGTCAATATAAAATCTGTGACACATAAATGAGAGAAAATGTATATTTGTCTTTCTGAGACTTATTTAATCTACTTAACAGGATTATCTCCAGTTACATCCAGATTCATACAAACAATGCAATTAGATTCTTTTTATGGCTGCCCAAGATCTTCCAGGATTACAAACTGCATTTTCTTTATCCATGCTTTTGCTAACGTCCTTCTAGGCTGGTTCCATAACCAATCTATTGTGACTATTGCCTCAGCAAACACTGTGTGCAAGCACCATTCTGGTACATTCACCTGTAGTCCTTTAGGTAAACATGCAGTAGTGGTATATAATAATTACATTTTTAGCTTTTTGAAAATGTCTTTGCTGAGTTCCATGATGGAACAATCCCCTTAGCAGTACAGAAGGGTTCACTTTTGTCCACATCAGTGCCAATGTCTGTTGTTTCCTTAACCACTACCACTGTGACTGAGGTAAGATGAAATATCAATGTTGCTTTAATTTGCATTTATCTGCTAGCTAGTGAAGTTAGACAATGTTTCTTGTTTATTGCCTACCAATACTTCATCTTTTGAGAACTGTTTGCTCACTTCATTAGCTCATTTAGTGGGTTGCTTGGTTTCTTATCATTTAGATTTTTTGTTTTCTTTGTTTTTTCCAGATATTAATCCTTCATCAGATATATAAACAACAAATATTTTGTATAGTGATATTTTATTTGTATTGAAATGTGATTTTATTTGTATGTTAATAAAGTTGCCTTGAGGTCAGAACAAGCCAGAGCAGAAGCTGGGCGGTAGTGGTGCACGCCTTTAATCCCAGCACTTGGGAGGCAGAGCTAGGAGGATCTCTGTGTGTTCAAGGACACAGCCAGCATGGCAGACACACGCCTTTAATCTCAATACCAACCATAGAAGACCTGGAGGTCTGTACAAATAGGCAGTGACAAGGAGATCATGTGGCTGGGTTTACAACCAATGAGAAAACAGAACAGAAAGTCTATAAATAGACAGGACGCACAGAAGTAGGTCTCTTGCGGAGAGGAAGGACAGCAGAAGCAGTGAAGGGTAAAGTTTTCCACTCTTGCTCTGACCTCGTGGTTTTTAACTCTGCAATTGGTTCTGTGTTTCTTACTTAACGAGCCAGTTACATCTACATTTTTGTTCTATTCTTTAGGCTATCTCTTCACTTGATAAATTATTCCTTTTAGTGATCAGCAACTTTTTATTTTAATTAAATTTCATTTATCAGCTGTTAGTATTATTTACCAAATAGCTTTCTTATTCTCCAAATTCTTGCCTGTGCTTATGTTTTGAAGTTTTCCCCTAATTTTTCCACTGGCAATTTCAGCTCTTCTATTAAGATGATTTCATCCATTTGAAGTTAACTATCATACAGGATGAAAGCTACAGATCTAATTTTATTCTTTAATAGTGGATACAAAATTTTCCCAGCAGAGTTGCTGAAGACACTCTTTTTCTTCAATGCTTATATTTAGCATTTTTGTCAAAAATTGAGTAGCTGTATGTGCATGGGTTTATTTTAGGGTATATTCTATTTTACTGATCTACACGCCTTTTTGAGTGCCAGTAACTTGTTGCTTTCATCATAGTATGACTCTGGAGTATAAATTCCAATCAGATATCATAATTCTTGCAACATTGTTCCTTTTTGCTCAGGGTGGCTTTGACTACCTGTGATCTTTCATGGGTCTATATGAAGCTTGTTTTAATTTCAGTGTCTAAACAACGAGATTTGAATTTTGTTGGCTGTGGAATTGCCTCATCAGATTGCTTTTGTTAGTATAGTCTTTGTCAGCCTAGTTTTACTTTATGAATATAGGAGACTTTTTTCATCCTCCAGTGTCTTTTAAATGTCTTTATCCAATGCTTTAAAAGTTTTCTCTGTATAAGGCCTTAGCTTGTTTAACCAGATTTATTCCAATATTTTTATAGAAGTATGAATTAGATAGTTTTTCTGATTTCTTTCTCAGAATGTTAACTATTGGAATATAGGAGGGCTTCAGTTTTATTATGTTCATTTTCTATCCTGCTATTTTTCTGAAAGTGTTTTTCAGATCTCAGAGTTTTATAGCTGAGTCCTTGAGTCTTTTATGTATAGAATCATACTGTCTGCTTTGACTCCTCCATTCATATTTAGAGCTCATTTTATTCTCTTTGTCTTATTGATGTAGCTAATATGTGAAGCACTATATTGAATGAGAGTGAAGAAATAGAACACCCATCTTGTTCCTAATTAGGGAAATATTTTCCATTTTACCCCTTTTAGGATAACCAAGTGGCTATAGTTTTTTATATGTAGCTTTTGTTATGTTGAGATATGTTCTCTCTTTTCCATTCTTCAGGGCATTTATCATAAAGTGATGTTTGATTCTGTCTATTGAGATAATCCTGTAATTTTTGTGATTGAGTATATTCAAGTGAAATATTACATTCATTAATTTGTCCCTGTTGAATGAAGCAAACTTGATCATCATGAGTGATCTTGATGTATTCATGAATTTGACTTGTAAATACTCTATTTTTGCATCTATGTTTATCAAGGAGACTGTCTTGTAGTTTTGTTAGTATTGTTTCTTTACTCAGTTTTGATATAGGGATAATATTGTCTTCATAAAAAATTTAATGCATTCTTTATATTTTACAAAATAGTTTGGGAAGCATTTATGTTATCTTTCCTTAAAGATCTGTTAGAATTCTGCAGTGACTCCATTCAGGCCTAGAATCTTCTCAGTGGAGAATTCCACAGCAGACCCATTGGGCCTAGTACCTGCTTAGTGGACAAACTTTGATTAATGCTTTAATCTCATTGCTTCTTAAGGATTTGATGAAGTGGTGGATCTCATTTTTAGTTAATGTTGGTAGTTTAGATGCATCTCAGAACTCACTCACTTACTTATACTTACAACTTCATTGGGCAATATGATTTCAAAACATATTCTAATATTTTATTTCTGACTTTCATAGTTATCTGCTATAAGGTTATCTTTTCTACTCCAATTTTGTTTTTGTTTTTTTTTTTTCGGGGTGGGGGGTTTTGACCAGTTTGGCTAAGGGTTTGTTGATTTTTTAAAAATTTTTTTCTCAGCCCAATCACAGTTTCCCCTAACTCTAGCTGTGTATTTCAGCGATTGTCTCTCTTTTGTTTGTATTTCATTAACTTTTGCACAGACCTAATTTTTCTTTTCACATACTGATTTGGGGCCTTATGGTACACCATTAAGTCTTTTATATAAATCTCATTTTTTTTAATGTGGGCACCTGTGGCAATAAACTTCTGTATGACCCATTCATTGTATCTCATAGATTTTGTGATTTTGTGTTTTTATTTTTTTTCGTTCTGGATTTCTTGATGACTTATTCATCATTCAATATTGTGGTTTTGAATTATTTCCCTCCTTGCGAAGTTTCATGTATTAAATCCTTTCAGTGGGGAAAGTACAACATACAGAACAAATGCAAGCCTACAAAAGCAGATTCTGAGCATGTATTACCTTACTGGAATTTAAACAGATTACCCTCTGAGTTGAATTTCTGCTACAATTGCACTGAGTTGGGCAGTGTGGGTTTCAGTTTGTTGGTTGTTCCCTGCCTTGCATCCTCCAACTTTAACAGAATTACTTACATATGTGAGAAGAAAGAGCCCTGTATGGGAGTACCTGCTGACCTTAGCAGGCGACGTGTAAGGAGTTATCTTCAGCCTTGGAGTCCCACATTTCAATTGCAGCTTCCACATCTAGGACTGATTAACAGACTCTGCCCATGCAGCCACACTGGGTTTCTGCATAGCAGTTCTCTCCAGCTGTTAACAGAACCTGTGTCTATGAGAGGGGAGACTATAGGTCATTGTTTGGCAGTTCCCACTGACTTCAGCTAGAACCCTGTAAGTTATGTGGCCTTACCCTCAATTATGCATCCAGTCCTTGGTATTCCAGCTGTTTTCACAGGGCTGCTTAGCACTTCTCACTTAGAATAGGTGTGGCTGTTACTAACTCTCCTCCCTGCTTCTGTAGATATCTCACAGTTCAATAAGTTGGTTTACAGCTGTTGTCTTTTGCAATAATAGAGATTCCGGAGCAATATCTTGCTTCTTTGCTTTCACTGAGTCACAATAGATCTTCATTCCACCATCTTACCTGGAAGCTAAAATTCTTAATTTTTAACATTAGTGAGCAGTTTATATTTCATATCAACATACACTATATAATGTATGCAGTATATTATCTTACTGAAATAGATAATTATTATTAGTTGGTAAATTACTTAGTGAGAAGCATAAAGTCAGTGGCTAACACATTGGGTTATTATACTATTTATTTATTTATTTGTTTACTGGGCTTTAGGCTTATACAATCTGATGAGCTCTTAAAGCCTATATGGACTCAGGTCTGGTGGTTCACACTTGCAATCCTAGTAATTAGAAATATGAGGAAAGAGATAGTGAATTTAAGACTAACATAAGATACATAGAAAGTTTAAGACTAGCCTGTGTTAGATGGTAGGACCCTGTCTTAAAAACCTACCCATAATGCCATGCACACACATAAAAGGAAATAGAAAAATCTTATTCATACTCACTCAGTTTAAAAGCTAAGGAAAATAAAGCTAAAGGTAAGAATCCTCTTAAATACTCAAGCAAATATCTTGTCTTCATTCTTCACCACCATAATCATGGCATTCAGTGATCACAATTGCCTGTTGTTTCTCCTCCAGCACAGTGGCTGACCTTCAGTCTATTGCTGTGTCAGCTAGTAATTGCAGGTCCATAGTTACTGCCCCCCTTCTCAAGCAGCAACCTGACAGAACATTTACATCCCACCAGATCCCCTCTTGCTGCTGCCACCAAATGTAGTTATTAACTAAATCTCTATCATTCTATTTATCAATAAAACTTAGGAGTCAGAGTATGGGGTGAAAACTTGCTAGCTCAGAGAGGTTAAGGAGTAACTAGCTGACCTTCCCTCTCTGCCAGTTTCTCAGAAAGTGATTTTCCTTCAGCTCCACCAAACCAAAAATGACCCCATACTCATAGTCCCTCTCTACTACTTCCTGCGCATTGCTCTGCTTGTCTTCTGATTACTTTCTGTCAACTAGTTGCTGGGTGGTCGTCCTGACCCAAGATTGATGTTATTTAATCAAAGCAAATGCAAACTTGAGGTTCACAGTGTGAAGGAATATCCTGCACCAACCACCCACTTCATAGATTTCCAGAAGTAGAAAGAAAGCATGGCAGATGGGAGGAAAATCAGAAAGGGCTAATTTGGAAAAAAAGAGTGAGATGGATTATAATAAATGTTGATGCTGAGAAAAACCATCTTTATCTTCTGACAAAGTTGCATTTGTAAATTTTTCTCAGAATAGCAGAGAACGTTTTAAGCTAGAATGTGATATAAGCAGTTTTGTGCTTTGGATAGTCTTCTCTGACAATATCATGGAGAACATACTGGAAAAGAGAACAGAATGCAAGGAAACTAGCTATATTTTATGCAAACTCTTGGCAAGTTTTGGCATCTTGAGCTCAGGATGTGTCCATGACAACATGGAGAAATCACTAAACTTGAAGACAGCTTAGAAGTAAGAAATAGGAAACAGAGATAGATTTGGATTACTGAATAAAGGAAAAAATAATCTCAAGGGACAGTTTTGGGACTTTGGTTTGTCATCTCAATGAATGAATCTTTCTTGTCTTGACAGAAATAGAAATACTTGGAGGATAACAGGTGGAAGCTTCCGTTTTGTGCATATGGAGCTTGAAATGTACGTCAACCATTATAACTAGGACAAACTTAAAAGTATAAGTCAGAGATTCAGAAGGGATTTTATGTGACTGATATTATGTTATAACTAATCTGGATGTAACATTGCCTTAGTGGAGGATAAGTTAATTTTTAGTATTTTAGAATTTATGACTGTCTATTGAATAGTGAGCAAGAAGATTGATTATAAAAATATTCTCTTACTCTCTTCAAGAACATTTGCTCAGAATGCCCCTCTGGCAAAGGTGATGCTGTTCTGTTAAGGGAGATAGAGTGCTTAGTCAGTGTTCTATTGCTCTGAAGAAAATATTTAATTGGGGATTACTGACAACTTCAGACATTTAGTCCATTATCATCTTTGCAGGGAGTATAGCAGAACAAAAGTAGACATGGTACTGGAGAGTAATAGAGAGGTCTACTTCCAGATCTAAAGGCAGCAAACAGAGAGAGACACTGGGCCTAGCTTTGACTTCTGAAACTCCAAAGCCAACCCCCAGTGACACACTTACTCCAATAAGACCACACCTTCTCCAACAAAGCCTGATCTCCCAATTCCTCTCCAGTAGTGCCACTTCCTGATGCCCAAGCACTCAAACATAAGCCCATGGGAGCCATTCATATTCAAACATACAATTTTTGACAAAGAAGCCAAAAATGTACAATGGAAAAAAGAAAGCATCTCCAACAAATGGTGCTGGCATAACTGGATGTCAATGTGTAGAAGGCTGCAATAGATCAATATCTGTCACTGTGCACAAAACTTAAGTCCAAGTGGATCAAAGACCTCAACATAAACCCAGTGACTCTGAACCTGATAGAAAAGAAAGTAGGAAGTAGCCTTGAACATATTGGAACCGGAGATCACTTTCTAAATATAACACCGGTAGCACAGACACTGAGAGAAACAATCAATCAATGGGACCTGTTGAAACTGAGAAGCTTTTGTAGAGCAAAGAACACAGTCAACAAGACAAAGCAACAGTCTATAGAATGGGAAAAGGTCTTCACCAACCGCACATCTGACAGAGGGCTGATATCCAGAATATATAAAGAACTCAAGAAATTAGACATCAAAATGCCCAACAGTCCAATTAAGAAATGGGCTATAGAAGTAAACAGAGGAAGTTCAAATGGCTGAAAGACATTAAAGGAATTGCTGAACATCCCTAATTATCCAGGAAATGCAAATCAAAATGACTCTTAGATACCACCTTACACCTGTCAGAATGGCTAAGTTCACAAACACAGAAGACAGCTTATGCTGGAGAGGATGTGGAGCAAGGGGAATTCTCCTCCATGGCTGGTGGAAATGAGAACTTGTATAGCCACTTTGGAAATCAATATGGTGCTTCCTTAGAAAATTGGGAATCCATCTCCTCCAAGACCCAGCTGTAGCACTCTTGGGCATATACCCAAGGAATGCTCAATCATACCACAAGGGCATTTGCTCAGCTATGTTCATATCAGCATTGTTTGTAATAGCCAGAACCTGGAAACAACCTGGATGCCCTTCAACTGTAGAATGGATAAAGAAAATATGGTACATATACACAATGGAGTATTACTCAGCAGAGAAAAACAATGACATCATGAGGTTTGCAGGCAAATGGATGGATCTAGAGAAAATCATCCTGAGTGAGGTAACCCAGACTCAGAAGGACAACCATAGTATGTACTCACTCATAGGAGGATACTAAATGTAAAACAAAGATTACTAGACTCCTACACAACTCCAGCAAGGCTACTTAGAAAATGGGACCCTAGGAAAGACACAGGGATCACCCAATGACAGAGAAATGGATGAGATCTACATGAACAAGCTGGACGACAGTGGGAGTAATGAAGGGCAAAGTTCGAGGGGAAGAGAAATTGGGGGAGCAGGAGATCCCAGCTGAATCAAGAACAGAAAGGGAGAACAAGGAATAACAGACCATGATAAATGAAGACCACATGAGAATAGGAAGAAGCAAAGTGCTAGAGAGGTCCCCAGAAATCCACAAAGATACCTCCACTGTAGACTACTGGCAATGGTCGAGAGAAAGCCTGATCTGACCTAGTCTGGTGATCAGATGGCCAAACTCCCTAACTGTCGTGCTGGAACCCTCATCCAATAACTGATGGAAGTGGATGCAGAGATCCTTGGCCAGGCCCCAGGTGGAGCTCCAGCAGTCCAATTGTTGAGAAAGAGAAGGGACTGTAAGAGTGTGAATCGTTGTGACCAAGATTGGAAAAATCACAGGGATAAATAGCCAAACTAATGTAAACACATGAATTTTGAACCAAAAGCTGTGGAGCCCCCAACTGGATCAGGCCCTCTGGATAAGTGAGACAATTGAATAGTGTGAACTGTTTGGGAGGCACCCAGGCAGTGGGACCCGGGCCTGTCCTTAGTACATGAGCTTGCTGTTTGGAACCTTGGGCTTACACAGGGACACTTTGCTCAGCCTGGAAGGAGGGGACAGGACCTGCCTGTACTGAATCCACCTGGTTGAATTGAATCCCCAGGGGAGTCTTGGCCCTGGAGGAGATGGGAATGGAGGGGAGGGGCTGGGGGGGAAGGTGGGGGCAGGGACGGGAGGAAGGAGGACAGGGGAACCCATGACTAATGTGTAAAATTAAAACACAAATATAATAAATAAAAAAGGAGAAAAAAAGAAAAAACTAGTGAATTTTCACTGTCAATTTTGCTAAAAAGGTTAATATTGCAAATAAAATTGTAAATAATTTTTCTGAATATATAAATCTTGATGTGACACAATATCATGATAAAATAATACTCCTATCAAATTAAGAAGCTTGTGAATCACAAATGAGAAAAAAAAAACCTTGTGGTAGTCATAAAGTTCAAGACTCCAGAAACTATAGATATTCCAGGTGCTAAAACAAATGCAGTCAATGTTACAGACATCTTTATACATGGTTAATGCAAGGGAAATAAAGATTTGTTGTTGAACTACTAAAACACACTTCAATGTGGCTCTGATTGCTCTCTTTATTTGCCACTAGTAAATTAAAATCTATAAATATTCAAAACTTTGGAAACTTAAATATGATTTCAGTGTCTACCTCTAGCCTATTTCCTGCCCACTCCTCACCAGATCCTCCCATTCTTGTCCCCATCTGCCCCAAGTATTCTTGTAAAATCTATTTTATTTCCTCTACCAGGGGGATCCATGTGAGCCCTCCTGCAGACCCTTCCTCTATACCTAAACTCTCTGGATCTATGAATAGTAGCTTGTTTATCATTTACTTAATGGCTAACATTCAGTTATAAACAAATGCACACCATATTTTTCTTTCTGGGTCTAGGTTACCTCACTCGGGATGATTTTTTTCTAGTTCTAACCATTTGTCTGTAAACTTCATGATACCACTTTTTAACAGCTGAGTAATACTCCATTGTGTAAATGTACCACATTTCTTTTGTCCTTTCTTCTATTGAGGAACATCTAGGTTGTTTGCAGCTTCTGAATATTATGAATAATGCAGCAATGAATATGGTTGAGTAAGGATACTTGGGGGAGGATGGAAAGTCCTTTGTGTATATACCTGAGTGATATAGCTAGATCTTGAAGTAGCTTGAGTCCCAAATTTCTCAAGAACCATCAAATTGATTTCCATAGTGGCTGTACAAGTTTTCACATCCACCAGTAATGGAGAAGAGTTCCCCTTGTTCCATATTCTTGCTAGCATGAGCTGTCACTTGTGGGTTTGATTTTAGCAATTCTGACAGGTGTAAAATGGAATCTCAAAGCAGACTTGATTTGCAGTCAGTCCTATGGTGACTAAAAAAGTTGAGTACTTCTTCAGATGTCTTAGCCATTTAAATTATCTCTATTTAGAATTCTCTGCTTAGATCTGTACCCCATTGTTAAATTGGATTATTTGGTATTTTGATATCAAGTTTCTTGAGTCTTTATATATTTTGGTTATTAGTCTTATATCAGATGTGGAGTTACTAAAATCTTCTCCAATTCTGTAGGCTTCCATTTTATCCAAATGATAGTGTCCTTTACCAAAGCTTTTCAGTTTCATGTGGCCTCATTTATTCATTGTTGATATTGGTGCTTGTGTTATCAGCATTTTGTTCAGAGAGTTCTCCTGTGCCAGTGCATTCAAAGCTGTTCTTCACTTTCTTTTCTATCAGATTCAGTGTATCTGGTTTTATGTTGAGGTGCTTGTCCCACTTGGATATCAGTTTTGTGTACGGTGATAAGTATGCATCTATTTGCATTCTTCTACATTCAGACATCCAATTTGGTTAGCACCATTTGTTAAAGATGCTGTGTTTTTCACAGTGTGTATTTCTGGCTTCATTTTCAAAAACCAAGTGTGCATGTGTGTGTAAATTTATGTCTGGGTCTTCAATTCCATTCCACTGATTCATGTGTCCAATACCAAGCAGTTTTTATTACTATAACTTGGAACTGAGAATGATGAGGCTTCCAGCAGTTCTTTAAAGGTTCAGAACTGTTTTATCTACCCTGGGGTTTTTTGTTTGCTTGGTTATTTGTTCTTTTCTTTTCTCAGCTGTTTGTTGGTTTTTCCAGACAGGATTTCTGTGTGTAATAGACCTGGCTGTCAGATCTCACTCTGTAGACCAGGCTTGCCTCAACTCAGAGACTGGCCTGCCTCTGCCTCCCAAGTACTGGGATTAAAGTCACCATGCCCAGCTATCCTGGGTTTGATGTTTTGTTTGTTTTTCCTTATGAAGTTGAGAATTGTCCTTTAAAGGCTTATAAAGAATAGTCTTGGAATTTCAGTGGGGATTGCCTTGAATCTGGAGATTGCTTTTGGTAGGATGGTCATTTTTATTATGTTAGTCCTACCATTCCGTGAACATGAAAGGTTTCTCTTTTCTCTTTTTTTTAAACACATTTTTTAAAGATTTATTTATTTATTATATTATACATACAGTGTTCTACCTGCATGTATGCCTGGAAGCCAGAAGATGGCACCAGATCTCATTACAGATGGTTGTGAGACACCATGTGGTTGCTGGGAATTGAACTCATGACCTCTGGAAGAACAGCCAGTGCGCTTAACCACTGAGCCATCTCTCCAGCCCTGGAAGGTTCTCTATCTTCTGATATCTTCTTCAATTTCTTTCTTCAAAGACTTGAAGTTGTTATCATACAAGTCTTTCACTTGGTTGGTTAGAGTTACACCATCATATTTTATATTGTGTGGTACTACTGTCTAGGGTGTTTTCTTCATTTATTTTTCAGCTTATTTTTCATTTACATGTTGGAGGGCTACTTATTTTTGTGAGTTAATTTTGTATACAGCTACTTTGCTGTACACAAAAGTGATTATGAGCTATAGGAATTCTCTGGTGTAATATGTAGTGTTACATATGTATTATATCATATCATCTGCAAAAATAATACTTTGACTTCTTTCTTTACAATTTGTATCCCCTAGATCTACTTCAGTTGTCTTATTTCTCTAGCTGAGACTTCAAGTTTTATATTGAACAGCTATATAGAAAGTGGACAACCTTGTCTTATTCCTGATTTTAGAGGAATTGTTTTGAGTTTCTCTCATTTCATTTCATGTTGGTATAATCTCACTGTAAAATGTCTTTATTGTAATTAGGTATGTCATTTGTATCCCTAACCTTTCCAGGACTTTTATCATGAAGGAGTGTTGGATTTTGTCAGAGGTATTTTCTGCATTGAGACACTTGGAATCAAGGGACATTTGAGGGATGATATGGAAACCTAATACAGTGGAACCTTCCTAAAATATATGAAGGTGATCCTAATGAAATCTCTGAATAATAAGGAATATGGATTCTCAACTGGTCATCTCACCAGCAAACAAGACTTTTAGCTGCAAAATGGCATTCAATTTAGTTGTTGGCCAAGGGGGTCCCATGGAAATCTCCAAATAATCTAGGCTGTTCCTAAACAAAGGGATGTTCTCCACAAACTGACAGCAGGGCATTGTTGCCAAAGACAACAATCATACAACTCATGGAACATGGGGAGGTCAAGATGATGCCTACATTGAGTCTTCTTCCATGTGTAATAGTGACTTTGGTGCTGAAAGGTACCCTGTAGGCTACCAAAAGAGAAACAGGAACACTAACCCAGCCACAGAATCTTTGGCCTGCAATGTGTCCTGCCTGCAAGATATGCTAGAGCAATGGTGGTACAGAACTTGTGAGAGTAGTCAACCAATGTCTGATTTGACTTAAGGCCCACTCCATGAGAAGAAAGCCATATCTGACACTGCTTGGGTAACCAAGAACCAGAGACTAGATAGCTTAGAGACCTAGGATAAAACCTAATACTAGTGATGTGGGGGTAGGGGAAGTATATATAAAATGACTCTTAATAATATTCTGCTATACTCAGAAATCAGTGCCTTATTTAATCCTCATCAGATAATCTTCCTCTGGCAGCAAATGGGAACAGATTCAGAGACCTACAGCCAGACATTTGATACAGACAGAGTCTTAATGGGAGGTCTCCATCAAATCCCTCTCCTTAGATCTCAGGGAACCCCATAGAACAGAAGACAAAAAGATATAAGAGACAGAAGGGATAGAGGACACCAGGAGAACAAAGCCCTCTGAATCTACGAAGCAAGCCACATATGGACTCACAGAAACTGAAGCAGCAAGCACAAGGCTTACACGGGTCTACACTGAGTCCTTTGCACATATATTATAGCTGTCCATTTAGTAATCTTATGGGTCTCCTGAGTGTAAAAATGAATGAGTCTATGATTGTGCCTGTTCCTGAGACTCTTTTCCTCCCATTGACCTACTGTGTCAACCTTTGATATTATAGTATTTACTTCAATTGATTATATTTTATTTTGTCATTTTTGGTTGTTATCTCTTAGAAGCATGTTCTTTTCTAATGAGAGAGAGAAAGGGAGTGAATTAAGAAGGGAAGGGATGTATAGTGAACTGGGAGGAGTAGAGGAAGTGAAATTATAATCAGAGGAGAAAATAATCCATTTTTAGTAAAAGGAAAAAAATACTCAAACTAAAAAGGAGAGATTTCAGTATCTTAAAAATCACATTTTCATGAACTTGATTGTTATATTTACTACTCCTATTTTGTAATGTGTTATTAACTTATATTCATTATATACCTATTAATAGGTTTCATTAGTAAAAATCATTAATGCAAAAAATGTAGTTTGCAAACAAAGTATTTTGATCATATTCATCCCATTATCTACTTTCCTATCTCCTTCCCAATCTTTCCAATTTTCTTTCTCTTCATAGCTAGTCCCCCTTCTACTTTGCATGTGTGGGAACCAATGAGTTTTATTAGGGCTGATGTAGAAGCATGACTAAGGGCTTCTTTATGAGAGCATGGATAACTTACAATGGCTACATCACTTAAGAAAATGTCTCTGCTTCATCCATCATTAACTATGAATACTCAAAGTGGACTGTGGCTTCCTGAGTCCCATGCCATGACAAAATATTTGTGGGTACAATCTTATGCAGGTCTTAGAGACTCATTGCACTTATGGATTAATTTTGTGTTTTAAGGCTATTTTTGGGTTCAAGGCAGAAGCCATTTTTTTTTTCCACACGTGCACAAACTCGTTATTGGCATTCACAGCTTCTTGGTGTATATGTTAATATTGAGGAACATTTTTTTTTTCCACACAGATTTGCTGGAGTTTGCTCTTGGTGTTGTGGATGTTATGGTATTAACAAATGTATATTGACAGGCACCCGTCATTATACTGCTATATACAATAGATTCTCTACCTTGAAAGTCATCTGAATTCTGCCTTTTCTCTCATTGCTCCCTGCTGAACTCCAGAAACCAACAACGTTTGTACTCTGTGTATTTTTATCTTTTCTAGAATGATTTAGTTGGAACCATAGTGACTAGCCCTTTAAAACATGCTTCCCTTTCCAACTATAACCGGCATAATGTTTCTTCCTTTTTGTCTTAGTCAGGGTATCTACTGCTGTTACAAAACACCATGGCCAAAAAGCAAGTTTTGGAGGAAAGAGATCTATTTGGCTTACATTTTCACAGCACTGTTCATCACTGAAAGAAGTCAGGACAGGAATTCAAACAAGTCAAGAACCTGGAGGCAGAAGCAGCTGTTGTGGAAGTGAGCTGCTCCCTGGCTTTCTACTCTAGCTTGCTCAGCCTTCCTTCTCAGAGAACCCAGGACCACCACCCCATGGATCAGTCACACACAATAGGATGAGCCCTCCCACTTCAATAACTAATTAAGAAAATACCTTAAAATCTGATCTGATGGAGGCATTTTCTCAATGGAGGTTCTCTCTTTTTCAGATAACTCTAGTTTGTATATCAAGTTGATGTAAGACCAGCCAGCATACTTTTGTATCTCATTTATTTTTATTGATGAGTAGTAGTCTATTGTATATATTATTATTTATTTATTCATTTATCTACTAAAAATACCTGGACCAATTCTAAATTTTGGCAATTAATAAAGAAATCTTAAAGGTTATACGCAGGATTTGGATGAACATGTTGTCAAACTTTGTAGGAAAAAAACTGGGGGGGGGGGCGCTATTATGTTAATAGCATAGTGTCCTAAGAAAATGCTAAATTGTCTTTGAAAGTGAATTTACAACTTTGTATTTTAAACAGCAATTATAAATTTAATCTTGGTTATCAAGTTTACTAGGTTTGAACTACAATAAAAGCATGCTTCTGAGCAGTCCTACAAAGAATTTCCTTAATAAAATTATTTGAAGTGGAAAGCTCTACTTAAATGTGATGACATCTCTTAAAAGCATCCCAGATAAAGAATATGAAAGACAAAAGTTTTTGTGTACTTTAGACTAACTTTTATCAGATGAATTAGTATAAATGTTTTTCAAGTATAGGACTTGTCATATTACCTTGTTGACATTATCCTTTCAACAGAAAAAAAAGGTTGAATCTTTGTGATATCCAATTTGATTCTTCCATGGGTCCTGCCTTTGGTGTTGCATCTAAAAGTTAAACCAAATAATGGTGCTCGGTATAAATTTTGTATTGTGTAATGGGTCATAATTCTAATCAGAAAGTGGTTGGTTTCATCTATGGCATTTCTGGCAATATTGTGTCAGTGAGCATGTCTTGACAGGCTGATTGTCATTGAACCTCATAGGAATTCACAGCTGGGAAAGACGCCTGATTACTTTTCTCCCTGGTAGCATATGTAGCAACTTCTAGCACTATGAAATCTAGATTTTAGGGATGAAGCTTCCAAGTGAATACTTGCTTGATTTTTCCAAATTCTGTGACAAGTATATGGTATCTTCATCAATAGGGTCTCATTGTCAAGTTCTAAAAAGTAAGCAAAAGCATTAAAGTATTGACAGTAGCCTGTAATTCTTGGGAGTAAGTGTGACCTCACTGGACAACAAATCCAAAAGAAGTGTGTTTTAGTAGTTCAACAACAAAACTTTATTTCCCTTGCATTAACCATGTATAAAGATGTCTGTAACATTGACTGCATTTGTTTTAGCACCTGGAATATCTATAGTTTCTGGAGTCTTGAACTTTATGACTACCACAAGGTTGTTTTTTTTAATATACATTTCTTTTGTGAAGGATTTAAGTAAGGTCTGTGTTTATCTAGATTCTGTTTCTTCAGTGTGCATGTACACTGGTTTGAGTATCATATGCAGAAAAAGCCAAGTCTCCTCCAATGCATTACTTTTGTCCCTTGAGCAAACAGCAGTTACTATATACATGTGGATTTATTTTTAGGCTCTTGGCTCCATCTCATTCACCTATATATTTGTTTTAGCATCAATAACACAGTGTCTCAATTGCTTTGTCTTTATAGTAAATCTTTGAGTCATGTAATCAGTTCACCAAGTGTCTTTTCTCCTTAAACAATGAGATGGTTATTCTACATCTAGCTAGTGTCATTTTTCAAAGACTTTGTTTTTTGTTTTTTGTTTTTTGAGACAGGATTTCTCTGTGTAGTTTAGGTACCTGTCCTGGATCTCAATCTGTAGACAAGGCTGGCCTCAAACTCAGAGAGATCTGCCTGGCTCTGCCTCCCGAGTACTGGGATTAAAAGTGTGCACCACCACTGTCCAGGTCAATGACGTTTTCTATTCAATCTGAGTAACATTATACAAACTGAGTGGGATATGTCGAGTAATGTATTAAACTTTGCTTTGCTATACCAAACACCTGAATGTGTGAAAAGAATTACTTTATCAGCTGAAAATTTCATAAGCTCCATAGAAAAGGAATACTAAAACAATAATTGCAGACTACTGGATAAAATTATAATTTAAAATTTTCTCTTGTGTAAAGTCTATTCAATATATTGACTTTACACATTGCTAGTACATACATACATACATGTATGTATATATATTAGAACCTCACCTTTATACATAAATTTGTGAATAAATACTTCATAAAACTTGGTTTACAGCCCAGATTATTCTGTCTCAGATATTAAGATGGACTCATGCTGTCTTTTAAAAAAACTTCAGTTCTACATGGCAGATCCAAAAGTGAAGTATTAAATTAATGAACAGGAAATGGGTTCAGAGAGTCAACAACCAAGCCAACCATGCATGCAGCACAATGGACAGAACCCTTGTTCTGTGGTGCTTTATAATGTGGATGTTTGAAACAGGTGGTTCAGATCTAATACAGCTTGAAAATCAGGTCCCAACAAAGAAAGTTTGGGTCAGGGAACAAGACAGCAGAATTACAAGATTATATCATAGGATCAAGAATCACAGCTATTCATAGGGATAGTTGTGACACAGTATGGAAAGACAGAAAGTTGAGGGGGCGTGGAGTCTGGGTTTGGCAGTTTATCATGAGAGGAGAGGCAGGAATTCTATCTCAATCAACGTTCTCTATGATGTTGCAGACACAGACTACATTCCTTTTATATAGATAATTCAAATGAGATTATTAATAGAACAATGTATCATGCTTACAGTCAAAGCATGTCAAATATAGTCTTTCTCCCATCCCAGCTGTAAAATTTTCTTAGAATTTCAAAGAAAATCCATTTACAGTGAAGTGCAACATGTATTTTACATGGTCTTATTAATAAAAACCCGGAGCCAGATATTGGTGAAAAACTGAGAGATCAGAGGAATAGGACAAGCCACAGCCAACCTCCCCTCAGTTTTCAGAGAGAGCTACTTCCTCTATAACCACTCCTGTATGCCTTTCTGTTCTGCCATCTCATTTCCTCACGCTGCCCAGCTACATCAGTTCCTGTCTGTTTGCACAGACCTCCAGACTTTTATGGTTAATTAGTGTTGGAATTTAAGGCATGTGCCACCATGCCTGGCTTTGCTCCCAGTGTGGTCTTGAGCTCACAGAGATCCAGATGGATGTCCAATGATAGGATTAATGGCGTGTGCTACCATTGCCTGACCTCTTTGTTTACTATAGTGGCTGGCTTTTTCCTCTGATCCTCAGACAAACTTTATTGAGGGGCACAAAGAAAATATCACCACAGTGAAAGACATTAATTAATCACCTTGTCCAAAAGTTGTGACCAAAGTTTTTATCGTATCAGATTCTAATCCCTTTCCAAGATATCTCCAGAGCTACACTATAATCTTATTTCTCAAAAAGATAAAACGATAAAAAGCATGTTAGAGATTATTAGCAACATTCTGTGCTATAACTTGAGAGGCAACAAAACAAATGTTGCTAAAACACTTCAACCCTGCTCTCTCCTGAGATTCTCCCTTACTGTTTCACTTTCTGGTAATCCCAGTGCTTCAGTCTACATCAAACCTTTTCCTAATAAACTCCATTGGCTCGTCAATTCTTACTTCTATTGAAAAACAATTTCAGAGACCATATCTAAATCCCTGTTGATGGGGGGCACAGGTGAGCTAGTCCTAAAAACAGGAGTATGGGAGATCTGGCCCCACCTGTCATCTGCCATGGCTGAAGCAAGTGGGAAAGCAGGCCATGAGGTCAAAGGAGCAGTGAAGGAGAGCTGGCTCTGCCCCCCACCAGCTGCAGTACTTGGAAGAAGAGGCCCTGCTCTTCACCTGGGCAGCACAGTAGAGCTGACCTTGTTGGCAGAGGTGAGGGTGAGCTGGCCCTGGGGGTGTGACACACCCCTCAACTGCCAGGTGGTAATGACAGTGAGGGAAAGAAGTCTTCCCCAGCTTGCCCCTGCCACCTGTGGTGGATGAGGGAGGTGACCCTCCCCCTGGCCAGTTGCAACACTCAGAAAAGTGGACCTGGCACCTTGCCTGGGCAGCACAGTAGAGCCAACCCTATTGACAGGGGTGCTGGTGAATCACCCTGAGAACCTAAGAATGGGAGATGTGGTCCTGCCCCTCATCTGCCATATGATGGTGTGGGGTTGGGAGAGATAAACTTCTCTGCCCCCCCCAGTACCCCTTGGTGGCTGTGGCAGGTGAAAGAGCTGGCCCTCAGGTTATAAGACAGGGAGAGCTGTCCCTACCCCTCACCAGCTGCAGAACTCAGGAGAGTAGCCTTTACACCTCACCTGGGCTACACAGTGGAGCTGGCCCTGAGGGTGTAGCTGCTGGAAAGCCAACACTGAGGATGTGAAAGCAGAAGAACTGGCCCCACCCCTTGTTCATCACTGAAGAGAATGAACTAACCAGGGCAATGTGGAGAGCTCACCCTGGTAGTGAAGACAGGGGAGCTGGAGGGCTGACCAACCCTGTAACTACCCAGGCCCAGAACCAAAGTAATGTGTTGGCCCACCCCAACATCCACCCCATCTATGATCTGCTGGAACATGTGAAGGGGCCAAAAGCAGACCCAAAGCTTCATGATATCTACAACACAGGGCCAAAACAGGCTATCCAAAAGGAGTCCCAGTGAGGGCCCAGCACTCACTAAGTCACACTAGAGTTTCAATAAAGAGATTTTTTCCCCTTTTCTTTCTCTTTCTTTTTCTTTTTTCTCTTAAATTTTATTTTATTTTATTTTGGGGAGTGAGGTTGCAAGAGCAGATAGTGGATACAAAGAGATAGGAAATTAATGGGATTTAGATGCATGTTGTGAAAGACACAAAGAACAAATAAAAAGTTTAAAAATTTCAAATGTTGATTATGAGGATATTGAGCAAGCTTTTGTATTAATGGATACTGAGAAGGAAGAGTGAAGGACAGTGATGCCCTCTGTAACTACATAAAATATTTGGAACATTTTAAGTCTTAAAAAAATTATATTCTAATTATAGCTTCTCCTTACCCAACTCTTCCCAGATCCTCCCCACCTCCTCACTCACCCAACTCCACACTATTTCTCTTTAGAAATCATCCAGGCAAACAAATTAACATAACAACAACAAAAATAAATAAACACAAAAATAAGAACACACATACACCTTGAGACTCGTGGGGTGAATTCAAGGATCCTGCTTCACTTGGGTACAGGTCTCTGAAAAGAACTCTCAAGTGATTATAGGTGGACAGAGCTCTGTCTTCAGGCCACAACCCCACTGCAGCTACCAACTGTCTTCGGCTATATAAATTGGGACAAGACTGAGTCCTTGTGTCTATAATGAATAAATAATAATAATTCTTATATAATAAGTTAAATTAGATAAAAATCCAACCAAGTGAATACTGAGTCGACAAGTGCTACAGTTAACAGAAGCTCCTATCGTCACTTGAGGGGAGAGAATGATCCCCAATCAGTTCCTCCAGGAAAGACTGGAGGATGGCCTCAAAAGGCTCCTTTCACTCGCCTTTAGGAGAATAATGAACATGAACTTAGAGATAATTAAAAAGGGGCACAAGGATTCCTGTAATTAATAAAGCAAATGTAGAGAACTCAGCAATGCCTGGGCATGGTGTTTAGATACAAATATCTTTCAGTGATTTGCCTTCTTGCTAATTGCCCTGTGCTGTGTCTAAAGTATTACAAATCTCAAAAGTTTTACTGAAGCACACGTGAAAGGAAATTTTCTGTTGGTTTGCATGTAAATAGTTTCTAAGATATGAATGTGGATAGAGGTATGCATCAGACTTATTTATCTAGACTGGCTAGGGAATACATGTTCTGGGTGAGTTAATATTCAGGATAATAGATCATTATAATACACATGCAATATGAGATAATTACATATTGTGAACATTTCATATTAAAACAAAGGAGAAAAAGTAATCATTTTTCAAAGTTTATGTGTCATTTAAATATTTACTGTATGGTTTATTTTCTGCTTAAATGCCACTCTTTCCTTAAGTTAATTAATCCTTCTCCACACTGCACTAATACTGAGTTGACTAAATTCTTCCCTGAACTTTCCGTCACTTGGAACATTCAGAAAGTCTCTGCATCTGCCAAAACATTTCTTCTCTTCTGTATCAAGGTTGCTCAGTAGTTCTATAGAAATCAATATCAAGTAGCTTGATGCTTCTAGAATCCATCCTGGATAATGCTCTGTGTTATGGTTGATCTTAGTGTAGATTATGGTCATCATTTTATAGAGTGTAGAATTCTTTTATATTCATCTAAAAATTATTCAGATGTCCCCTGTTTCCCTCAGGTCCTCTCTCTAACTTTCTCTCGTTTCTCTCAAGGACTTTAATGTTTTATGAGGGAAGCAGAGGTTGTGTAATGTGCACACATAGCACCTCATAGGCCCATCAGCACAGTGGCCTGCATCTCCCGGGCACATACCCACTTCTCAGCTGGCTTGGAGGGGCTACTAACCGCTCTTGTGTTTACTCACATAAATCATTTTCAGAAAGCTTAATTCTATGTGCTTGCAGGCAGTCTTGAACAGGCCAGTCAAAGGCTTAAAAAATCAGAACCAAAATACCTCAGGCAGTGTTTAAAATGTTTGCTTTTGTTTTTCAGTCCTAGGGTGAGAGGCTGGGACACTGCACAAGCTGAGGAAGTGCTCTACTCCTGAGTCACAAATGCAGGTTTAAAAACAGGAAGGAGAAGGAATGATACAGAAAGAAGCCATGCTTAGTGACCTAACCAAGTAAAACGATAGTTTTTACAGCTGGATAAATTGCTGTAATCACACTGATAAATTAATATAAACCTTTGGAGTTACTGGCAATTGTTGTCAAATGTTTATATATGTATGTATCTATAAGATGAGGTATTCTTTGTCCCGGAAAGAGGACTGCACATGCAAATTTGTATTAGACAGAATGGGGGCTGGGGCTCTTTAATGACATTATTTGTAGTTACATCTACCCTCCACATCTTTCCTCATTAATAATTTATAATGCTTTTTAATCTATGGTGTGCTAATTTTATGGTAAAAATGTAACTAATATCTTTGAGAGAATCCCATAATTCTGGGTAATTTCTGGATATTGTTAGTCATTCAGAACACATTTTATATAAATTAATAGGTAGTAACCTCAAATAATTCCTATTCACACATAAATCATACTATAAAAAGTTCATGATGTTTCAATCCTATTCTCATACCAGACAGGAGTAACTGATCTTATTTTTGAAAAGCACCCATCTTACTTAAATCTAAATGTAAGTAAATGACAATTGAAATTATCACTGGACTGAAAAATCCTCTGAACTTACAAAGCTGTCTACAACAGAGTAATATTAGTAGATTAGTTTGGGTGTATAAAGGAGCCCAAAGCACTGGCAGCCTTCCTTTCAATAGAAGAGACTTTTGACTTGTGAACGAAACGAACTACAACAAATAACTGCGGTTACACAACATACAACTACTATTATTAAAGCAGAATATTAATTATGCTAATACTATTAAAATTTATTCAATGTTCTCATTTCCAGGGATAACCTGACCCATTTACATTGGAGAAACTTGTGGGATATTATGAGCTAAAATTCTATTTCCCCTTATCATTAATATACACCAAATGCTTCATTCTAAATTATGAGGCTGTGTTTGAATTTCTGTAGAGCTGCTTCTGGCTTTTCCATTTTAGTCTAAAGATCAGGCATACTGTAAGATCTCTATTACCTACACCCTGGGGTACCTTCAAGAGAGACTGATTTTTATGACCTCTATTTTCTCTATGTTTTCAAAATAATGAGGTGAAGATCTTCTGGGTTCTTAAAGGGAAAATGTTTTAAACCCTCTTGAGTTAAAGGTCCCTAAACTCCTTTTACAAATAAATATGAGGGATATAGTTTTATGAAAACTGATTCTTCAATTGTCTTTTTAATTATTCTTTTCATTGGAAACTTTAAAGTGCCATCCAAACACTACTGACAGACTAAGGGACTGTATTTTGCAGCTTACCTGCTGCCAGTGCACAGTTTTAAATCCTTTGGTAGGAAAGTAATCCCTTGTCAGCAATGACTCTTCACATAGTACAAAGAAGGTCCAAGTTCTTGTCTTGATGAAAACCTGTTGTATAAAGGCCCTTCCTGTCACAAGGTACCCCATAGAGTTAGTGGAGATCTCTTACATAAATTTATGGTGGTTCAATATTTTCCTCATTCCAGTCCTGTTTTCCTAATTACCTCATGTGACTCTCCATCAATTCCTAGTCTCTCAGCTACAATCCCAACATATGCAGAAACAGCAATTTCTTGAAAAGCAACTTATGATACTGAATTTCAAAGTGGGCATAGGAAACAGACCCTAAAGTTGTATGTGCAAGCTGGATGTAAATTAGGGGAAAATAAATTGTAAAGTCTTTGAAGGATAATAGAATTGGATAGGACAAAGATCTCACAAAAAACAAAGAATGGCGCACCATCTTGGATCACCAATCACAACGTAATTATGAGGCTTATCTAGTCATACAGCTCTCTCTGGGTAAATCAGTCCATTAGAAAGTGTCAGTGAAAGGATGACAGTGATTATTCAGGGAGTTGAAACTTATGCTCTCCCTTGGCAACAAGTAAATATCTCTTCAGCCCCTTTACACCAAAGAACAGAATACAAAATATAAACCTTCCAATGCTGCCAATTTACAGATATAAAAGAGTTCCTGGAGCAGTTCATTATTCTCAGCCTCTGAAAATTAGATAAGATTACATACTATATTGGGAATCAATGAGACATGGGATACTGATATTTAGGTGAGAGAAATAAAGAATTTTAACTCCTCAGATTCTTTCAGCTCTTGAGATTATGGAAGGTATTCACTTTCTTTGGGTGTTTAAGGATGATTATTTAGGGTTGTATTCTGATAAATACTTAGCTGACATTGAGGGGAAATAAAGCAAACAGCAATGGCCTGACTTACAGTATTTATTAATCTGTATAATGTAAAGAAATATCAATAGGATAGTAGCTCCCATCTGAAGCTACTTAGAATGTAACAGAACTCCTACCTGACAATTGTCTTCCAGGACCTTGTTCCAACTCATTTCAGTCCATCACTGGGCCAGATTCCATGAATACTAGTCAATATGCATCAGGGCAATCAGAAAAGTATACAATAATAAAGAAATACGTAACATAATGTAAACTGAATGAGAAAACACTGAGAAAGGAGATAATTTACCCTGAAAGAGGTATGTAGCTTGGCCCATATCTATACTCAAACACAAAAAAAACAACGTTACTAAAGAAATTCAAGATTCCAAGGTGTGGGGAGAACATGTAGCATGATATAAAGCTGAGTTTTAAAAAAGGCTTACTGATATCACAGTATCAGACTCTGTGACTATACACAATTTAATGTATGGAAATGACCTTTAAAATACTAAAATATAGCTAGAATCATCTTATAAGACTGGAGAAAATGAATACTACATGAAGCAAAAGACTTTCTAGAATTTCTGTGGCAGACAGAAAGACATGAACAATAAACTCACAGAGGACAGATCACACTGCAAACAAAACTATGCTTAGAGTCTATCAACGTCCTAGAAAACTCTCTAGTGCCCAAAATGGCAGGCATTAAGGGGAATCCTGTGAGAACATCTCCAAAACTGTTTCTTGGAGACCAGACGCAAGGCTGCAGAGTATTCCTTTTGAATGTGGCTTCCATGAGCTCAAAGGTCCAAAGTACTACAAACCAACTGGACAGAAACACAATTAGCAATTGTCAAAACAACACTGAGGACAGAGCAGCAGCCAGGCTGATAGAAGCACAGAGCCTACAGAGATGATTTACAGAACGTAGGACAAGCATGGTGGATGGCAGGATAAGCACTATGGCTGTGGCTAGCAAGATCTGGATGTCTCCACTCTCAGTTAATCCATTAGCAATGCAACCGATGGGAACCCTGAAAACATTCTCTTATAAATGAACCACAGTGTCATGTGGGGATCTTAGAATTTTTTTGGAAATAACTATGTTCTATTTTCTGGACACTTGTCTGGGCCCAGTTACTGATAATTTAAAGAACTGCCTGACTTGATTTTGTCCAAGCACAGAAAAGGGCTTTGAATAACATCCACAATGTGAGGCCCCACAGGCTGTATCTCTTAGTAGTGCTTCAAAGAAAACTCTAAATGCAAATGTTTAAGCTCTGGAGGAAGATGATATAATATTCAACAGATAATTGAACTGAACACCTTTAAGAAAATAGCTTATAGCAATGCCCATACAACTGACAGAGAACAATACCTGGCCACTGGTAGCCATGAGATCACACAGCCAGTGTCCATCTTGGCACCATACATGGATTTTGACAGACACTGGAGCAAGCTTAGCAGAATTCATCACAGGATGGAAGTGATTATCTGGGACCAAGGTTCAGTACAGTTAGAAAACACAAGAAAGTTACATAACTGAGTAGACAGAACTCCAGTCCTGTAGCACTCTCAAGTCACTGGAAGACAATCCCTTTATGAACAACTGACAAAAGCCAAAAAAAATGAAGTGTAGACTACACCAGGACAGCTCAATCTGTTTATAAAATCAAAAAGTCTGTGGCTGTACCTCAACATGCTTAGGAAAACATGTGAAAGGTAGGCTAGCTAATCTTTTGACTAGTGAACATGACAGAAATTTGTATTCTGAAATATTCAGAGGTGAAAATATTCATAGACTCGGGGACAGTATTCAATGACTTATCCAGTAATTCACAGGCTCGGGAGAAAAAAAATCACAATACTGGTCCTAGACACAAAGTTATATGCAAGAAGCATCTAGGTAAGCCCATGGGCAAGAAATATGAGATACTTTACTATGGACAGTGTATTTTATATCCTACTCAATCAAGTGTCTTAGCCTCTGGTAACTGTACTCCACTGCCAGCCCTTGGGCAGTAGTCATGGGCAACATCATTAATGGAGGCTATTCAAAGGACTCTGGAGCAACTTTGATTCACCAAGTAGCTTCTCTGCTATTGAACATACAAACTTCCAGCAAAACACAAACCATGTTGATCATGTGAAAATCCACCATTCCTTAAGAATTTCTAGCTATGTTGTGGCGAGTTAATTTAGTTACCAAATTTACCCTGTAGTGTTGACTATTTTTTGTTGACTTTATTTGGACAAAGTATAGGTCATCCTTTCCTTCTCCTGCTGCCTCAATTAATACCAGTTAACATCAGACATAGTATGTGATACTGCATAACCTCAGATCACATCAGGATCTGTGTCACTGTGAGTGATGGGGTCTCACATTATAGCTCAGGCTAGCATAGAACTCACAAGATGCTCTAGGCCAGCTTGAATTTTAACAGTCTTCCTTCCTTAAATGCCCAAGTGCTGCAGTTACAGGCCTCCACCACCATGCCCAGTGTGCTCTGTGCTCAAGGCCTTTCCACTAGGGTGACCCAGTTATTAAATATGATTTCCCAACTGTTCAAGTGCTTTTAGGTCATATCTGGAAAATATCTTTTCAGTAACAACTGTAGTAACTTGTAAATGAATATCCGAGGATAGTAGACTAGCCATGATGATATTTTTTAGTGCACCAGGCTGCTCTTACCCTATTCAGGAAAAGGAAGAGTTGGAAACAATGTAGATATTTCTATCAGCTAAAAAAAAAATCTGTTTAGCTTAATATTGTAGTTCTCATGCAAGGATCGGTTCTCATGGAATGACTTGTATATTTTTGGAGGAATCCCTGAGGAATAATATCACTGTGAGACAGAGGAAAATGGTGAGGAAGTAGGGGTTGGACTGCCCTGTGCCCTAAACACCCACCACAGATAGACTGTTTCTTAAGCATTTGATCTGCAGTCTGTGTGATGTATATCAAAGCTTTATTACAGAAATACTCTGGTCTCTCCCTATTTTCTACATTAAGCTACTGAGGAATTTAGAGGCAAAAGAGCAGACTGTTAGTTTCAGTGTAATCAAAACTAAATTCCAGAGAAAATGAGAATTCTAAAGAATCTTCACTCCTTACCTGTGTAGTTGTTAGAACTGAGGTTTCCCACTGTTCAGTTTTGTTCTCTGGAGGAGTGAGCTGTCCCCACGTAGCCATTCCTCAAAATTCGTGTCTTAGCTCTCCTCTCTCTGTCAGTGCATTTGCCATCTGACTTGGGATACTGTTCACTCTGTATCTAAAATCGTCTCTCAAATTTGACATAAGCACTTGGCTCTTCTTTTGCAGCTCTCATGACATTTGTCTCAGAAAAGGTTTTGCTGAGAGTGAAGCTCCTTCCAAGCCTGACATGCACAGTGCTCTCTGAAGGAGAAGTTTACAGTCCACACTTCATGGGCACGACATCAACTCAGGGGCATGGTGTCATCAACTATGAATGAGCTTCCTGCCCTCACTCCACTTCCATAGATAGCAGGTGGCAGTTGTCAGAAGTGAGGATGGCTTATTTCCAAAGACAGTTTTCTGTCCTTTACAAAGAGATAAGATAGGAAATCTTTTTTCTACCACACCTTGGCAGAAGCTAACTCCCAGGAAGTCTTTCTTGCCACTCAAGTGGAGAAAAATAACTGATGACTAAAAATCAATCATTCTTGCATGCAAGAGCATAAATGTTCCCTTAAATCTCATTGGATCATTTTCAGAAGACATAAAAGTAATGTCCACAGCTGGGCTCTTCTGGTTCAGTTCTCTGCTGCAGTCAAATGTCTGGACCCAAGTAAATATAAAACTAAAGTGTTTCATCAGAGGACCCACACATTTAAATCTTTTTTTTTTTTAATTTCACTGTATGGACATGAAAATGTTACAGCTCAGTCCTGTCCATGTTACTTATCAGCTCTCCAATATAAAAGGATACAGTATGTCCAGTCTATCTCTGAGATGATAAAGCTCTTGTGGCCTTTCCATTAGAGCATTTGCATGATAACATGCAAAATTATGCATATCATTTGATTCACTGCCATATTTACAGGGTGACAATTAGTTGTGCTGTATAATTTTCTAAAGTGCTGGGTGGAACATAGATTTTGACTATCAAGCATATGGAAACAATGCTGGCTGCAGAGGTCTGCTGAAAACCAAACAACAAACAAACAAACAGATCATTCTGTGGGTGAAACTTTGAGTCCTAAATTAACAAGCCTGTTCAAGAAGAAGGCCTTGGATGTTTCTCAGCTTGCTCACCCCACTTAGAGTTGAGCTAGTAGATACTTACAAGTAAATCACTGACTCAATGTTAGACAAACAGAGAGGTTTTGTTTGTTTCTTTGTTTTGAGATGTTTTGTCTTTTCTTTAGTTAGTTTAGTTTGATTTTCATTTGTTTTAGACTTTTTCTTGAGAGAAACAGAAAAAGAACATGAAACTGGATGAGTAAGCAGGTGGGGAGAGTCTTGAAGGAAGTGGGGAGGGGGAAATATACAAAAATTTTAAAAAGAAATTAATGTTGTTGTTGTTGTTTTTTTTTCGAGACAATGTTTCTCTGTGTAGACCAGACTGGCCTTGAACTCAGAGATCCACTTGCCTCTACCTCCCAAGTGCTGGGATTTAAGGCATGCACCACCACTGCCCAGTTTAGAAAATATTTTTAGTGAAGTTATATAATGTTCTCTTTCTGAACCACAATGAAAACCTTTACCATAAGCCCATATTTTAACCTGAGAGCAAGCCATAGGATAAGTATGTGTGGAAAATGCCAAGTACTGTAGGCAGAAGATAGAAAAATAGAGTATTAGTTTCCTTAGCAACAAACTATGAAAGTGATTTCCCCTCTTTACCTTTTTTTTAAAGAACCTCAACAGTAAACTTTAATATTTATATTTAGAAGTTACAGAATCTAATCTGAGCATGAGTCATTATGACAGACTGTGGGTGGTACAAACATCAGTAAAAATGTTAAATCCATCCAAACTAACAAATCTTCAGCCTTACTTCAGAATTCAGATATCTCTCAGGGGCTACCATGTTACTGCTTTAGAGTTTGAGACCTATAAGTCCACATAGAAAATGCAGGAGGAAATCATCCTACCATTGTTTAACAGATAGTTCTTTACTTGAGTGTAGTTGATTAGACCATCCAACAGTGATCGGTTACAATTCTCATAAAATACTATTCAGTAACAACTTATTTTCATTCTCTTGCATGTGTCCATGTTTTAATGTCTCATGATGCAAAGTCACATGAACTAAGTCAATTCAAAAACATCATAGGAATCAGGCCACCCACCCAAAAGCTTTGTGTGTGGTAGGATTCTTCTCTTTCACTGAATTCTATGTCCTATATGTCTTCAAATAGCCAACATCTTCTGGCTCCTTTTGTAACATTTGAGCTTATCATCCCAAAATAATGCCACTAGGTCATGTAAGTAGTATTTTTCTGTCAGTAAACATGAAGAAACAATTTACTGCTGTGAAGAGTTATAGAATATCATGAAAAGTAGTACTTTGCTTCTTTTTAAGTGTAATTTAAATGGTACTGAGGAAACAATATTAGCCTCTGTAAAATACACTGCAGACCACGTCTGAACTACAGCCCATAGGCCTCATGCAGCTAATGTGACCCCAAACAAAATACATAACTTCAACTATGAGATCTTTTTCAAGATTTTTTTCTGATTGCACATTTCTCAGGTATGAACTTTGTAGACAACAATGTCACATTGAAAGTCTAAAGATTGGACATGCCTGTCACTTTACAGAGAAAAGCAATTGCTAAGTTTACAGCTGCTGAGGAGACTTCTTACTGAGTCTCCATCTTCATTCCTCTGTAGCCAAATTCTGCAGACATAAACTTTGACCATAAAGATCATTTCTCTCTTACTAACTTTCCCATTTGTCTCAGTGCTACAAATATCTTAGAACCATCTCCCTGAAATCAAGTATTGCTGATGCCCTCTACAGAATAACAGGTACTCCTTTTCATATGGGTTGTGTTGTCCATTTACTTATATGCATGTCTATATTACATCTTTGGTTCTAGAAACAGGATACAATGGTGGTATAAGCATCTGTAAAAATGGTAAATCCATGTAAGCTAACAAATACTCAGTTTTGCTTCAGGTGCTAATATCTCTCAGCTGGCTGACATATCATCATTGGGAGTTTACATCCTACAAGTCCCTACAGAGAAGCAAACCATCCTATCATTCATGAGCACAGATAATTATTTCCTTGATGAAGCTCATGAATCTATCCTACAAAGTAGTCAGTTACAGTGCTCTTAAAACCCTATTCAACCATGAATTATAAATACATTGGCCATATTATTAATTTCTCATAATGCAAAGCACTATAGAGTAAGTCAAATGATGATAAAGAACAGAATCAAGTTCCGTGTCCTCTATGTGGATGTCCTGAGCAGCATGTGGAACAGAAGTAATAATCATCGTCACTAGAACCCATGTGGCCTCTACACTGGATCTCAGCTATTACTTGCCTACTATGTTTGAACCTGTTGCCTTTGGCCGTTATTTGGACAATGTTCTTTACACTACTTGTCTTCACTGAAATTTTCCAATAATGTTGGAAATGTAATGGTACTGCCCTGGCTTATTATGTAAGGTTGACAAGTTCACATTTAGCTTTGCATCTCTTCTCTGATTCTCACTGTGAGGAATGATCACTGCAGTAGACAGGCTGAGCAATGAACCTAGAAGATCTGACCCAGAGCTTTCTGTCCACATTAAAATGTTCTTAGAAACAATTTGATAACTTCAGCACCATAATATGTTATGGTCTTAATGATATATTGTAATCTTAATTCAAGATTTACTACTTTCATTCTGTTTGACCATAATGTAGCCAGACTGATCCTGGAGGAAATGAATCAAAAAAAAAAAAAAAAAGGAGTAGGATGCCTGAAAATATTAAGACCACACTTAATCACAGAGAAATTCTGATGAATCCCCACAGTGTTTGAACAATGTCTTGCAGAATGAATTCAGGTATGAAATGTAAACCAATATATTATCAGCTCAGATTATAGGATGACATTATTCATTTATATAATGCAGTGCAATAGCCCAAACAGCTTTGTAGTAATAGCCCAATTGTTCCACAATTCATGGATAGGATTTATCCATCTCCACAAACACTGGACTGGAGCCCAGTAAATTATGTGATAAAATTATCATTTTATAAACTAAAATAAATTATGACATATGTATGTGGTGATTCATGAAAACACTTTTAAATTCTTATTTAAAGCTACATAAATATAGAAAAACTAAAATTATTTTTCATGATTGCAATTAATCATTAACACCTTGAGTGTAGTATAAAAAAGTTCAGCTAAATACAAATCTTCTGGAATGTTCACTTTAATTGAAGTATGAAACATGGCTTAGTCAATTGACAAACTAGCATTCATATTTGAGATGACTTACTTAATGGATTGCTTTTCTTCATTGAAATACATTGATTAAAAACTTCTAAATAAGTTTAGAAGGAAAAAACAAACTTTTGAAAGGCATTAGTTCTTTGGTAACACAAATAACTGTCTAAAAAAAGTACAGGTGGAGATAGCAGGGGAGAAGAGGAGGAGGACTGAGGGAAGAAAGGACAAGAGAGGATAAGCAGGAAACAAAATACCTTTTACATGTGCAGTGAAGATTTAGTTATATATACATCCATCCATGTATATGTTCTTATATGTATATGAGTCTACAAGCAGAGATGGCATTAATTTAAGGGCAGCAAAGAGCCAAAAAGAAGGTGAGGAGAAAAAAGATATAATGGTGGGGGTTGAATATGAGCAAAATGTAATAATGTACATTTATAAACATTATAATAAAATTCACTGTATTTCATTAACTTAGTGCCATATTCTATGTCCTAATATTTTTTTTTATTCCAGAACAACATTTTTACTTAAAAATAACAACTGGTTTACAAATTCTGATTATTCAAATTATCCTTTGGACAAGCATTATCTTACAAATGGACAAAATGAAACTATATTGCCAGTGATAAGATTCAAAATTCAAGCACTACTTAGGGTAGAGAAACTGTATCTTTTACTGTAAGTTCTCACATTCTCAAGACTTAAAGACTTTCCTGATGAGATAAATGGTCATATCAATTTTTCAATGGTGTAGGATAAAATGTGTCTTATTCAGAAACTTGATATCAATGCACCAAACAATGCATTTTTAGTAAATAGTGATGTTGCAAAGTTTCGGCATGCAAGAAAAATAAGAGTGCAATATAAAAAGAAAATGAGATGTGTATGGCCATTGGCTTGCATTCCAGAGAGCTATTCTTTAAAAGCAGACCTCAGTTGAGTTTAGCTAACTATTAAGGAAGACCTGGAACTGGAAAGACTGAGAGCCATGTACCCTAAGCAAACAAAACCTATTATATCCTTAAAGATTTAAAATAGGACTCAGTAGATACTAGATTTTTTTTCTGGAACTATTCAGTGTGTGATATTTTGTTTGTGATCGAACAAATAAAACTTGCCTGAAGATCAGAGTGCAGAGCTAAGCCACTAGTTAACTACAGAGGTTAGGCAGTGATGGCACACTCCTTTAATCCCAGCACTTGGGAGACAAAGCCAGACAGATCTCTGTGAGTTCAAGTCCACCCTGGGCTACACAAAATTGATCCAGTCTAAAAGAGAAATAGCCAGGCAGTAATGGCACACACCTTTGATCCCAGCCCAATGACTGGGCAGAGATAGTAATATAAGGCAGGAGGAGACAGGAGCTTGGCTCTCTTTCAGGTTGAGGAGTTGGTGAGGTAAGAGATAGTGGTTGTGGTTTGCATTTTTGTCTCTCTGATCTTTCAGCATTTACCCCTATATCTGACTCTGGGTTTTTTATTATTAAGACCAATTAGGATTCATGCTACAATTCAGGAGTCCTTAGGCTGACTACTCCCTGACAGAAAGCCACCATTCCTCACCAGATAGCCCAGCACAAGCCTCTTCAGGTGTATAAGGGACCCTTTTCTCTTCAGGCCCTCTAGAAACTCAATGACCATTCTACTTTGTGTTTTGTTTAGACTGCCTTCACACTCCCATAATATTCCTGTGAACTCCACGCTAATGGGTGATGATGCTCTGCATACTGTGAATGTGTTGTTCTCATTGGTTGACTAATAAGATGCTGATTGGCCAGTAAGCATGCAGGAAGTATAGGCTGGATAAACAGACAAGGATAATTCTGGAAAGAGGAAGGCTGAGTCAGTAGATGCCAGCCTGCCATCCAGGGAGTAGCATGTAACAGACACACAGGTAAAGCCATTGAACACGTGGCAACAATGGAAATGGGCTGAGTTTAAGTATAAGAGCTAGTCAGTGGTAGGCCTGAGCTAATGGCTGGGCAGTTTTAATTAATATAAGCTTCTGAATGATTATTTTATAAGCAGCTGTGGGGTCCATGGGACTAGGTAGGACTGGAGAAAATTTCAGCTACACCATGCATGCATGCATAGTAAAGTCTTTGATAAAATACCTTGACCTCAATGTACTTTCTGTTTCCTTAGGATTTCAACATACACACACACACACTTTTAATGTGTACATACATATATTATATCTGTATATTTAAAATATAAAATTTATAAATCTTTAGTATATCTGTACATATATGCATAAATAGTTTTATGTTTTTCCACTGTTGTGTTATGTATACAATGATGTGTGTATAGAGTTGTGACACACCCACCTTTCTGTTCTCACTTGGCAAAAGATGAAACTGAAATTAGGTTCAAAACTTCCTGAATATTGAATTAATATACATAACTATGAATGTGGGAGGTATCATCACACACAGACTCACCTAGAGCCAAAGCATCTTTCCTCTAAATTCATTGCCTTAAACCATAATCTTACACAACAAACACATACTACTTTAAGAAATAAACAACTTGACACAAACTGGAGTCATTCATTTGGGAAGAGGGAGCTTCAACTGTGTAATTGCTTCCATAAGATCAGCCTACAGGTATGTCTGGGAGGTTCTTTTGTTTTGTTTTGTTGTTTATTTGTTTGTTTTCTTATGCATCACTCCTCAGCAGGTAGTCCTCGGTGGTACAAAAAAGAAAACTAAACAATCTATGGACATCAAGCCAGTGAGAAACATCTTCCATGGTTTCTGCTTCAGTTTCTGCCTCCAGGTTCCTGCCTTGACTTCCTGCCTTACTTCTCTTAGTGATGGATTATGGCCTGTAAGCCAAAGAAACTCTTTCTAGTTGGTTTTGACAAGTGTTTTATTCCAGCTATAGAAACCAAACTAAGTCAATGTCTATATTAGCATCAATACCATGTATTGGTACATGGCTGGTTTTGCTGGACACCATATGTGTGATATCTTTTTAATTCTCCATATGTCACTCAGCCACAGAATAATACATCAAGATAAAAAAGGAAGAGTCACTCCTGCAACTTACCTCAACAGGGGTGGTGATCACACTTACCATAGCACAATACTGCCTATAGGCTGGATTCCTTTGCACCATGTTGTCCTCCAGCCTAGATGGGCACTTTCCCAAGTTTTATCAGTTTATATCTGCATCAAGACATAGTCGACCCCATCAGTGCTATTGTTTCATAAATATCTAACATAGCACTAAGGGTTCAGAGATGAAAAACTTACTGGTTTCCAGAACGCAAGAGACAGTGTCTTGCACTACAACTACATGTGCAAAGGGAACTCTCAAGCTGATTAAATGTGTCAGTGTAAATCAAAGGAGCCATTTGTCATTCCAGCTGGCAAGCTTCACTCTATTCCGGGAATGCATGTACTCTGTCACCTGCTGTGTGAGCCAGGCACTTGGGGACCATCTCTGTGCACAGTGACATTCCTCTTTTTTTAATCACATTTAATTCCAGTGTGAACATCTGACATCCATACAAATATTCATGCAGTAGTTGTCACATCCTCAATTTCATCAGAACAATACTAAACCCAGAACCTGAGAGTCATTGTGCCTCTTTCATAATTTCAAGGGCCCCAAATCATTCTTTTCTCATTCCTCCTACATTTCTCACTTTTCAGAACATTTTATTCTCTAACCAGAAGGTAATGTCTTTCCTCCCACATCCTGAACTAAATAAAACTGAAAATACAAAGTCCTCAGGAAAGGAAACACTGTCAGTTAAGTTCATTCTCAGGTGTCAATGACTCATATAAAATATTTTCCAGAAAACATGTTTTAGCACAAGGCAAGCAATCCAGAGGAATACCCAAGAAGGAGACATACTGGGGGAAAAAAAGGCTTTCAGAAGGATGTCGTGTCTGAGAAGATCTCTGCATCACATCGCAACGTGTTTGTGAAAACAACCTAGTGGCTTGTTCAAGAAATACTGACTCAGACTTTTTTGTGGAAAGGCCTGGGGACTTGATGTTGCACCTGGTTGAATATACTTGAGCCAGTTCAGAAGGAGTTTGTACAATGGAGGGAGGGGATACTTAACACTGGCAGCCCTGAATGCTGTGATCATGATTGTTTCATATAACTGATTTGCCTTGATTTTGTTATTATTAAGATATCAATAGTAATATTTTATTTGTATAATTATTGTGAGTCTTAACTGTTTAGAGTCAGGTGGTTTGGTGTGGTATTTATCTCTTTTGTTACTGTGGGTTGAACCTAGGACCTAGCATAAGTTTTACATGTTATCACTGAATATAATAAACTCAGACATAAATTTCTAAGAGGTTTCTTTTTGGGGGCACATTGTGAATATCAGGCGACACATTAAATATAAATGACTACAAAATGGTTAGCCCTAGTTACCACCCTTTTCTTTGCTGTGTCATGATTTTGCTACACTATTACACATTTACCAACATTTGGCTATTCTTCACATTTTGTAGAAGTTTAGACACTCAAAAAGGCTCTCTGAAGCCTTAAGACCAAAAACATTCACCCTGAATTTCCTCTCTGAGCTGAGAGAGGTATCTGGGCAGGAGAGGGAGGACAGAGGAACCCATGGCTGATGTATAAAATTAAAACACATAATAATAATAATAATAATAATAATAATAATAATAATAAAAAGAAAAAATTCTGGAAAAAGTTTTAGAAAAAACAATCCTGCTGTGGATATCGCTCTGTGTAAATAAAGTTCTGATTGGCCAGTGGCCAGGCAGGAAGTATAGGCGGGACAAGAGAGAAGAGAATTCTGGGAAGTAGAAGGCTGGAGAGAGACACCGCCTACCGCCGCCATGAAAAGCAACATGTAAAGGCACGGGTAAGCCACAAGCCATGTGGCAAAGTATAGACTAACAGAAATGGGTTAATTTAAGATAGAAAAGGTAGATAACAAGCAGCCTGCCACGGCCATACAGTTTGTAAGCAATATAAGTTCTTGTGTGCTTTCTTGGTTGGGTCTGAGCGACTATGGGACTGGCGGGTAAGAGAGATTTGTCCTGACTGGGCCAGGCAGGAAAACTCTAACTACACAATCCCACCTCATACAACTTGAGGGAAATCAAGTAAACTCATGAAGAAATACTTTAGGTGTGAGCTGAGAATCAGCATGGTCCTAGCCCTTGTCTGCCTCATGTAGCGAGCACAGGGAAAGATTATTAAAACAGTCACCAATACTAATCAGTCTGTCACCATGGCACATTTTCCTCAGCAACACAAAAAAAATCCTCAAATTTCACCTTTAAGAGACATACTTGCTTGAAAGTAAAACTCTTAAATTCTTTGTGTCTTTTTATAACACCCCACTCATACTGAGTGTTCCATGTCCTAGATGCTTTGTTAAGATGATGCAGAGTAGCGTATACAAATTATTCAACGTTTTCTTTATTTATTTCTATCAATTACTCATATTCATTTTTATGTAACAAATCCTACTGAATTCAATAAATACTGTCATGATATTATTACGATTTTTGATTCTTGACTACACACAGAAGCCATCTGTACTATATTGATAACACAGAGCTACAAACAAATGGGGCATCATGTAGATCCCATTCTTGGGTTCTGGTGAAGCTGGTATGAGATGCCCCTTCTGATATTTATTCCAGTGTTTATTTATGTTGATGTGAGTCACTGGGATATAAAATGTTTGAACAGCTGCTCATTTCACATCCTTTCATAAGAAGCAGAAAATAGAATATGTATACACTACACTCCAAACTCCATTAGTAATATCAGTATTCCTATTTCACTATTAGATCTTAACTTTAATACTATGAATTAAAAAATATTATCCTTACTATGCACAAAAAATCAAAGCAAGGGGGGAAGCTTTGATTATCTTGCAGAGCAAGGGATATTTTAGTTGAATTTGAAATGCTCTAAAAGTAAATGCATGGTCTCTCTTCTACACACTTTCAGCAGAGATTGGAAGCCAGACAAAGTCAAGGAGGTAAACATGAGGTTTGCAGCTCCCAACATGGCATTCTTTCTGCATTTCTCTGGTCTTCTCAAACTATTCCTCTTTCTAAACACATGGCCAACCCTTAAAATGAACCCCATTCTTCTTAGTCTCTATTTCTCTGCCCTTTTGATGTCAAGTTAGAATATTGTCACCTCAATGTTACCTTTTGGAAATATTTTAAATACCATGTGCTTAATTTGTTACAAGTGACACATCATTGTTTCAAAGCGTTTCCATACTAGTTTCAAGCAAAAGGGTATTACATGAATTTCTTAGGGTTCTTTTTTTTTTCCATTTCAATTAATGCGTTCATCTTGGAGCACAGTATCTCTGCTTGTGATATCATCAGCTCTTCAAAATTGATTGTACTTTGACCCAGATGTGAATTGCTTGACTGGTAGCCCATTTGTCCAATGCTATAGTCAATTTCAGTTTTGAAACTGATTTTAAATGTCAAAAATATGTATTTCTACAGTTTGAGGCATAAGCAATATTGTACACCTTCCTGATAGGAAAATAATTCAGCCTAGTACACGTCCATCTAAAATAAGGAGGGGTACTTAGATACAATGAAACAAATTAGAAATATTTTTATGCAAAACTGCTGAAGTATATGGCACAGTCAGTTAGACTACTGTTAGTCACAGCTATATGAGGCTGGGTGGGGATGATGCAGACTGGAGGCTGATCACTTTCTAGATTTTATTTACTCTGAAGATATTCAGGATCCTGGTAAGTGGATACATTAGACTATTGTCAGATGTTTTCTATTTAATACAGAAACAGCATCTTATAGTGGTGTTTATTTTTAAAAAGGTGAATGGAGGAGAGGGAAGAGGGCACCCTCTGCCATGGTCACTGCCTTCCATATCCATTCACCTCCATTTCTAGTTCTTTCTTATTGATGGTGTCTGAGGAAGGAGCATTTGGAAGCAGTGTGAAGGCTAAGCAAGGCACTTTGTAAGGTACCAGCTTTCTGTAATCCCATGTAATGCTTCCTGCATATAATTTACCCAGACGCTATGGATTTTTGTCCTTCTTTATGAGCTACTCTATGCCTCATTAATCATGGACATACATTCACTAACCAGCTTTATTTTCTTTGGGAAATACTCCTTTTTAATGAACTCAATAGCATTTACACTAAATATGTTTGTTCAGCTCCTCAATTTTACAAAAATGAAATAGTTTTTGAACTTGTTGAGGGGTGGCAGTAAACTACTCTATACTTTTAATTTTTAAATTGTGTTTATTTGCTAATGTATTTTTCTATGGAAATACTCTTTCTTACTGAAAATTCACTCTTCATACAGTAATACTTGATCACTGTTCCCCCTTCCCCTCCCCCTCCCAGATCCTCCTCACCTCCCATCCACCCAAATACACACCCTTGCTACCTTCTTTTAGGAGAACCCAACGAAACATATAAATGAGGAGGAGGAGGAGGAAGAGGAGAAACATAAGAGAAAATAAACCAGAACAAGACAAAACAATCAAGCAGAAGAAAATGTGCTGAATACAAACTATAAGAAACACAAAGATACACACATTTCCACACAGAAATCCCATTTAAAAGAAAACAAATAAAAAACAGAAACCATAATATGAAAAAGGATAGGCAAGGTAAAATAATAATAATAATAATAATAATAATAATAATAATAATAGCCTTGACTGCCTTTTATGACAAACAACCTCCAAAATTGTCATTGAGTTCATTTTGTGTTGGCCGTCTATTGCTGGGCATGGGCCTGGTCTTAAGAGTGATTTGTATCCACAAAGAGACTCTATTGGAGCAAATTGTTTGTTTGCTTTTTCATTTTATTAGAAACAGCCTTTTTTCTCACAGAATATATCCTAATTATGGTTTTGTTTTCCTTTAATTCTCCAGGTTCCTCCCCACCTTCCCTTGCATCAGGATCAAGCCTCTTTCTGTCTCTCACTAGAAAACAAACAAGCTTCTAAGGGATAATAAAAAAAATAAATATAGTGAGATAAACAAGAAATTAATATATCAAACTAAAGAAAAAAACAGAAGGAAAAGAACCTAAGAAAAGGCACAAGAAACAGATACAGACCTAGAGGCCCACTTGTTTGCACATTCAGGTATCCAGTAAAAAATACTTAACTGGAAGCCATAATATATACACAGAGGATCTACAGGGTAAAAAGAAAGAGTATACACATATTTATATGTATATAATTATAGTGAAATAAATTAGATAATTTTTTAAACCCTGACACAATGTTTTGAAACAAGGAACCTCCACAGATAATGGATAAAATTGATTTGTTTTCTCTTGGTCATCTAGTGCTGGGCATTCAGCCTACGCTTAAGGCCGTGAGGTTCCCATGGAAAAAATTATCATTTGCAAGTAGTTATAAACTGGAGAAAACTTTGGGTTAGAAATGGGGACATATATCCACTTCTTTCAGCTCTAGGACCCCATTTCATGAAGACTTGTGCAGTCCCTGTGCATGCTTCCTTAGTCTGTATAAGTTAACATCTGCATCAATCTTACTGATTTACAGGGCTTTGTTTCTTTGGTGTGCTCCATCTCATCTGGCTTTCACATTCCTTGCACCTTTTGTTCTTCAGGTTTTCCTAAGCTCTGAGTGGTTGGATTTGATGGAGACATCAAATTCTGGATGACCGTTCTGAGGTCTTTCATTTTCTGCTTAATGTCCAGCTATGAGTCTCTGTATTTGTTCCCATCTGTTCCAGATGGGGGTTTTCTGATGATGGCTAAGCAAGGCACTGATCTATAAGAATAGCTGAATATTATTAAGAGTCATTTTATTATTTTTTGTTTATTTGTTTGTTTTTTGTTTTGTTTAGAACAGTAGTATTTGGTTTTACCCTAGGTCCCTGAGCTACCTAGTCTCAAGTTATTGGTCACCCAAGCAGTACTGGGTGTAGGTCCCATCTCATGGAGTGGGCCTTAAGTCACATCAGATACCAGTTGTTTATTCTCACACATTGTTCCACTAATGCACTAGTGTGTCTTTCAGAATGAATGCCTGTAGATCAAAAGGTTTGTAGCTCTTTTGGTAGCATGCAAGCACCTTCCAATACCATATACACTGGTCAGTAGGATGAAAGTTCTAGGTAAGAACCTGCTCAACATCCCTGTATTTAATGAATTGTGTAGGGACTGTCTTCAGCAATAGGGCCTTACTACTAGTTGGTGAAGAGCAACCAATAGCCTTGATAATAACCTGGGGTGTTTGGGGATTGGCATGGGTTCCCCTTGGCCAAATATTCAACTAGTTGTAACAACCCAGTCCCAGAAATGAAGCTTCATTTGGTGACAAGAGATGTTCAGCTGAGGCTTCACTATTTGATTATATCATTTATATCATTTTCAGATATGTATATATTCCAGGTAGTTTTACATATCCCTCCCCATATTCCTCCACTTTCTTTAATGGATCATTCCATTCCAGTTCCTGACCCACTCCACTTATAACTATCTTATTCAATTTTCATTTCCATTGGCAATCCAATTTTCCCTACCTCCATCCCATAATATATACCTAACCTCTGTCATCATACACATTGTAGCCTATTTTATTGATTACTTAAAAGCTAATATCTACATATAAGAAGATACTTGCCATATTTGTCTTTCTGAAACTGGCTTACCTCACTCAGAATAATTTGTTCAAATTTCATCCATTTACCTGTGAATTTTATTTTTTTAATGTCTGAGTAATAAATATTCTATTGTGTAAATGTACCATATTTTCTTATTCATTCTTCTTTTGAAGGACATCTAGGATATTTCCTATTTCTTCCTATTAGGAACACACAACAGCACAACAGCAATAAACATGATTGAGCAAGTGTCTCTGCAGTAAGATGACGTGTCCTTTGGGCATATGCCCAAAAGTGGTATGATTGGATCTTAAGGTAGATTGATTCCCATCTTTCTGAGCAACTGCCACACTAATTATCATAGTGGCTCTACAAGTTTGCACTCCCACCAGCAATGAATGAGTGTTCCCCCCACTCCACACCCATGCCAGAGGAACTGTCATTTGTTTTATTGATCTTAATCATTCTGACTCAGATGAAATCTCAAAGCAATTTTGATTTGCATTCCCCTGATGACTAAGGATACCGGACATTTCTTTAAGTTTTTCTCAGCCATTTGACTTACCTCCTTTGAGAATTCTCTGTGTGATATGTATTCCATTTTTAATTGGGTTATTTGTTTTCTTGGTATGTAGTTTCTGAATTCTTTAAATAATTTGGATGTTAGCTCTCTATCAAATGTGTAGTTGGTAAAAAAAAAAAATTCTCTGTTTTGTAGGCTGTCACTTTGTCCAAATGATGGTGTCCTTTGCCATGCAGAAATCTTTCAGTTTCATGAGGTGAGATCTAATGGGTGCTTATGTCAATAAAGCCTGGAAGAGATAGTGGCAGGCAGAGACCCAGCACTTGGAAATGGAGTAGGTTATTTATTCTAATACATACAGTTGACGATTCTGAATTCTTGTGTAGCTTGTGAGATCCTTGTGATGGATAACATCTTCTGAACAACAAGGAACAATTATGAACTTCAAAACTGGTCATTGTAGCCACAAGTGACTCCTATATTTTTAAGATTTTATATAAATTCCTTTTATTGAAATTGTATTTTTCCCCAAGCAATATATCCTGATTATGGTTTCCCCTTCCTCTACTCTTCCCAGTTCCTCCTCATCTCTCCACCCAATCACATCCACACACAGATCAAAACTACTTTGAGATTTCATCTTACACCAAGCTCCAGTTATACCACTCTTGGACATACATCCAAAGGATGCTCCATCCTAACACAGAGACACTTGCTCAACCATGTTCATTGCTGTTGTATTCATATTAGCCAGAAACTAGAAATAACCTGGATGACCCTTAATAGAAGAATGGATTTTTTAAAAAATGTGGTACATTCCCACACAACTTTTAAAACATCTCCTAAAGTAGAATTTACTTATTAAAATAACTAGGTGATATACAGACTGTGACTTCACTGAATCAAACCATATGTGAGCATAAATGAATAGTAGCATCTGGAAGTATTGGTATATGGATGTGTTTTAGATTGCTATACACATGTATAATTAGTTTTTATTTTTAAATGTATGTTGACTATTGTTTCTTTTGTATTGTACTTAAAGATAAAACATTATAGCAAACATAATTATCCATCCACAGTTGTATTTGCCCTTTGTAACTTAACCTTATTTAAGCTTTTTTGTCTGCATGTGTATCACAAAATTTATCATGGTTCACTTTCTCTAGACATGAAATCTTAAAATGTGTAATTGTTTTGCCTTAAATTAAAAATGGCATAAAAAGATAGGCAGTTTTATTAATACTGATAACTCTATTGAGTTTCCACTTAATGCTAAATGATCTGTCATACAAATTCTCAAATAGTTTAACAACAATTTGGGAGAAATTATTTAAAAGTTTTGTTCCAAATATTTCACAAACCTTATCTATATTTCTGTATATACAGATGTAACTACTACTTCTGCCACTATAACACACACACACAAACACACACACACACACACACACACACACACACACACACACACACACACAAACACACACACCTCTTTTGTTTAGCTTCCCTGATACCTCTGACTTTCTTATACAGAAACACTTGACTTAGGTCAAGGCACTCTCTTCATGTGGCACCTATAAAAAAAACACAGATTCACTGAAAAGTGTACCTATGTTAAAGAATTCGAGTTTTAATAACAGTGAACAAGATACGGTAAACCAAAGAAAAGACTGAGAATTATTTTCATTTTCTGTGCTGATATTACCTCTGATATTTGTCTTGCTACAGAAATGTCTTAGTTGGTCTGGGAAGCTGAAGCAGACTGTCCTGGAGGAAGCGTTGTGCTACTTCAATACCAAACATGTCTGCAAAAGAGAAACCATGGTAATTACTCTGAAGGAGTAAAGACGCTAAAGACAGGAAGAATTCAACAGGGAACAACCTGTTCCCCATTGCTGCCATAGACTAGTCACACAGGTTCTGCATAATGCCGTGAGTGCCGTACCTTACACATCCATCAACTACCCCTCTTCAAGTTTCCCAAATATACAAACATAAGCCATGTAAGTTTTTATTTCCTTGGAAATTGGTACTATCTATCAATATTGTCTTGAAGCCTATGGCCAATAGTTACCTCAAATATCATCATTTCCTACCACGGTTATGTCAAAATAGTTTTCAATGTAATATTCTTACTTACTCCGGTTCTTTTCCTACTTTATCAGAAAGACAAACTCTCAAGATAACCCAACGCAGTATGGGAATAAAAACATAGTTAATCACTTAACTTTAACTTTTTATAATATGTAAAAATATATATGTTTTACAGTTATTGTGATCAGATTGTTGGTGATAAACTTGGCTTGTTTTCCAGCTATTATGTGTTATGTACATGAAGCAGGTATCCTCCAGAACAGTTCAATGTTCACCAATGTCAGGGATGAAAAGGATGTCTGGTGTAATGCAATGATACTAAAATATCCCTTCATGTTTCAAGGGAACTTTTCAGTGCACAATTGGGTACTGCCTTCTGCCCTTTCAAACAGCCTGGAAAAATCCCTTCCCTTTCTCTCCACATATATATGCATTTGCACATGCATGTATACAATGCAACACATTCTCCATAATAGGGAAAAGTGAAGATTAGTATTTGAAAAATTTGACAGTATCCACTTTAATGTAATAAGTGCCATGCAGACATTGCAATAAAAACCCATTTTCCTCTCATTTAATGTATTTCTAGCAAATTAAAATTTGTCTTTATTCTTATCTGTGTCTATGTCTACAATGAACTATGATCGTGTTTACTCCCTATTTCCCCTTCCAACACTCCCCATATAACCTTGAACATACCTTTCTCTCAACTTCACATCATTTTTTATCCTTACATCAGAGTGAGAAAAGGCCAATTGAACACAGAGACACTGATGTGAATCATTGCTCGGTAACTACAGAGAAAATTGTACTCATTAGTGAGCAGCAATGAGTTTCCATATTCCTCTGTCTGGACTGAGATGTTAAACAACATTAAAAGGGAGAGCCTCATCCAGAGAAGAACTGGTTATTTTCTAATGTACGACAGGACATGCTGCAACATGCTCATCTGTTAAAAAACTCTTCCAATGTTGGCACAGTGGACCATAGACATCAACATGGCTTCAGGAAGCAGCTCAGACCTGGGACATCCACATGGCATCTGGCTATAACACAAATCATGGACATCCAGTGACATCTAGGATTACACTGTCAGCTGAGGTCATGTTAATGTCCATGAATCAGGTAGCCACCAGAGGCCATGTTGGTGTCTACCACAACCTATGATACCACAAGAGGACATGATGAGGTCTGTGATCTATGATGCCGTCAGAGACCATGTGGCTGTCCATGATCCATGCTGCCATAGGAAACCATGTGCAAGTCGATGTCCCAGTGCTGCTGCTGGCTATAATGATCAGGAAAGCTTCTATTATAGTGGTATCAATGACTCTAGACTCATAGTGAAAATGAGAGACATTGAAGACTTCTGCAACAACTTCCCCACACCCCTTCCCCCCAAAAGAAGAAGAAGGAGGAGGAGGAGGAGGAGGAGGAGGAGGAGGAGAAGAGGAGGAGGAGGAGGAGGAGGAGGAGGAGGAGGAGGAGGAGAAGAAGAAGAAGAAGAAGAAGAAGAAGAAGAAGAAGAAGAAGAAGAAGAAGAAGAAGAAGAAGAAGAAGAAGAAACCGTCTTCACAGGAATCAATTGAAGAGATTTCTGAAAAGTTGTTATAAAGATGCTGAAGTGCAGCTCTTCACAGCTCATGGCTTTTGGAGTGGGGAGGGAGAAAGACTTTTCTTTTAGGGGTTGGCCACTGGGAGTTTGGCCATGCTCCAGTGAGTATATAAACAACACAAATTATACTTGGTATGTTTTCAAGGGTTGGGGGGAGGCACAAGGGTGGGAGGGTGGGAGGGTGGACCTAGGAGAAATGGGAAGCAAGTGTGATCAAGGTGCATTGTTTGAAATTCCCAAAATAACTAATAAAAATACTATGTTGGGGGCAAAAAAAAAAAAAAAAAAAAAAAAAAAAAAAAAACTTTCTACAACTGAACCAGGCAGGAAGCAGTGCAGAAGTTATAAGGACATTGGAAACAATTTGCAGTTTCAGTGAGAATTAAGGAAAACAGAGTTGAAAAATGTTCATTTGTCTTGTTCCACACAAGGAAAATGGATACAGCTCCTTTTCATCAACTAAGTCAAATTAGTTAATTTAATCATAATCACTATTATGTTCATGTAAAATAAAAGGATTTGTTATATATAAATTAATCACCCCCAGAGAGTCCTATTATTTTTGCATATATGATTAATTTCCAAATAATTTTATGCATCTTCATTTCAAATCATGAATGAGAACACAGGTCTAGATAGATTGTCCATCAATACACAGCTAGGGAAGCAATGATGCCTCTTACCCAACTTTTATAACCCCAAAAGTCTTTTCATCTGAAGTAGATTCATATTTCTTACTTTACAGGAAAAAGGATCACAAAATGATTTCACCAGAGACAGTCATTTGCCTCAATCAAAAAATTGCAGTTAGTAGAACTAGAGTAAGAGATCAGTCTTTCATGAAAGCATGAGATCCTGGGTTCAGTCTCAAGAAATCACATAAAATGTTGAGCATGGTACCACAGGCTTGTCATCCCAGAACTGAGAAGAGAAGAGACAGGTAAACCTAGAGTTCACAGGGTAGCATAAATTAATTAGGGGTCTCTGAGCTGATGAAGAGAGCTTGCTCAAAAATCAAGATAGATGGTATCTGAAGACTGACACCCCAAATTGACCTCTGACCTCTACATAAATGTGTGCACATCTACACATACACAGTACATACACACACACATATGCATGTGTGCCTTTACACATAAACATGTACTCTCATATACACAATTGTAGCTGAAGTTTTCTCCAGTCCTGCCTGGCCCACAGTCAGGATAAATCTCTCTCACCCACCAGTCCCACAGCCACTCAGACCCAACTGAATAAACACACAGAGACATATTGCTTACAAACTGTAAGGCCATGGCAGGCTTCATGCTATCTAGTTCTTCTATCTTAAATCAACCCATTTCTATTAATCTATATTTTGCCACATGGCTTGTGGCTTACTGGTACTTTATATTCTGCTCCTCATCGTAACTAAAGAATCCACTCTGCCTTCCTGTTTCCCCAACTTTCCTCTCTGCTAGTCCTACCTATACTTCCTACCTGGCTACTGGCCAATCAGTGTTATTTATCAGTCAATCATCCACAGCACACAATAATAATTAATGGATTTATTTACCTCACAGAAAAGCAGCCGTAAGAGTTATCACTGTGCTCAGAGTAATAATATGAATCTATGAGCCCAGCCTATGGTGTAAGAGTGAAGTCTGAAGAGCTAGACAATTGCTGGAGTTTTGATAATAGAGTCTCTCAGCTCCACCAGGCCCTGTGAAGCTTTTCTCTCCACTATTGATCTTCAGGGATCACAGGTCTTTTTCCTAAGAAATCCATTCTTCAGGTTTGATTCAACCCTTCTGCATGGAGACAGAAGGAATAAACCACAGAGGACTCTCTTCAACCTTGAAGAATAGAACTCAAGTTTCCTTTGTCTGATTGTTTCTGCCCCTACTGTCCTGAGCTCTAGTTTATTCTCTAATGGTGCTTTTCTCACTCTGACTCATCATTTGAGCGTTGAGATTTCTATGGATTTATCTAGACTTGGACCTTTGCAGTTTTATCATACCAATATATCTCATAAGATTGCTGGGTTTTCTATTACCTTTACTCTCAACTTTCTTCATAAGTTATTCTTGATAGTTTATGCTCAACCAAAAAAGATCCCAAGAGAATAACATTTTCATGTAAAATAACAGAAAGAAAAGCAACCTGTGAAGGTTGTTCAGCACTAACAAGAAATTCAATTTATTATGTTTGCTTTTGTCTTGTATTTATTTCATTTGACAATAAATGGACCTAAAATCCCCCATTAGAAACATTTGCATCTCTTTAAAAATAGTTGTAGGAGAAGCAGCGAGAGCAGGATGTCCACACTGCTGTTTTAGACTAGAGGCAGGACTTGGAAATAAGGAGGAGAGATGCAGGAAGGATTACTAAAACCAGAAGAAGTACAACACTGACTTCTGTAATGGCTAGTCTTCAGTACCACCCAGGAGACAAGGCCTCTGCATGTGTCTGTGAAGGCTTCTCCTGAGGTCCAACTGAGAAGGGAAAGCCCACCCTAATGGTAGTCAGCACCATCCTGTGAGCTAGGAACTATACTGAATTAAAAAAAAAAAAAGGAAGGAAAGGAGGGAGGGAGGGAGGGAGGGAGGGAGGGAGGGAGGGAGGGAGGGAGGGAGGGAGGGAGAGAGACAGAGACAGAGACAAACAGAGACAGGCATAAAGAGAGAGAGAGAGAGAATGTGAGTAAGCACCAGCATTCATATGCCTCTGCTTTCTGCCTGTGGATGCAATGTGGCCATCTGCCTCGAACTGTCCCCATGCATTCCCTACCCTCAAAAACTGCACCCTGAGCTGTGAGATAAAAAAATCTTTCTCTCCTTATGTTACTTTTATAGTATTTTGACATAATTATGAAGAAAGTAGCTAAAGAATCTCTTTCTATCTGAGCTTATTCAATGAACAGTAAAATGATGTCTTGTGTCATCTCTTACTCTCTATATATGTCTTTAATTATAAAATAGTATATTTATTTTTTCAGAATAGAGACCTAAGACCACTAAGTATGGTCTAGGTTTGTATAACTGAATGATTACTAATACTCTATATTATTCCTTATTATATTGTGGAATGATGAAACTTTAAAGAAATAAAAAACAATATAGCAATCTTCAGTGATAAACCAAAATTTTAGCATGTTGATACTAATTTCTAAATCAGGTGTATCCTTTCATTAAGTATTTCCCTTATCTACAATTTCTCCCAGGCATGTCCTCAACTTAAAAATGATACATAAATATATTGTGTTAGTGGTGTGTGTGTGTGTGTGTGTGTGTGTGTGTGTGTGTGTGGGTGTGGGTGTGGGTGTGTGTGAAATGAAGAGAGACAGAACACTTTAATGTTAATAGAAAATCTTTGGAGCTTTTGAGAAAATGATTCAGAGGCAGGACAGCGGGCCAATGCTGGGGGAAATGAAAGTCACAGACTGTCTAATTCTATTGTGGAAACTCAGGAAGACTACAGTATTCTGAGATGTTTGCAATACATCTACTTTCTACTTTCTTTTGCAACCTGACCTTGTAGGCATTGAGAGCTGCCTCCTCATCATGTCAGTGACCCACTTTTGTTTTTATTGGAACATGGTGAACTCTGCCTCACTGACCCCCAAGGAAAGCAAAAGTTACTTGCAAAACCACTTTTACTGGTCTTGTATTTGGTATTATTTATTTCTTACAAACTGAGGGGCCATGTTTGTTCAAGCTGATATGTTATTGTAGATTCTGTCTCTTTTCTAAAAAACCCTGAAGGCAATAACAACCCCAGGGAAACCAAAGATGTTCTTCATTTCATATTTTCTCAGGTTTTCTCCATCAATGCTCATGTCTCTAAAGCTGTAACTCTAGGAATGATGAAAACTATTGTTTCTTTCTCCTAACTTCCATCTTTCCAATTCTTCATCTCGGTTAATAATTCAAAAGTGTCCCTGTGTGATCACAGTTTTACTAAGAGTACATTGAGACATAAAATATGAAAAACATAGCAAGAATTTTTGCTACTAGACTCAATTTAAGCATTGTCAAGTATGAGTCTCGGTACTATAGCCATCAGGCTTGGGGTTTAGGTTAGTCATTCTAACTGCCTTTGATGACCTATTTCCTTTATGTACTACAATACCAGACATTATTCCTAATATCATTATAATTTTATATGATATAGTGTTTTATTTCCAGTTTTAAACCTATTTCATTCCCACTAACGGGTCCAAGGCACTTTGTTTTAGCATTTAATATCTAGGAACTAGACACTTAGTACTAAATAACAAAACAAGAGCTGTGTTCAATGTTCACTGATAAAAATCATCAGAGAAGAAGCTTTCTTGGATTTCTAATGGATAAACACATCACAATGTAGTATACAATGCATTTTATGTTTTGACTATTATTTGATAATTAGCTCAGTGGAAGAAAGTGAGCAAAAACATATCTATGACTTCTCTATGCTTTCTCCCCAGGGAAAGAAAAGTGCTGAGAATATAACAAAAGAACCCTTCAATCAGCATTCCATTGATAAAAAAATTGATAACACTTACTAAGACCAAATGTGTTCAGTTAATTAACTAGGCATGCAAAATGCAGCATATAATTCATATTCATGCTGAGTTCTATAAATTTATAGAAATGATTACTTGCTGTAGTCAACATTAATTGAATTCCCTGGCACCTTTCTTGTATTTGACAAATAGAAAATTAATTATAATAATAATAGTTTTATTTAATAATGTCAAACTGCCTTTCACTGGCAAATTAGTGAAATTATCATCATTGGTATTACTGAGGCTGGAGTCCTGACTAGATGATCACTCGCATATTAGAGAAACTAGAAAATGAAGCTCATTACCATCACTGTGGTAAAAACCTGCTGCCTTCCCTTGGGATGGTATGCTGTTTTTAATAAAGAAAGAAAGGATGGTAGCCCTACTATCTATGCCCTGCCTCCTCTATGTGTGTCCTAGCACTGAACTCCCACCATACCTTGACCTTGGCTTTGGTTCTGTATGGACCATGCATATCACTGCCTGATTTCATCCTGTCTTGGAAATCTTATTAATATTCTGACTGTATATTTCATGAAAAAGATGCTGTGAAGAGCTTCTGCAAAAGATTGACATATGAGCTTGACTTTAGGTGCAAAGAAAAATTCTCACAGACCAATTTCTTGAAATGGCATACTTGTGCTGTTATTATATAATTTCTCCTATGGACCCAAGGCAACATTGATATGTATGTATTCTATATTAGTTACTTTTCTCATAGCTATGCCAAAATAACTGATAAAAGCAATGTGAGGCAAATTAGTATGTTGGCTCACAGTTTGAGGCTAACATCCATCAGCCCTCAGAATGGAGCATGATGTCATCTGCTTTCTGGAAACACAGAGATAAAAGCTGGTGCTTAGCTCCTTCTTTCTTCATGTCCTCTTTATTTAATCTAGGAACCAGCACATAGGAGGATTCTGCCTATACTCAGTATTGAAACTAAAAGATAAGTAGTGCTGGTTGGTGTCACTGGTTACTGGTGGAGAAGTCATGGTCATGACAGAAGCCAGTGATAGTTTTAAAGCTTTATTAGGAGGGAAAAAGGAAGATAAAGAGAGGAGAGCCAGGTCTGGTGGGGGAGGGAAGCAGGGAGCAGAGAGAGAGCAGAGAACAGAGAGCAGAGAGAGAGAGAGTGGTGGGTCTGCATCTGGCTTTTTTAAGATGCAAATTGTGTGACCACATAGTTGCTAGCACCCACTGATGATGTAAGATGCAATACACCGAGCTGCATATGTGCACGAGTGAGGGCATGATCCTAACATTCTAAAATTTTTGCTTATTATAAAAAGTGAGTGAATAGGAATTGGGGCATTGTTTCTCCCAGAAAAAGGGCTTCCAGCTGACTTGGTGGGTGTCGGTTGGCTCTTGAGGGAGAGGGGGATAGGGAAGGCGGCCTTCTGAGGTAGACAGGCATCCTGGGATAGTGGGCTGTCCTGCTGCCCTGGAGCTGTCCATCCCTCTTGGCTTGGCACTCTGGCTGCTTTTATGTCTGACAGGATGCTGGTGAGACAGGAAAAGACTGAAGTAGATCTGACCTGTCCAGATAGATTTAAGCTTTTTTTCTGGAGCATGGGAAAATTTTTGAACATGTTAAGAAGCAGCCATGAGAAAATTAGTGACGATGGTAGTGATTAGTACTCTGCTTATATCGGTTAGTGTTAATGAGAGAGACAGAGGGATTGGAACATGTTTTTAAGCTTTATCAGAGACAGATTATTTAAGGCACCTGTTTCTTTTACTACTTTAGCATCCAGAGACACAGGTAATCAATTGTTGAGAGCATTTAACAGTAATAGATGGTTATATTAAAGTCTGTTTTTATAGAACCCAGGCACTTTTTGGTCTGGAGGTGTAAATACCTTTTAGCAGTTACAGTTTCTTACTTGATGATCCCTGGACTCCAGTTCTGTGGTGGTCCAAGGCAGCCATTATCTGAACAGTTAATTAGAAGAAGGAACTAGGGAGAGAAAAGCTTGTGGGGTGAGAACTCATTCTTTTGGAATTAGGGACAAGACAGAGGTCAGGGCCCTGTCTGTGCGCATGAGGAGGAGAAGCACTGCTGACAGGTCTGGAGTGAGGCACAAGGAGGGAGCGAATGGAATGAAGGCTCCTACCTTAGCTGGAAATCTTTTCCCATTAAGTAACCCTGAAAGTACAATTAAATCTGGTGAGGGGGATAAGGCTGTCCTACCTACCCCAACAATAGAGAAATGAGGAGAGGTGAGACCCCAAAACTCCCAGGACAGGGTCAGTGGCTCTGGTGTCCAGAAGGAAAGAAATGGATCGATTCCATGTGCATTCTGAGTTCCCTGTGAGCCTGTGGCCAAGCCTAGTTCTGCTGGAGGTCCTAGCTTGGTGCCATCTTGGTGCCTGGGTACAGTCAGCTGACCTGTTGTCTTTCTAGGTGGCACTTTCAACAAGGTTCAATTGGTCGGGTCTGGCAGGGCATGCACTAGCCTGCGTGGCCTCTTTTTTGGGGGTGGGAGGAGGGGAATCCAGCAGCTTTTGGGAGCCAATCATATAGCATATGCCAGCACTTGGCAATTCTGTTCTCAGGCTTTTTTCATCCCTCCCCTGGTACACCTTAAATGCCACAGCTGAAACTTCTGCCTGTGGGGTCAGGAGCCTTGCTCTCTAGATGCTTAAGTTTTAGCCCTATGTCAGGGAGGTCTGGGGGAAAAGAGACATATTTTACTCTGTGTCTTGATTTTTTTTTTCTTTTTTGATATCTGCTGGCTTGAGGACAGCTTTAGGAAGACCTGCCAGGAGGAAGGCTATAAACTGATCTTTGGCTAAAGAGCCATCCTTATTACTGTGATCCCCATGTGGATTTTGATCGCAAACTTATTTGCATGTATCCTAGCCTGCGTTCAGACCTGCCTGTCTGTGCTTCTCAGGGCAGCTTGAGACCGAATGGGAGGAGTTAAGGTGACTTAAAGCACACTCAACACCATAGAGCAGAAAGCAGAAATTAGACAGACAGAAGTGGTTGCATGTCGCAAAGAAAAAACAGAAATGGAGAGGGGGAAGGGTTCAGAGCTTGGGAATAAGGTCCCTCCTTTCCTTTGCCCATTTGCTGGCAGAAGTTAGATAATTCCCTTGAAGCTGTTATACAGCCAAATGTACTGGAATCCACTCCTACATCCCATCG